>NC_092501.1:6448872-6789288 GCF_047511675.1 Marmota flaviventris | reverse complement strand
CATTTTGCAGATATGAGTGACGGATCAGGAAGTTTCTGTGGAGAGGCAGAGGACCCAGCAGAGCCAACCCCACATGAAGGGGAACAACCCTGGAGGACGGACGCTGCCTGAGGTCAGAGCTTAGGCTAGAGCTGCCGTGAGCAGAGGCGGCAGAGGGAACAGAAGAGGGATCCCAGAAATCAGACCATGCAAACGCAGTCAGCTGACGGTGACAAGGAGCCGGGACACCTGGGCAGCCACATGCAAAAGAGAAAGAAAAAGAAAGACAGATGGAAAGAAAGATGCATTAGATGTGGGGGAGGAAGTGCAGGAGTCGGCAGAGGCACCAAGGGCACGTGGACTTCCCGAGGAATACCGAGCCTGGCCCCTGTTGGCAAGGTCACCACGGCTGAAGTTCCTGAGACGCCGGAATTCTGCAGGACTTTCCGTCTCTGACCTGCCGAGGCTGCCTCCACTGTCCTTCTTTATGGTACCCATGGGCGATGCAGAACAATCAGAGAGTGTCCAGGCTTATTACAGCCAACCAGGGGCTTCCGATCCTAGCAAATCGGAGTGTAAAATAAATACTCATTGGCTTGGTCCAGGCTTATCTAAACAGGCTCGTTAATGGTTGCTTCCAAAAAAATATATTTTGCTTTTCCGAGTAGAGGAAAATCAATAACAATATTAGGTTTATTTGAAGGTCAGTGGGCTTGGCACTTATCATCTCTTATCCCCGGGTTTTAAAGGAAGCCATGAAGCTGTGATTTCTGACAGTCCTGCCTGGGAAATGTCTTCACTGAGATTCTTGGACTTAATAAAAGATTTATGGGGGGAATTCTGCAAGTAATATCTTGTTAAAATAACTTCTGCGCTAACCTCAAGTGACAAGCGATTGCTCAGACTTGTTCCTGCACTGCCTGGCCCTTCTCTTTAATCTTTTATTAGCTCGGTTCTCCAAACTTGAAATACAAGGGACAGCAATTGTTTGGGTCCATTATCTTTGATGGGAGTGTCTCTTTGCTGTATTCGGATATGTGTTTTCTTTTTCTGAATTACAAATGAAGTAAATGTCAGCATTTGATGGTAATGGATGGCATTTAAATGCACACTGAATGTCACATTGCTTAAAAGTCAAGACCCTTGTAAGCACCATTAAGTGATGGGCAGAGAGTGTTTTCTGGGATAGAGAAGACGTGGGAAGGGTTCACAGCTCTGATGGCGACCAAGCAGAAGCTCTGCCTGCTGCCAGCTCTGCAGGGACACGCGGTGCCAGATTCTCGATTGTTATAAACCGAAAATAAAGAAAAACCCGAGTGTGTGTGCACACAAGGCCTGGATAACTCAGGAGGAATGTTGGCCAGAAGCCCCTCACAGTCTGGTCATTAGGGCAGATAACCCTGATTGTCTGCTGATAGGGACAGAGCAGGTCCTCCCCATATCCATGTGCTGAACCCTAATCCCCAAGGGGACTGTATTTGGAGACAGGGCTCTGCAGACGCTAATGAAGGTGAAATGAGGTACTGAGAGTGGGGTCCTGGTCAATCTGACTGGTGTCCTTATAGGAAGAGGAAGAAGCACCAGGAGTTATGTCCACGGGAAGGGGCCACGTGAGGATGCTCTGTCTGCCAGCTTGAGAGAGAGGCCCCAGGAGAAGCCAAACCTTCTGGCACCTTGATCTTGGAACTGCCAAAAAAAAAAAAAAAAAAAGATCTTTGTGTGCGTGCCCCAGTCTGAGGCATTTTGTTACAGCAGCCTGGGGTGACTGTGCTTCGACCCCTTAGCTCCCTCCCTGCCTGGCAGGAGCACCTCCTTCTATATGTGGAAAGTGCCAGATACTTGCTCCCCAGCCTCCCTTGCAGCTCAGCCACCAGCTTGAGACTCAACCCCGGCCACCAAGGCTTAAGGAGAAGACCCCTGGAGCCCAGGGAGGCAGGCGAGGGGGGCCCTCTGAGGGAGCCCTCACCCTGTTTTGCTTTTGGAGGCCATCGCATGCGGAGGTGGAGCCTGGAGCTGCTGTGCTGTCTTAAGGCCTGTGGGGAAGGACCAGAGAAATACGAGGGTCGTCCAGAGCCCTAGCGCTGTGGAGCCACGGAACCGGCCCTGGCGATGGTTCACCTGCCCTCCGTGGAAAGCGAGGAAGATGTATCTCATGTTTAAGCCACTTTTACTTGAATATGCATTGTTTGGGTGAAAATACTGATCCATGCTTTTCTGTTTTAAAGGAGGTCTTCTTTTGAGAAGTCAATCATACCACGCAGACAGACATAGGGAATTCATTGTAGAGAATTCAAATTAACCTAGGTCCTTGGAAAGCTTTCCATGTTGACATCTCTTATGGGCCGTGAGCAATCACAGTAACGATGCGTGATTCTTACAGAGGTGGCACGAGTTGATACTCGATACTCCCCAGCTTTTTCAAATGTTCCTTCTACAGATCACTTGAATTTGGCTCCTTTCCCCATCTTTTATGAGCAGCCCAACCCAATACCCACACAGCCCCAGAGCAGGTCTGCACACCCGCCCACTGGCTATCATCCACCTAAAAGATTCCAAATCAAGGTGATGCGTGCACGTGGTGTGACAATGAAAGTCAAGGGGCTCCAGAGGGGCTCCTGCCTCCCGACCCCACCCCTCGCTCCTGCTCTTTGAGGTCATCCCTTCAACTGCGACACGGCCCTTTCTTAGCTTTATGCTCCCCCTCCCCTCCCCATGTGCACGCCTCTAATCATTTTTTAAATGTTTAAAAGTAAGTTGTGCCTATAAAAATCTACTTAATCTTCTATTGTTTGGCAGTTTCTTAAAAAGCTAAACATAATTTCAGCAGGTGACTTGGTAATTCCTCTTGATATCTACGCATAAGAAAGAATAGCACGTTCACATAGAGGTGTCTATGAGACACTCCCAGCAGCACTGCCAGGGGTGGGTGTCCACCATCAGGGAGTGACAGGTTCCAGGAGACGAATGTGTGCAACAGGTTTAACGTTACCCCGTGAATCCCCCCCCCCAACCATGTACAATTTTGGTGTCAGTCAAAAAATAAATTTAATTAAAACATATATTACCTAGCCAAATAAAGAATAGTTTAACAACCTATAGGGAGTGGAAGCCACTCTCTATGTCCGCAAGCTGAAGAACAGATAAATGTGTAAATCCATACAAAAATATTATTCGCCAACAACAAGGAGGGCAGGGCAGATAGCAGAACCACAGGAGCAGCCACGGGGACACGGCTAAGTGAAGAAGCCGTGCCCACCAGGCCATCTGCTGTGCCGTCCCATTTAGTGACGTGTCCGGGAAAGGACAGTCGACAGAGACAGCAGCTGCGTTTGCCGGAAGCTGGGGCAGGACAGGGAGAAACTGGGGGCCCGAGGATCTGAGATGATGGATGTCGGACCTGGACAGTCCTGACGGTGGCCTGGGAGCTTAATAATCACCGAATCTGCCTGTGAAGAGGGAATTCCATAGTATAGAAGAAACCTAAAGAAAGCCGCTAAAATTAGAGGTTACATAGTTATCCACTTCCTGTTCCATCGCCTAGAGAGGGTACTCTTTGTTTACTTCTTTGTAAGGTGGAATGATCTACTTCCAACTTCAGTCAGTTGTCTATTTACTCTTTCTTTGCAAAGAATGCTAACATTTTATTCTTTAAAAAAAGTTTTTTTTTTTTTTCCAGTGTTGGGGATTGAACCCAGGGCCTTCATTTTATCTAAATGCTAATTCTATATTTTATCTAATGTTAAAAACAACATGCAGCATTTACATTAAAATGCTTTTACCCTTTTTTCACAGAAGAGCCACGTCTGTGCCATGGCTGTATTTCCTTGCCTAAGGCTCGGAAGTCACCTTCCCTGGGCTGCTCACAAGAGGGTGTTCAAATGGATTTTCCATTTTGCTTTCCATCAATTGCTTAGAGTCTTGTCACATTTTATTTTTCTTCATACTGGAACAATGCCTCTCTTACACAGTTTCATCCTGCCTTTGCCCCTAAATTATTTAAAAAAACTTCATATTTTAGAATCGTTTTAAATTTACAGAAAAACTCTGAAGGTAGTACAGAGGTCCCACATGTGCCACACCTAGTTTCCACCATTATTGACATTTGACATTACTATATTTGTCAGTATTTTTATGCCTGATATTGATACATTATTGTTAATAAAGCCCATACTTTATTAAGATTTCCTTAGTGTTTTTTTTTTTTTCTTTTTTGGTACCAGGGATTGAACTCAAAGGCACTTGACCACTGAGCCTCATTCCAGCCCTATTTTGTATTTTATTTAGAGACAGGGTCTCACTGAGTTGCTTAATGCCTCACCATTGCTGAGGCTAGCTGTGAACTCGTGATCCTCCTGCCTCAGCCTCCTGAGACACTGGGATTAATAGGTGTGCGCCGCGGCACCTGGCAGGATTTCCTTAGTTTTAATGTAGTGCCCCTTTTCTGATTCCATTCTGGAACCATTTTACATTTAAGTTATCATGTTCCTCTGGCTCCTTTTGGCTGCGACAGTTTCTCAGGCTTTCCTTGGTTTGGATGGTTTGAGGAATAGTGGCTGTGCGTATTGGAGAATACTCCTCCGTTGGTATTTACCTGATGTTTTTCTCGTGACCAGACTGGGGATCAGGGAGGAAGACCACCAGGCAAAGCACTGTCCTCACCATGACTGTCCACATGATTCATCATGGTTGACGTTGACCTCGATCACCTGGCTGGGGAGTGCTTGTTACTTCCCCACCTCCTTCCCGGACTGTTTGGAAGAAGGTCACTATGTATAGTCCACAGTTAAGGAGGGGAGAGTTCTGCTCACATAGATTATTTGGAATTCTTCTTAATGGAAGCTTTGTGTATTCTCCCTTATGTAGCTATGTAAGTATTTATTGTTGGTATGGACTTAGGAATAAGGACACAGTCATCTTGGATTAGGGTCCAACAGTATGATCTTACTTTAACTTACTTACCTCTTTAAAGACCCTCTTTATGAATACAGTCACATTTTGAGGCATTGGGGATTAGGACTTCAACATGTGAATTTTAGGGGGAAAGAACTGAGCCCATAATAACATCCTTTAATTCTAGTAACAACTTGAATCTCTATGACTCGTCTCCAGTCTCCCATGCCCAAAGAAAAAAGGCCAATTGGAGAGGGTTCTGAGGCACGAGCACAGTTCTGTTTCTCGCCTGAGTGGTGGTTACAAGGTGTTCACTTCATGATAATACGAATCGTGTAATCTATGAGTAATATCGAATTATTAGGTAACATACTTGTTTTTTGTGTTTTTTACATGTATCATTCTACAATAAAAAGGTATAAACAATTATAAGAGGAGAAATGGGGGGCTGGGGCTGGGGCTCAGCGGTAGAGTGCGTGCCTAGCATGTGTGAGGCCCTGGGTTCCATCCTCAGCACCACATACAAATAAATAAAATAAAGGTATTGTGTCCAACTACAATTAAAAACATATATTAAAAAACAGGAGAAATGGAATGACTGGCAATTTCATGAAACCTGGGCATATAAAAGAACGTGAAAGAGGACCCAGTACTTGAATTAAATAACAAATGAAGAAAAAAATAAAATCAAGCATCTGTCATTATACGAATGGGTTAAATTTAACCACTAAATACAGAGATTGTCCTACCAAGTGCTAAATGCCAAAGCCAGTCAAGTACAGTTTACACACCTTCAAAGGTAAGTGACGAGTGGCTGAGCGCCAGCGTGGGTGCACCGCCACTGAACAAACACAACCAAGCCATCGGCAGTGGGGCCTGGAGCACAGAGAATGAAGAATGAACACGGACAGAGCGACGGTAACAGCGTGACTGACGGTAAGTTACAACCGTAAAAACGTACAGGCACCTAACAACCGAGTGACTTATTTCTAAACAAAAGTGATGTGAAATGCCAGGAAAGTCTGATGTAAAAATACAGTGGAGAGTTGAATTCATTTTTATCAGAATTGGACAGATCTGGTGGATAAAAATAAGTAAGGCTATAAAAGAATAAAATACCAAGATAAGAAACTTGGTTTAATTAGTACATGTAAAAAATTATATGCCTCAACAAGAGAGAGATATTTTTTTTCCTATATCCATTGAACGTTTGCAGAAATCAATTATGTCTAAGTTGGTTTGCAAAGGAAACCATATTCTCCAGTATAAAAAAATTAGAAATAACTAAATAATAGAAGGGCAACAGAAGAGTTTTTACTTGTAAGAAATTAAGTATACTATTAATTATCAGAACAAAAAAGTCAAAGAGAAATTACATACCATCTAAACAGCAAGAAGAATGGAACATTCTGTACGCAATTTGACCTGAGAGTAGACATTAATTACCAGAGGTTGGGAAGGAGAGAGGGTGAGGGAGGTTGGAGAACAGGTACCCAAACACAGTTAGGGAGCAGAGTCAGTCCTGGTCTCCACAGCACAGAGGGAGGCTGCAGTTCACCATAACTTTTTACATGTTTCATGGAATTCTACAGGAGAGGGGCTCAAAGGTCCGACTATAAAGAATTAACAAGGAGAGGGAGATGCCGATTTCTTGGGTTCCTCCAGTGCCTGCCGTGTTGGAACATCACCCTGCCCTGCTTAGCACGTAAATTAGTACATGTTAATATAACGACCTGGGGGACCGAGAAGCTTGCATTTACAGAAAAGTTTAGAGCCTTAAGTGTCTTCTACATTAAGAAATAAAAACAATGAAAGCATTAAACATTCATCTTAACAAACTAGAAGACACTAAAATCAACCCAAAGAAATAAAGAAGAAAGAATTAATAAAGATAAAAAGCTAAAATTTACTCAGATAGGGTGGTACATCCTCTTATCCCAACTACTCATGAAGCTGAGGCAGGAGGGTTGCAAGCTTGAGGTCAGCCTGGACAACTTAGAGAGACCCTGTCTCAAAAAATAATAATAATAAAAAAGGGATGAGGATGTAATTCAGAGGTAGAGCACTTGTCTAGCATGTGCTAGGGCTTGAATTCAATCCCTAGTAGGAGAGAGAGGGAGGGAGAGAGGGAGAGAATATAAAATTAATGGGATAGAAAACAAAAATCAGTACCAAAAATAGATAAATCCAACTGTCTATCGAAAATACCAGTGAAGCCAGGAGTGGTGGTGCATGCCTACAATCCCAGTGGCCCAGGAGGGGGTGAGGCAGGGGCATCGTGAGTTCAAAGCCAGCCTCAGCAATAGTGAGATGCTAAGCAGCTCAGTGAGACCCTGTCTCTAAATAAAATACAAAATAGGGTGGGATGTGGCTCAGTGGTCGAGTGCCCCTGAGGTCAATCCTGGTACCAATCCCATATTACCCTAATTAAACATAAAATGGAGCAAAATATGTAAGACTAGGAATTAGAATGGGGATATAAATTGGGATAAAGATATTTTAAATGTCACAAGAGGACTCTTGAGCGCCATTCTGTGATAGCAGACACAGATGTCCCTGAAGGCAGTGGGTCCCCCAGGGGAGACAGAGCAGCTGGTGGGTATGAGCAAGAGACAGGGTCATCACCTGCGCGAGGGAGGGTGCTCAAGGCAACACCTGTCCAAATGAAGCGAGCTGGCTTCTGGGGACGTACCCATGTTCTTGGGGGAGGCTCATCACCACAGGCAGACAGGGGCACACCCTGGCACATCTCAGGGCCAGGCCATACCTCGCACGTCCAAAATTGTCTGGTGGGGAGTGCGTGGGTCATAGGAGCTAGTCTACTCCAGGTCACCTACGGACGGTGAGCCAGAGTGGCTCCACGATCCTGGCTGGTTCCTTGTGAGGCTCTCTAGGGCCTTTTCTAAACAGCACAAAAACAGCTCTGGAGGAGCGTCGCACTCACACCCAGGGCAGCAGCACCCCCAAGCCGAGGCGATGGCCCCAAGAGGACCTGTGTAGCACACCAACACCAAAGCCAAGTGCAGTTCACCAAAATGGACCAAAGAAGAAATGAAAGTTTGAAAGGACCAAGGATCACAGAGGAAATTGGAAAAAATGTTTAAAGATTTATTATTGACGAGGCCAACAAGACCAGAAAATCCCAGCTGAGTTTGATCTAGTTGTTAAAGAGCAAATATCCAGTGTTTTTAACCCAAGCTTTAGAATAAGACAAAATAAGTTTGCTGCCTAAATCTAGTATACAACAAAAAACGTACTAACAAAACTATAAAACCGTTTTTTCTCACAAACACAGTTGAAAGTGGTCAAAGATTAGCAGATAGAATCCGACATCATTACCCTACTTACACATATGACTACAGGACTGGTGGGATTCTACATCCCGCACAGCCAGGAGATGAGAGATTATACTCCGTTTATGTGTGACGTGTATGATGTGTCAAAGCGCATCCCACTGTCATGTGTCACTAATCAGAGCAAACTAAAAAAGAAGAAAAAAAATAGAAAAGAACAACAACAGAAAAGAATCCACATACCTAAAAAAATTGTGCTCATGTCTGTGTAAGGCTTATTCTAGGAATCATGGTGGTTCTGCAGTGGGATACAAGACACAAGGGGAGGTAGAAAGGAGACCAACAGGGAGGACAGGAGCTGTCACTTTAAATGCAGTAGCCTTGGGAGCACCTCCCCTTCACTCCACAGGAAAACTTCCTCCAGTACTAGATTCTTTAAAAGCCCTGATTATTCCAGTATTTGAGTCCACATGATTAATGCCCACGCATACTGCTAGCTTACACAACATATTTTCTTTAGATTACATAAAGCAAACGGAAAATATCATGAGATACTCATGTCATGGGTGCGTTCCAAACGTTATCTGTTGACTGGATGACGTCAACCTAGAGACCCCGAAAGAACCAGACCTGCACTCCACCACGAAGAGTTGAGCTCTCCAGGCTCACAGTATGCCCTGCCCGACCCCACGGACTTCCCATGTTCACCATTTACAAAGATTCCTTTAAAAAGAAGAGCCCAGGGCACCAAAGTGCATCTCACTCTTGAGTGTCTGCCTCTCCCTGGGAGTAGGTGCCCCGCTCTCTTGAGGCTTTCCTGAGGGAGCTCCTGGCTGTCCTGGTACATCTTTGTGCCCACTATTGTGTCCTGAAATCCCTTTCTGTTGCAAAAGTCAAGAATCTGCCAGCGTGGAGTTGACGCCCCTTTTCCCTTCCAGGGGGATCTCTTCGGACCCCTATCTTGTGACAGTTCAATCTCAGGAAATGTTTTACTCCAATGCATTACATCAGAAACTAAAAAAATCACATAATCCTACCAATGGATGTTTAAAAATTCATTTATTAAAAGCTAGCAGACATCTACGTGAGGAATTCTCCATAAAACAGAACTAGGAGGACGCTACTTCAATTAAACACCCTTTACCAATACCCAAGAGCACACTTACTCGAAAAGTCAAAATCCTAAAGTCATTTCAATTAAAATCAGAAACTAAGAAGGCCCACTATCACTATTACAGCTGATTTTGTCACAGAGATTTTAGCAAATGTAATACAATAAAAATTGAGTAAGTTGCATGAACAGCAGAAAAATAGGAAAAACTCGAATCTTTGTTGTTGATACTTTAATATGCCTAGAAAACAAACAGGCAAAAAATCTTTAGTGAATAAAGTACTATATTTTAGCCAGGTGTGGTGGTGCATGCCTATAATCCCTGTGGCTCAGGAGGTTGAGGCAGGAGGATCACAAGTTCAAGGCCAGCCTCAGCAAGTTAGCAAGATGCTGGCTCAAAATAAACAATAAGAAAAGGCTGGGAATGGACCTTAGTGGTAAAGTACCCCGGGTTCAGTCTCCAGTACTGCAGAACAGAAGCAAAGACAGACACAAGAAAACACCAAACACCAAACCAAACCAAACTGAAAAACTAATAAACCAACTATACCTTAAAGAAAACTTGGGAAGATGAACGATTTTAGCATGAATATTTAAAAAAATAGCTTTTCTGTATTCTAGCAATAAGTACCTTGAAATAAAATATGAAGAACATATAGTTGACAATAATGGCAAAACCTGTAAATACTTACAAATAAATTTAATGGACTCTTGACCTCAAGGAACTATAAAATCTTATTGAGAGACATAGAGATCCGAACAAAAGGGAAAACAACTATTATTTTGCATAACATTATTTTACATAACATGCATACTAATACCATATAAATTATTATACACATTTAATGGAAAATTAAGCAGATTTATTTTTTTATTTTTTATTATTTTTTTTTTAAAGAGAGAGTGAGAGAGAGGTAGAGAGAGAGAGAATTTCAACATTTATTTTTTTTAGTATTTGGCGGACACAACATCTTTGTTTGTATGTGGTGCTGAGAATCGAACCCGGGCAGATTTATTTTTTAAATTGGGCGAAATGATCTTGAAGTTTTCTATAGAGGAGTAAGTTCTAGAATATGAGTGAGCTTAATGAGGGAAAACTCACCTCATTAGTCTCAGACCACACTGTCAAGGTGCTGCTGTGAAGTTATTGAGTGAAATAAAAATCAAATATCATTTTTATATGACTAGGCAATTAAATCAGTAGAATAGAATAGTGAGCTGGAAATTAGATCCAGGAGAGAATCTAATATGGAACAAAGGCAATGGTCTACTTTGGTGGGGGGAAAAAAAGATTATTTAATACACTTTGCTGGCACAACTCATCACTCAGCTAGAAGAAAAAAAAGTGAATTCCCATCTTACTTCCTACTCAAGAACAAATTTCAGCCGCACTCTAGAATAGACGACAAGAAGCCAAATGGAACACACTCCACGTACAATTTGGGAATGGGAGGCCTCGTGTACCTGACTGGACCATTTGGAAGCTTTCATGAAAAGATAGACATACCTAGATATATAAAAATTAAAACCCTTTGTGTGGGGAATATTTAAATAAGTCAAGGAACAGATGTGAAGAATGTTTGGTAGAGATGGTGAAGTTTATGCCTATCTATCATATACAAAGAGTTCTTACAAACTAACAGTAAAACACTGACAGAAGCAACCCACTAGAATAATGAATAAAGCACGGGAGCAGGCTGCTCACCAGAGTGCAAACAGAAGGCTGGCATATGGGCCTTAACTTACCAGGGTTACAGAAGTTGCAAACTGCAGTGTCCATGTGGTAACCCTACACCCATCCCAGGGTTTAAAGTTGAACTAATACTGTTTGTGGAAGAACGTCTACCTGTGTATGTGGATATGGGCAAATGTGTACACGTGTAGCCATGTGCCACTTAACAATGGAAGCATGGCCTGAGAAACGCATCATCAGGGTATTTGTTTTGTGCGAATGTCAGAGTACGAACCCTAACCAAGATGGTATGGGTCACTCGCTCCATGGGGCCTCTTGATGCAATCGAGAGTCATGCACATGCATATCAGAGGCCGTGTGACACCCTGTGCTTTACAGTGAGCTCTGTAAATACACAGGAGTCCATAACAATAAAGCACAGCATGAAAGACCTAAGCCAGTGACGGCTGCTTGTTGTCATCGAGTACCATGAACTGCACCTGACTGATGTGCCATTATGTGTGTGACCAGCAGTGTGGTAGGCTTGTTTCCGTGTCACCACACGTACGTGGGTAGAGCACGGGGCTTCGGTGTTGGGACTGCTGTGACATCACTAAGAGGTTGGGGGGTTTTGGCTCCACTGTCATCTTCTGGGTCCACCCTGCACTTGGGGCCCGTCGCTGACTGTCGTGGTGTTAGGTGGTGCTCGACTGCATGCACGTTCCTGTCTGCAGGTGCGTTCTCGGGCATCCAGGACATAGAAAGCCTTCTTTCTTGATGGCTCACCCGTGTCGGTGTCGGAGGGCCGCTGTGAGGGATTGGGAGGGGAAGGGGCATGATCAAGCCAGGATACAAAGGAAAACAGAAAAGGAGAGGGCATTATCATAAGCACCCCTGATGTGAGGACTTTCCTGCACTTATGAGAAGCTATGAATGTGGACCTGTACATACACTGACATTCAAAAAAATCACATTTCCTTAGAATCTTGAAGCCACTGGTCTATTGTCTCCTCCACCATTTATTTAAAAAGAATTAAAAACAGAGAAAACTTGAAGTAGTAATACAGCGTCAGCTGGATCTCCTCTCCCTAGAGTCAATCCTGGGCAACACGTGGGCCTGTGTGTACCTGCAGGTGTGTGCACAGGTGTGCACGCATCTGCCTCACACCTGCATTGATTTTCTAAGCTATCTGAAAGCAAGTTGCTGGTAAGACGTACACTTCATCCCTGAATATGTCAACATATGAATCTCTTTAAAATAAAGACATTTCCCCACTATAACCAAACACCGGCATCACACTTAGGAGACTGTGTTGAATTTCATGTCATCTAACACATTCCATGTCCATTTCCCGCTGTCCCAGGGACACATACATCATCGTTTCACTCCTTTGGAATCAGGATTCCGTCAGGTTCACACACTGCGTCATGTTGTCGTTCCTCTCTGGGTTCTTTTTTACACCGTCAGCTTTTGGAAGAGGACCACTGGTGGCTTTGTCCGGTGGCTGCTTAGCACGGGCCACTCCTGGTCTCCTTTGACCACATCCTTATCTTCAGTCGCCTGGGTGGAGAGCTGATGCCATTTCCCCATTTCTTTCTGCCTGTTTCTCTGTCCTACCACGTTGTGCAGTGTTTCTTGTTCCTGGTCATCCGGGGTCCTTGAGGGTGGGCCAGCACCCCCCGACCTCCCTGCAAAGCTCTAACCTCTTCATGCTAAGTCTTGCCTGTGGCCTCCCCAGCTGGGCCTGGGCTGTCACCACCCGCTGCTTTCTCTCTCCTCCATGAACTTTGTCCTGGGCCGACTAAGCAAGGCGAGGTTCATGAGCTGCCACCTCATTAGGAAATGCAATCTCAGGTAGAAGGGGGTTGGGCAAGGAGAGCCAGGCAGGACAAGCTGGCCAGGTAAGCACCACAGATTGCCATTCCCCCCCACCCCAGGGGCCCAGTAGTCAAAGGTTTACTCCCGGGGCTCCACCTCCCCACCTCCAGGCTGCATGCTGGAGGAGCCCAGGGGGGCCCTGCACAACCAGGCCTTGGTGTCAAGGTAACCCTGAGGCAGGGGACAAGGCTTGGTCAGGCCCTGCCTGCTGGAGCCCAGCCGAAGCCCTCCAGAGATGCTTTGCTGTGGTGTGGCCAGGACTGGAGGCTTCTGCAGGGGTGCCTAGAGGTGTACTGTGTACCACTCCTGCCGATGGTCTCCCTCTCTGTTCCTTCATGATCACTGGCCTACACCCTTGTTGCTGCTGTCCACTGTAACTTTGAAGGGGTGATGGACACGGATGCTCATAGTCAGTCCTTCACCAAGAACAGCAGGTATCCTCTTCATATGCTTTGTGTGCTTCCGGAAATAGGAAGATGTGAATTCAGTGGTGTGTGGGCAAATGCTCAACAAGGGGCTCTGTGGGGGACAAGCCCTGACATGTGGCCTTGGCTGTGCAAGGCGTAATGCTTCCACCGTGATCATCGTGGTGTCGCCACGTGCGGAGTTAAGGAGAAAGGCACATGGGAGTCTCTGTGAGCCAGTGGGCACTGGACGGTGGGGAGGGAAGGCTGCAGTGGGCATGGGAGGCCTGCTGCATGGTCACGTTGAGTGGCAGGAAAAGTAAGCAAGACAAACAAATCAAAACCAAGCCAAAGGGCCTCCTCCAGTAACTACCCTTTATGTGCAACGAGTGACCAACTTGCCAATGAAATTGGGGAAAACAGGTTGGCCCCAAGATGCAGGTATTCTGTTTATATTTCTCAGAGGTGCCTGACTTTGGCGGGTATTTCCAAATCCAAATACAATATCAATGACTGTAACAGAAACTAAGGATGGTTTGGAGGGAGGTGAAGAAGTGCGTCCTGCTCATTGAGCCCAAGGGCTTCACAACCAGTCAGACCTAGGGCCTTCTCTGCACTCCTGGCCAGGCAGCTGCAAGACTTTGAAAGGACCCAGCCTTCCAGCCAACACACCTCCCACAGTGTCCCCTGGTTTGTACATCCGACTCCCATGCCTACCTCCCCGAAGAGGGGTTTTCTCTGTGGAGGACACTAACGTCACCTCGCCAGCTGTTGATAAAAACCTTCAACAGGCCCCCGTCTAGACTGATCAAATAAAACACCCCACTGATTCTAATGTGGCTCCAGGGCCGAGAGTCACTGCTGTTGTATAAACACTTTGGTGGACCTGACGGCCATGAAATCAAGTCATTGCGAGACTCTGGTGGGACACCAAGGGACATCACTGAAAATGCAAATGCACCTAAGAAAATTCTTCTAAGGGCTTCAGCTGTCACTAGCAGATCCTTAGGGTTAGGGTTCGGGTTAGGGTCAAAGGCCAAGGCTGGTGGTCGACGTAGGCAGCAGTAGCTCCTGTGGGGTGAGGGAGGCCTCAGGTGCTGACAAACAGTGTGTTGGGGCTCTTCTTGTTCTTCCGAGTCCCGACTGGCTGGAAGTGGTCATAGTCCTGAGACACAGTCCAGCGGCCTGATTCCTACGTCTTGGGCACTAACGCCCACGTGTGACCCTCAGCTCCTCCTGCAGACCCCTTTCACATTCGTGCTTTAGTTGTCCCAGCGTCCCAGCACCTGGTGCTCAGGTCCACTGACCTTATCAACGACACTTTGGCCATATTTACTCCCAGATCTTGCCTTTCCAGACCACAGGCCCAGGGCTTGCGGCCCATCCTCCTCCGTGTCCCCAGTGTCCCTTCCTCACTTCCACGGGCCTGCGGTGGCAGATTTGCAACTATGTAGATGAAGGGCTGCCCAGTTCTGTGATTACTTCTGTCAGTCGATGCTCTTGGGAACAACAGAAAACCCAGCTAGAAGTGACTTAGAGGAGAAGTGATCTCATGCTCGGGGAATCCTGGAGGTAGGCGGGGTCAAGGGCGGGTTAATTAGGCGGTGCAGATGTTATCAGAACCAGGTGCTTTCTGCTCCCCCCTGGCATCCCCCACAGGCTGCCCATTGTTCTGGGGCTTGTTCCCTGATACTGCAGATAGGCGCTGCCCTCCCAGCGTCTTGGGCAGAGTCAACCATGCCAACAGGAGGGGAAGAGCCATGTTTTCCCCTTCCTTTATCTTTAAGGAAGATCCTGCTCAGGAGTGATCCGGACGGTTCCCCTAGTGTCTCATGGCAGAATTTCATCATACGCCCACTCCTAACTGATCAGGGGCAAAGAGAATGGTTGCCTGGTTTAGTCTAATTAATAATTACCCTTCAGAGATATTGCCTGAAAGCACACTGTCCTCTTGTACTGAAGAAAATTGGGGTTTGTTAGCCAAGGGGGTGGGGGTTTGTAGGGCAAGCAGCCTGCGAGCCTGCAGTCCTGGGGTCTCGATCCCAGCAGTGGGCTTGGGAACAGGCCCATCCTGGTCTGTGGGAAGATTTCTCGAGCTCTTTCTGCCATATGCAGAGGTTCCTCTAGATCTGAGCGCTGTCCTGCAGAACTGGAGGCACTGTCCACTGTCTTGCCGTGTCCGGTGTCTGAGGAGAAGGGTGAATCGAGTCTGACGCCTCTCCAGGGAAAATGCTTTCTCCTTCTCAGAAGGGTCAGGAATTTTCTCTTTAACTTTGGAGTTCTGAAATGTCACCAAAAATACCGAGGTGCTGCCCTTCCTTTGTCCATCCCCCTGGGCTCTGTGGGCCCTGTTAGTCTAATGTCTATACCTTGACTCGCTCCTTTATTGACTCCTTTCTGCTGTTGGAATTCCAAGGACATCCGCTTGAACCTCCTGGGTTGTTGGACTTGCGACTTCGTCTCTTCCAGCACTCTCCTGCTTTGTCTCTGCTGTACATCTCCTGGACCTGGCAGATGACAGCCCCCTAAGCAGGTAAGTCCACGGCGCGTTTTCGTGTGGTCCCCGAGTTAAGAATGAGTGGATTTTATATTTTCAAATGGTTTAAGAGAAAAATAGTATTTCATGGTAGGTGAAAATTATATATGATTCAAACTTCAGCATTCATGAAGTTTTATCAAAATACAGCCATGCCTGTCCATCACATGGTCCTAGGCTGCTTTGTGCTTCAGGAGCAGAGCTGAGCAGCTGTGACAGAGACCGT
Organism: Marmota flaviventris; assembly: GCF_047511675.1. NCBI lineage: Eukaryota > Metazoa > Chordata > Mammalia > Rodentia > Sciuridae > Marmota > Marmota flaviventris. The sequence goes on along the minus strand of NC_092501.1, from coordinate 6,773,298 downwards.
GGGCCACGGTGCCTGTTGTAGGGACAAACCAGACAAGGCACCGAAGATAGCAGGAAACAGCTTTATTTGGCTGCAGCCAGGTTCAGAGGGCACAGCTTTTGCTGTAATCAATTAATCCCCTGAACCCTGAGTTCAGGGAGTTTCAGAACTTTATACCCAGCATGTAAGGGGAGGGGCTCAGAAGTTCACAGTCTGCAGAAGTTCACATAAAGCAGCACCTGGTATTTTTGGTGACATTTTTCTTTCACTGTTCTGGGCAAGTTAACTCTTCAAGGACAACACTGAGAAGGGGAGAGCTTCTTCTCCCCTTTTTTTCCTCCCACTGCCAGATGTTACCATGAAGCCCAGTGTAACTTATCTTAAAAATGTAGACATCTCTGTGAAGCCCAGCTCAAGGCCAGAGGCCTTGTTTGCACATTTCTACAAAGTACTATACTGGATATGTTTGTGAAAAACTAGTAAGGGGTGTCCAGCACCTGGACTGCTGGTATCTTCTCAGCCAGTGGCCAAGTAAAACAGGGCAACATGAAAATAGGAAGTTTATCTATAATGGACTCTTTCTCAGAGATTCTTTTGCTGACAGTACTAAAATCAGCCATGGGGAAGAGGGCTTTTCTGTGGAGAAAGAAGGTGCAACTTTACGCCCAGGATGCTCACTCTCTACCCTTCACAGGGAGAGTTTGCCAATCCCTATTCTAGATCACCAGCTTGGGGTTCAGCCATGATCATTCTACTCAGGCAATTCACTGAATATTTCTTTTTTTTTAAAATTAAGTATTTGGGTCTGGGGGGTATAGCTCAGCGGTAGGTAAATTTTTGATTTATTTTTTAGTTTTCAGCAGACACAACATCTTTGTTTGTATGTGGTGCTGAGGATTGAAGCCGGGTCGCATGCATGCCAGGCGAGCGCACTACTGCTTGAGCCACACCCCCAGCCCCTGAATATTTCTTTTCAATAATGATAATTTTAAATTCTAAGAATGTGTGTTCTTGGGTTATTTTTAAAATCAGATAGGTCAGCTATTTTGCTATGGGTTTAATATTTATTTTTTATTTAAACTTTCTATGTAAGTTCAAAAAGATACATTATATGTGTAATGATAAATGTAAAATCCAATAATCTTCACAAAGTGTATATATTCATATAACCAACCAAAAGGTCAGTGGCACCCCCAAGAGCCCTGTTTGTACTCCCATTATTCAGTGTGCTCCAAAAAGTATCCACTATCCTACTTCCATCTGGCTTTGGATTTTGTATAAACAGAAGCATTCAGTAAGCATCCTTTTGTATACATGCTGAATTTCATTCAACTTACTGTTTTGTAGAAATTATCCATGTTGTTGTGTATAGCAATTGTTTCTTCATCTGCATTTCTAAATCCTGGGTCATAATTTCCTAATAATTCTAGTGACATAGTTGTTTCCAGTTTAGGCTTAAAATAGCACTGCTACAAACATTCTTGTATGTGTTTTAAGGAAAAGATTGTGCACATTTCTATTAAGCAGGAGTAGATTGCTGAGCCATAGAACGTAGGGTATCCACCCTCAGGTACTTCTGTCAAATTCCACCAGCAACACATGAGGGACCCTTGCTCTGTCTTCACCAGCACTTGGTAGTATTAGTCTTTTTAGTTTTAGTTATCTTGGTGAATGTGTAGGTCATGTGTCTCTTATGATGGGGATGCACTCAGAAATGTATCCTCAAATAATTTCACCATGTGCAAATGTCATAGATTGCACTCAAATGCACTAAGATGGTCACAAAGTCACTAGGTGATATAATCTTATACGAGCATGACCATATGTGTGGTCTATCATTGACTGAAACAGAACAAACATCATAATTTAATGGAGAAATACTGAGCTCTTTCCCCACTGAGATTAGAAATGAAGCAAGATTGCCCACTATTATTTCCATTCAGCATGGTACTAGAGATTTGAGCCAGTGCAATAAGGTAAGGGAAAAGTTTAAGAATAGAGAAAAACCCCCAAATTGACATTATTCACAGGCCTTCCCCCCACCCCTTGGTTGATACTCTTAAGGAAGTTCTCACTGTTCCCTTTTTATTATGAATGGGTATTGAATTTTATTAAATGCTTTTTCTGCATCCATTGAGATGATTATATAATCTGATGATGTGGTACATTATGCTGATTAAATTTAGTATGTTAAATCAACTTTGCCTTCTTAGAATAAACCCGACTTAATAATGATGTTTTATCCACAATTGAATTTTATTTGCCTGTATTTATTTATGTCCTTTGCATCTATGTTCATGAAGGACATCAGAGTATAATTTTCCCTTCTGGTTGGCTGAAGATTCTAACATAGCCTGTTTTATATCGATGTTTCTTACAGAAAGAATGGCCAGCTTATAAATGCCACGTGAGTGTCAGATGTGGAGAGACTTCTGGGGGCAGCACCCTCCACGACTTTGGCAGGCCCTTGGGTGTGTGTGGTTGAGCCTACCCCAGGCTTTCACATTTCAGCCAATGGTGTCTCCATCCATCGTGGTCAGGCCAAAGACTTGGTATCCATTACTACTGCTGCCTCCCCTCATACCTGTGTCCAGCACACAAGCAGCTCCGTTGGGGTACCCAAATGATTTAAAATTCAAGCTACTTCTTGCATCTTTACTTCTCTGCCTTCTCCCAGCCATTGTCTTTGTTTGAATTACTGAAACTCTCCCCAGACTCATTTCCCCTACTTCTACTCTTGTCTTCTTTCCCACAATCCACCCTGCATTCGGAAACCAGGGACCTTCCAAACAGCTGTGTCTAATCCTCTTCTCGGCTTTGATCCCTCTGCTGGCTTCCCATTGCAACTAGAACAAATTCCAACTTGTTATGAGGTTTTAAACATGGTCCACCCTTGTCCACCTCATAAACCACCTGCCCTGCTCCCTGTACTCATTCCTAAATACTCCATCAAATCTCCAGCTGTTATTTTCTTTAAAGCAACTATCTATATGAAACAATGTTCGTTTGTTCCCTGTTCATTTCTTCCTACTTTCCCCGCAGTCCCTGGGACCTGGACAGTCACTGATGGCCGTATCTCAGCACTTTGGCCAGAGCCTAATCATAGGTGCTGGACACGCTTGTCGATTACCTGCCTTGTTTAACTGTCAGTTAAGTCCCACTTGTAGCAACCAGGTTTCCTCCAACTCCCAGCCAGTGGCAGACTCCCTCCCTTTCTTATTTTTCAGAATGCTCTTTCCCCCTTCTTTTAAAATATAGGTGGTCCTGACTGAACACTGGCTCAACTTATGACTCTTAACTTTCTGGTGGTGCAAAAGTCAAAACAGAGGAAGAGGCAAGGGGGCCAGACAGCACAGGCGCAGAGGGAACGTGCATTCAGCAGAAACCTTCCTTGGAATTTTGATCTTTTCCCAGGCCAGCGACCTGCTGCTTGGTACTGTCTCATATTGCCGGCCAGTGACCGTGAGCTGCAGCTTCCCTCCCTGGCAACCCTGCAGTCAGTCCGGAGGGGACACAACTACACCCTGCAGCCCCGTCAGGGGACTCTGTCCCCTGCTAAGTCAAGGAGCACTTGCATCTTCTTTCTGTCCTTTCAATGGGACCTTGCAAGAGAGGAGAGAAGGGAGTGTGTCCTCAGCCTGGCCATGATTTGGGCGGCAGCCGTCCTCACGATACATGGTGTTTCTCCAGTAGTACCAAATGTGTTCGTTGCCCTGGTTATCCAGGTCCTGCTATGAGCCAGGCACTGAACTAGGCAGTTGGGACATATTAGTGAACCAAACAGAGTCCTATCCTCAAGGAGTTCATGATCCAGTTGGGAGGACCCAGGACGGATACTTAACACACAACGAGGAAAACGTTGTAGGACATCAGAAGACACAAGGAAAGAAGGAGAGAGCAGCTGAGGTGACGGGAGAAGGTAGGTGGCAGTGTGGGGCACAGGGCCAGGAGTCTCAGTGGGAGGTGGCAGAGCAGACTGAGGAGGAGAGGGAGCTAGCCCAGCAGGTGTCGGGAAGAGGGTCCAGGCAGGAGGCCTACCAGACTAGGGTGGCCAGGCCAGGGGTTGGGGGGGCAGCCAGAGAGGATGCGGCTGGTGCTGAGTGGGTGAAGGGAGAGGGACAGGAAGGGCCCAGGCCCAGGCAGCGTTGGCCGTGTTTGCCTCTGTGAGGGCTTCTGCTTTTCCTCTGAATGAGTTGCCGCTCGAGGGTTTTGAGCAGAGGGCTGGTGTGGACTGAGAGGGTGTCTCTGGGTGCCGTATGGGAGTAGATGGGTGGGGGCAAAGTGGAACCAGGGAGGACTATCTGGAGGCTAGCACAACGTTCCCAGCAAAAGGTGACAGTGACGTTAAACAGGGCGATAGCGGAGGTGGAAATGTGTATTTTTAACTTTATCCAATATGTTTTTATGAACATTTAAAAATATAGCAGATGAGACAGCATCTTCTGTCTGAAGAAGAAACCAAGCCCATGAGTCTGAGATCAGCCTGGGCCACAAAGCAAGACCCCATCTCAAAACAAAACAAAGTAAAACCACAAAAACAAAACCCAGAGAGTCAGTCTTTGTAAAATTATACTGTCTTGAAAATGGGTTATATTTTCCTGCTCTTGTCATGAGTGATTTGGGGTTGTATGCTAGACATTGTGACACGTGATGTAGAGATGCTGGGTTCTGGTAGAAGCCTTTGAAGAGTGCTTATTGTCACAGCTGGCCCTTGACTTGCTTGGGAACAAACTGTGAGCTTGTCTTCCCTGAGTGGCAGGTCTCTCAACGTCACTTCTATTCTTCTGGCCTTGGCTGAGCCTTTTGGATTCTCACGCATGACTTGGTGTTAGCCAGAGATTTAGGTTGCGTTTATACCCAGGACTTGGGGCTCCACTTTTCTGGCTCTTCTTTCCAGTATTTTTCCCCTCATTTTTCTTTCTATAGGATTTGGTTGCCTTGAACTCCCTTCTCTAGTTATTCAAACCAGAAAGACTGTCAGTTTTCTGTTGGACTTCTAACAGCTCCACGTGATGTCCACTTGTGCCTCACTTGGGGAACGCCCATCACAAAGGGGAAACTCGTCCAGGGTCGTTCCCTGCTTTGAGAGTCCGCCTGCTCTGAGACACTTTCCAATGCTTTCAGGGGCCATGTTTTTATATTTTACTATCTGCATAACAACCGTTTGATTGAAATTTCTCATCAACATTATTAGAGCTATTTTGAAATTAGAATGTGGGACTTGAGGGAAATTTGGTTTTACTCCAAGGGGTTTGATGGGAAATTAGTGAAGATGGAGCTGGCGCCTTTTGGGCTGGGGAGAATTGAGGTGGGACAGGATTTGGGGAGGGAAGAAGTTTGGTTTGAGGACAGTGAGTTTGAGAGGTTTGCTGAGCAGGCCATTGGATACATGAGTTTTGGGAGGTACATCTGGGCTAGATGAGCCATCACCCCATCATCCTCGTCTCCCGAGGCTGACATACGGGGAACACATTTTTAGAAGATCAGGCCTTTGGGAGAGAGTAAGGCTGAAGTTTTATTATTCTTGGAGACATCAGGGGATTATTTCTGCTCCATCATTCAAGTCTTTAATACAATTAGTCAATACCACGTGCTTTTCAGCCCCAGAGCTCTGAGTGCTTGGCCTTCTGTACTTACCATGTGTTTGTAGATTGATTATTTAGTGTTTTGTTTTACTTAACTTTTGTTTCTACTTGACTTTTTTGTTTTACTTATCACTGATAAGCCAATGAGCAAATGCCTCCTCTCTCCCGTTTCCTGTTCAGAGTGTAAGATGTTTCTCCCTCCTGCCTCCTGCCTCCTGCCCTCCCCATCTCTCCTGTGCCTGGCCCTGCTGCACTAAGGTCTCCTCAGCTCCCAGCTTAATGGTGCCTCTGAGCTGGACCTTCCTGGACTGTCCTGGAAAGTCTCCCAACCCTCGTCCCAACCTGCTCTAGCACACCCTCGGTCTCAGCGCCCCCTTTCTGTCACAGCGCTTACCGCAATGTATAATTATTGATGTGCACGCTTCCTCTTCAAACCCTCTATGTGTCTCCTCAGGGTCTGCTCTCTCAGGGGGCAGGGCCGCCTGTCCTCTTCGGCAGCTTTCCTGCACCTGTCATAGCATGTGGACATAGCAGGCATTCGGTGAGTGTCGGCCGGGCAGGCATTAGCACCTCAGTTTTACAAATGACAAAACTGAAACCCAGAGAAGGGGCGAGTTGGATTCCGGGGCAGGTCATCCCACGATTCTTCCTATTTCCATGGCTCCCCAGGGAAGTGGGCAGGATCACAGTCTCTTCCTCCATCCCGGTGCACTGAGATGGCCACCAGTTCTTAGCACACCCTCTGTCGCGAGCAGGTGCTTGTTTTCCTATTCCTAGGGTCTGGGCTGGTCCTGAGACTGAGCTGGCCAAAGGACGCTGTGGATGGAAGCTGCAGACGTTCCAGTGTGGCTTCCTAAGAGCACTGGCAGCTGGGCTTTCTAAACCCTCTGGAGCTCCTACTGCTGCCACATGAGTGGGCTACGTTTCTGGAAAAGTCCACAAGGCAAGATCAAGTGGAAGAGGCCCTAAGACCACTTGGAGAGAGAGGCCCAGCTGACCTGGCATTCCAAAACAGTCCCCAGAGAGTCCAGTCCCACTACCCATCAACTACAATTGCAAGAGAGACCTAAGGGAGACCAGCGGAAGAACCAGCCAGCAGAGCCCTTTTATAGACAGAACCACGAGGGATTAAGAAGGTGTGGAGCAGGTGGGGACAGGGTGGGAATAAAGGCCTCCAGGAACAAAGTGACAGGAGGTGCTCACTCCCAGGGGCTCCTTCCCGTATGTGCTGGACCTGGGAGAGGGTCTCCCTAGACTCTGTCCCGGGGCCTCACTCGCCTCACCTTGTCCTGAGCTGGTTTTCAGCCCTGGTGTTTGGTGCCACCTCCACAGCACCAGCCTGAAGCAGGCCCTCAGCCACCACGCTGACCACTTGAGATGTGCCACGACTTCCCAGGAGGTCTTTCCACAGCAACTCGGGGCTCTGGGTGTCTGCATCAGACCCCTCCCCACCCGCCATCCCCCACGTCCTGACACCTGCTTTCCCAGCTCCCAGCTCTGTCATCTTCTCTACCTGGGCTCAGCGCTGACCTAGGTCCCCTGGGTGTGTGTAGGGAGGTGGGGGAGACACACGGAGAGCCTGCTGAGGTCGCTGGGGTCAGCACAGAAGGTCAACAAAAGTACTTTCAAGCCTTCATGGCCCTTAGGGGTCAAGTTCCTCTAGAGAAAAGCACCGTGTTCTGGGGCCTATGGTTTCAGTCTCAGTGAAAATGGCAATGATACATGTCGCTGGTGATGCGAACGTGCACCTGGTTCTTACCGATGCTTGTGTTTACGTAACCATTCTTTGTTATGTTCCCGTGTCCAGCTGAAGTGTGGCCAGAAAGAGTTAAACAAAGACTGGACTTGCGGACCCTCCTCATCTGGCCCTGGGAGGGGTCAGGCAGTCTCTTCCTTCAGCCTCTCCTTGCTCAGGAAGGCTGGGAACTCAGTCCTGGGCCAGGCAGGTGTCATTAGCAGGAGCACATGGAGGACACCTTGGGCTCCTCTAGAACAGCGGTGAAATGCGGCAGATCCCTGCTGTGGCGAGCACAGGCCTGGTGTCCTGTGTGGTCAGATCCTCGGAGTCCACTCAGAGAAGGTGGACATCTGGATTCTCCTTCGAAGTCAGCAGGAAAGCACTGATGGATGGAACAGAGCCTGTCACGGGTTCCCGCTGGGCACCAGGCTGAGGACAGGGGGTCAGGCTCTGGGTTCTGGTCAGGCCTCTGGCTGGGTGAAGCTGGCCAAGCCACATGCTTTCCTGGACCTTAATTCCCTCATCTGGAGAGTTGTGAGTCTAGAAGGGTCCACCTCCAAGTTGTTCCCCTGCAGGTTTCTGAACCTCTCGTGTGCAGTGGGAAGTATTTTCATTAAACAGTACATTGGGGCTGAATTCATAAAAGAATAGATTAGCCATCTAGCCTTTTTTCAAAGATAATCTACCTTGTAGGAAAGTCTTGGGCCAACCCTTCCTCTTCTCTTCACAAGTTCTCCATTGTTTCTAACTTTTCCTGGATGCTATTTACACCCCCTCCCCAGGACTTTGGTTTCTTTTCCCATTAAACCACAGCTTTTGAAAAGAGACCCCCAGACGTCCACACTGGGAACCCAGGGAGGGTCGACCGCGCTGAACCTGGCCCATCTTCTTGGGTGGTCCGGATGGGCCCCACAGTCAAGGGTCACTGATCCATGGACACGCACCTCTTCTGCATCAGATGGACGTGAATCTCTGTGACAGCAGGAATCCCCTGAAGAAGCTCAGGACCAAGACTGGTGCCAGTCTCTGAGGGTGGCACCGGTGGCCCAGGGGCCAGATGGGACCTGGCTGGTGTGCTCCGTTCGTCTTTTGGACGTGGAAACTGAAGCTGGAAGGGCAGGCAGTGGTGTCCCATGCGCCCACTCCTCCGCACAGAATCCCCCGACCTCTGCCGGGCTGGATAGCGTCCCAAAGACATCACGCATTGAGCTGGGGTCTTCCAGCATATGTAGAATCCAAGAAATCTTACACTGAAGGGACTTCAGAACCAGGACAGCAGGAAGAAGAAACTCACCTCCCAGCCACCCGTCTTCTGAGAGCTGGATTCCATGCCATCTGCAGCTTCAATGCAGTGTCATCGTGACACCTTGCTAACCAGAGGATGGAGGTGCAGGTGAGGAAGGGGCTCTCCCCACATCCCAGCGCCCTGAGCCGCAGAGTCCAGTCTCAAGCTCACTCCTCCGTGAGGAATCCAGGACGGTGTGTCCACCTGGCTGGTCTCCTTCCCTGGCAGGTGAACAAATGTGGCCCCCAGAGTTCAGTGGCCAAGGTAGAGTGAGTGTCCCAAGCTGTGCTCTGCCCAGGGTTCCTCTGTCGGAAGGCCTCCTGGAGTCCTTGTAATGTGTCCAGCTCTGGGTGACACCAAGTTGGTGGAGGCGACCCCTGAGGCCCACTGCTTCCTCTTGTTGGTGTCCTCAAACCCAGGTGTCCCTTTGGATTAGACCATGCCAAGTCTCCTTCCAGAACAAGCAGCTGGGGTGGCCATCTAGGGCTTGGGATGAGGACTGGGGGCAGTGGTCCTGGTGTAGGCCCCACCTGCTGGTCACTTCTCCCTGCCAAGCCCTCTTTCCACCTCTGGGTGCTGGCTCTTCTGGAGCTGCCCGGCCTGTGGTACGGGGACTTCACTGGGGCCACAGCGAGGGTGACCCATTTCTTCATTCCTGCCTCTCCACCCTGTGCCACCAGCCTCATCCGTAACCTTGCTGCGAGCCTCTGAGTCGCCGCAGCCAGCTCGTCTTCAGATTATCTTGGCCTGGTGGGTCTCCCTGCCGCTGACCACCTGTCTCCTGAGAGGACCCACAGCCAACGCCTCCCACGGCAGATGGCCGTCCCCTCCTGCTCCACTGTGGCCTTCTAGCCAAGGCCAGGCCCAGCATGTACAGAAGAGGACCTGAGTGGCCTGCCAAGGTCGAGGTGTCCATCTGGACACAGGTGTCAGCAGTGCTGAGGGGCTGCCGCAGAAACGGCTTGGCACAGAGCTGTTTCCCAGGTGCTGGGCTCTGGGTTCTCTCTCACTTTCCTGCTCCAAAGTCTGAAACTGTGCTCAGAGGCACGGCTCCTCCAGCCAGCGCCTTCCTAAGCCCCTCCTGGGTTAGCCACTGCGGGTGACCGCGGCGTTCCTGTGCTGGAGAGGAGCGTGGGCCGAGAGGGAGCCCCTCTGCCTAGCCCAGGCCTGGGGGAGGGAGGTCCAGGTCACAGTGGGCCCCGGTTCCAAACTTCCCTCCGCAGCCTCGCACCTAGACACTCCCTTCTAGCTGTCAGCCTGACCTCAGTCTGCCAGTCGGTCAGGTCAAGTTCAAATGCGAGGCAACGCGTCCCACCAAATTGTTTACAACTGGAGACCTGCAGAGGAAGCAGCCTTTGTTCTCTGAACAGCGAGGAGCCTAAACAGACTTGCTGCTTTCAATTTCCTCATTTTTGTATCCAGACGGTCTTGTGAGAGCTTGTTTTTAAGCCAGATCTTCTCCCTTCAGATCCCGTTGGCAGGGCTTGTATTCAGGATTTTTAAAGAACCCCCCAAGCCCCCCCCCCCCAAAAGCATAAAAACACCACTGCATCCGGAAAAACTCATTTCTTATTCCAAACAAGTGAGCAAACATTTGTCTTCAGGGCCAAGATGTCAGTGTTAAAAATATTTTTTAGGAAAGAAAATGCAAAGCTGCACCTACAAGCCGGGGCAGGGATGACTGGGAGCCACCGGGCTTGTCCGTGTCCTCCCGGTGGCAGCTGCAGGAAGGCGTCTTTGTCTCCATCTAACGTGGCCATCATTGGGTTCATTCCTTCAAAATGGCACCAGGAACATGTTGTCAGCTTCCCCTGTAACTGGTGCCATGGAGATGGTCCCCGACGGATCGCTCTCTCCTGGGTGACATACGTACATTCGGGTGAGGAATCTAATTCTCCTGAGCCCGTGGGGGGTGGCGGTGGGGTGGGCATCAGGGAATCAAATGTTGGACCTGCACTTCTGTTGTATTTCAGACTGACATCAGCGCTGACAGGTCACAGGCTCGTGGCGTCCTTTCCACTGGCTTCTTTCTGGATGGGCAGGTCACCTGACGGGAGCTGCCTGCCACCGGGCTGACATAGCAGTTTTGCCATTCTCAATCGGCTTCATCGGATGCCTGCCGTGGCTTGCCAGCCTCGTTTACATGTTGCCAGTTCTAGGGGGGAAATCAGATCTAATTTGAGCACCGTTTTATCTGCTTATTTTACCCACAGACGTGAATATATCTCTCTATATTATGTAAGTATTTAAACTTTCATTCCAACTGCCTTTCAGCGCTCACTACACAGACAACCAAACAGACAACCTCACGGCGCCAGAAATACCTTCTCATGTGCCTTTCTTCTTCAAAAGCTATGACACTAAAATGTAAGCAAGGCTAGGGGAGGTCACAGTAAAGTCACCAAAAATCATCCGAATGTCTCTCTGAACTTGTTCAAATGTTCCACAAGTGTGTGCTGAGAAGTGGGGGTGGAAAAGAAGTCTTCTGTGTTCCTGGTTTTGGCTCCTTCAAATGAAATATTAATAGTATTATTCCTGGTGCATTTGGCAATATGGAGAAGCTTCCAGTAATAAGTTGAGCATACAAAAATGTTTGTATTCATGGCAGGTTAGCAGAACCACAATTTATGTAATAGAGTAGGTGCGATTCCCCAGGCACGGAAATTGATCCCGAGTCACTGAAACCTCTGGGGATGATTCATTCACCCACATGAAGCATCACCCAGAACAGAGAGTGAAGGGCTGTGTCACAGGAAAACCCGGCTCCTGTGAGGCAGGACTCATCACTTACTCTGGAGACTGGTCCCAGGTGCAAATGACTTACTCTTGGTGTCCGTGAAGTCAACTTTACAGGTGCAGAGAGCATCTGAGAGCAGGCAGATGGCTGGGGTCTCTCTCTCTCTGGTGGGCCCTGTGGGCTGGGCTGCCTCGTGATGTGGGAGTTCAGAACAGGGACACCCGGGGAGATGGGGAAGCAGGGCTGCTGATGCCCCTTTGGCTGGAAGTCAGGAGGGAGCCTGATTCAAGGCCAGCCGGACATGAAGAGCCCAGGAGCAGCTGCTGCCACAGGGCGTGGGTGGCTCAGAGCTGTGAGGAGGTCCCCTGACCCTGCCAGGATGGGGCCTTTGGAGAATTTCAACTGTGCTGCACTCCTTGTCCCCAGCTGGCCACACCCAAAAGTTAAGCACATAAGCTGGAGTTTGTGGTTCCAGTTTTGATGTCGAGGAAAAAGGTGGTTTGGGGTTGAGCTTAAAACCTAAAGGACTCTAGGAGGGGTTCCTGTGGCCACCAGGGTTACTGAGATGGGGCCTCTGTGAGCACCTGAGATGAAAGCCCTTTGGCCGAGCTTTGCTGTCCTCAGCTGTGGACCAGCTGTGGGCAGGGATAGGAAGGTTCCCTTCTTTCAGGGTCATTTGGGGTCTGTGCAGAGGTAATTCACCAAACTGAATTTTGGGTTCAGACATCCTCTCCCTGCTGTGAGCCGCTTAGGTCTTGAGATGGGACAGCTCTGGTGGCTAGCTCCTTCTCTCTCCCTGGCTTCAGGGCCAGGCCGACAACCGGAATGATGTAGGACTGGGCTGTCTCTACAGCAGCTCTTGGCAAACGTCTTCTGGAAAGGGCCAAATCGGAACTCTTTTCTGCTCTGCAGGGCATACAGTTTAGTAGTACTGCTCCACTCTGTTGTTATTTCACCAAAGTGGCCACAGATAACATGTGACTAAGTGGACGAAGGGCAGGATGTAGCCCCTGCTGAATTTGCTGATTCCCACTCTAGAGGACGTTGGTTGGTCACGTTGCCCAGGAAATAGATCATTCATTCATGTAGCAAGTGTTGGCAATGTGTCCACTCTGTACCAGGCACAGTCCTTGGTCTTGAGATAGACCAAGGAGCAAAACAGCCAGGTCCCCACAACTCTGTGCTTTCAGAACTTGCATTTTAGTTGGGGAGACCGAAAATATACCAGTGTGGTGATGCTTACCTTCTCTCTCTGTTTTCCATCCCTCTCCATCTGCTCCAGAGATGCTCTGTACTCTCGTGGCCTATATGGACAGCTTCAGAGACTCTCATGTCAGCCAGTGAGAAGTGTTTTTAGTCTTTAAGCTCATCAAATACAGAGTCCATGGTGTATATCAGAGTACAGAGCTGGGGGTGAAACACGGCTCCATACATGCTGTGCTTAAGCAGCGTAATTCTTCTTAAGAGACCCTGCGGCGGTCCCAGGGCTGAGCAGGTGGAGTATGCGGTCAGCTGGGTTCAGGTGTCACTGGGAATTTCTTAACTTTATGGAGCCTCTATTTTCTCATTTGCAAAATGAAAATAATAAGAAAACGGCCATCTCACAGGGTTGCCATGAGGAGTAGATGTGACAGCACAGGTACAGCGGTTGTCATGGTCCTGGCACATGCAAAAGCCTTCGTCAATGGTAGTGATCATAGAATCCTGTGGTGAGCTGTAGGTCATGCTGGTGACTCAATCATCGTGATGATGGTGAGCTTGTCCCTCTGTGTAATGAGTACATTGGCCTAAGGAAGGTGACATTAAGAGACACTCAGTTAACTTTGGTGCAAGTGTGTCCTATATTGATCCTGGCAGTGGCCATTAGAACACCTCTCCTCCAAACATCCCAAATCAAAGCAGATTCCCATAGCCAACCAACCTTGAGACATCAACTCTCATTCTCTCATAGTAAAACTTCTAATTTTAGGTCTAAAGGGGACTGCTCTTGCCAATTAGAAGCTTTAGGGGCTGCCTGGGAGCAGCAGACGGAGACTCACCATCTTGCCAGGGAAACTGCCTGGCCAGCAGGAAGTGGCACACTGACCTAAAATGCTCTTTGTGTTTCATTGTCTAACTGCTTTAAATTGTGTCACATCCAAGGTCAAGACTTTCAAAAATGCACTTACATAAATATGCCTTCCATTCTTTGACTCAAGATGATCAAATAATCAAAATCAATAAACACCATTTACGTTATTATGGCTACATGACTGTTATCCAGTGCCTGGTCCTATAGTGAGTTGAGATTACATTTTTGTCCCTAAGTTCCCAATGTCACAATCCCTGAGACATTCAAAGGAGGATGTTTATTTGGCTCCATGTTTGTGTTGTGATTTCCTTGTATAGTTTTATTTATTTGTTTTCTTAGAGTTTGTGATTGCCTCTCTTTTTTCTTGTTTATAGGCAAAATTTAGATCTTCCTTACCATAATGTTCATGGCTCTTTCCTAACTTATTGCTTGGGTTTCATTCCAACCTTCCCCTTGAAAACATTCTCCTGGTTGGTTACTGATTTATGGTATACCTGGATTATTTCATAACCCTTCTATGGAGCATTATTCTGGGATTTCCTAATTAGTTCCACTGTTGCTGTATTCACTCCTTTTCCTTTTTTTTGGTTTTAACATGTTTTTTTCTTGCTAAAATTACATGCTCAATATTCTTTCTCAAAAGAATGGATTTAGAAATAAATTCTCTCCATCTTGAACTTGTGAAAATAAATGACTTTATTAAACTCTTTCCAATTATTTTGTTCGGGGGCGTTCACGCCAGTACTTTGATCAATGCATTAGTTCAAAATTATATACCTGCAACCTCTGTGGATCTTGCCCTACTGACTTCTAGCATCCATTTGGTTGATGAGATGTCCGATGTCAATCTAGTTCTTTTCTTGCTGCTATGAAATTTTATGTAGATATGTTATTTCAGTAGGAATACTTGTAGCTGTAAGTTAAGATAAACAATACTCAGTTAACAGCGGCTTCAGCAATATGTTTAAGAAGTAGGTGGTTCCAGGTTCAGGGCTCCAATCCAGTAACTGAGGGCCTAGCCCTGTCTGTCCTGCCTTATGCAAGATGTGGAGGGAAAGGAGTCTTGGCGTGCTTGTGCTGACTGCCTCCTAGGTTGAAGACAGCTCCCACGTCACGTTCTTACACTGGTGCAAAGCAAATCACTTCTCTTTGTGAGGCTCTGAGTTTTATTGCGACAGAAGCCATGCCTTCACCATTTACCAGCCAGAACCTGGCCATGTTGTTGACTCCTAGATGCTCATGGAAAACAGTCAGATTTACTATGATTGGTAAGATCCTTCTGTGAAGCTGGAAGTGGAGCGACCACTCCTGATGTCATGGGATCTCTCCAGCTACCCGAGCTCAACATTTGGAGAACTGTTCGCAGGGAATAAAGAGGAAAATATTTGAGGGTAGGCTGTGGAAGGTATCTGCCTTTTATGTCAAGGTATAATCTTTTTTGCTATCATGCTTTTTATTTAAAATCTCAGTTTGCCTTTAAGCTCTAGGAATCTTCCCCTCATAATTTATTTGATAACTTCCTCCTTTGTATATTTTCTTCCTTCAAAAAGTTCTATCTGGAATACTTCCAAGTGCATGCTGTATTTCCTAGATCAATCTTTGTATTTATTAACTTTCCTTCTGAATTTCTTGTGTATCTGTCTCTTTTATTCTTCTTTGTTGTCTAAGAGTTCCTTGAGATTGTCTTTTAACCCTTGCATTTAATGTATTTTATTTATTATTTTATCATAGGTATACTATACTATATATATATTAGATCTATGATACATACATAGTAGATACTATGCCATACATATTTTTTAACTTCTGTTCTCTGTTCCTTTTCAATAGCATCTTGGTCTTGTTTTAATGATGCAGTATAATCTCAGATCTCTTGGAGAATGTTACAGGGTTCAAAAAATTTTCTTGTCTATTTCCTAAGTCTTCTGTTTCTTACAGAGTCATTTTTGCTGAAGTTGCTGTTTATCTATCTTTCTCTTCCACGATCTATACGTCCTTAAATATCTGGTGTAAAGACAGGGGAATGGAGAAGCTTGCTGGGGAGTTGCGGCGTGTCTGGGGCTTGTTGACCTGAAGGCTCAGCATTCACTATGGGCCTTATCCCATGTGCAGAATGAGAAGGTCTCTGTTCTGGACCCGACACCCCCACTGAACACCCTTGTTAACTGCAGGCTCTTCAATACATTTTTAGAGAACCCTGGGAATTCACCTTAGGTAGAAATGCCTAGCTGGACACTGGCCGGCCTGCAGAGAAGGGCTGTGTGATTGTGTTTGGGGCTTGACCGTTCAGAACAGAGGACTTTAACAAATGCCAGTTCCTCAGCGCTGCTCACCAGGGATCTGCAGTGTTCAAGTTTGGCGGCTGTTGGGCACTTTGGGGCAAGCTGGCCCTCCTGCCCACAGCTCTGCTGGGGTCTGACCCTCTCTGCTGCCACCTGTAGAGCATCAAGAAATTGATTCGAATCCTTCTTCTCTGATGGTTCCCTTCACTGGTGTGGGCTGCTACATTTAAAAATTCCTTCACTATTGTTTTAATGGATTCTCAGGAAGGAGAGACTGACCTGGGCTTGGTCTCCATCTTGACCTGCAAGGCTATGTTTTTTTAAAAATCTATAGCTTCATTGAATTTAAAAATTTTTATTTTTAATTGTGGCAATATACATTTAACATAAAATCTTTCATCTTAGCCATTTGAAGTGTGTAGTTTGGTAGTATTAAGTACATTCCCATTGTTATGTATCCAATCTCCAGAACTTTTATTTTATAAAACTTCAACTCTATGCTTCCTAAGTAACTACTTCCCACTCTACCCTCCCCCCAGCCCCTGGAACCCCCATTCCACTTTCTCTGCTATGAATTCGACTGCTCTAGCGCCCTCACATGAGTGGAGCTGGATGGTATTTGTCTTTTTACGACTGGCTCATGTCACAGCATACTGCACGCAAGGTTCACTCTTGCTGTGTGTGTCAGATTTGATTTCCCTTCCTTTTAAAGGCTGAATACTATTCCATTGTGTGGATATACTGCATCTTGTTTATCTGTTTATCTGTGGTGGACCCGGTTCTTCTACCTTTGGCCGTTGTGAATAGTGCTGCTTTGCAGGTGGATACTGTACTGCTGGGTTTTAAGAGGGCTGTGAGGTTCTCAGCCACTCAGCTCCAATGCAGTGTATGTGCATATAAATTCCCCTTTGTGTTGGGACTAAAACAGCACCATCACCATCATCCAGGGTTCAACTTTTCACTCAGCATACCTCTTCCATCATCATAACCTAAAGTAGCTAGGATGGACGGAGTTGCTTCTGCACTACCTGGACGGCTTTGAACCACAGAGATGTTAAGCAACTTGATAAAGCCAGTAAGGGGCGCAACTGAAAGTACTGAATAATTCTATCCACCTGAAAAGACACTGCGGAAAGGTTTTGTTTGCAGATTCTATTATGGGTTGACTATGTAGACAGGACCAGAAAATCATTATCTTTAATCTAGTAAATTTAATGCAACTTTTCCTAACAGATGAGCCAGGTTGACATTGTAAATTTCATGTGGAAAAGAGAAACCTGTCTGAAGCTCTGCCAGCTAAGATAAGACAGAATAGCAGATAGGATTTAACTATTTAAATTACAGAGATGCATTCCTGTTTATTTTCCAGGGAGGGAGACAAGGTGAATGTTCTTGGGTTGTTGGCGCTGTCTTCCATTTGTATATTCCTTCTGAACACAAGCATTATGTTGTTTATTCATCTGTTAATGACAGCTGATTATCAAACCATAAATATACATGTTTGATCTAATGGTTTATGAATGTTAAGCATCAGACAGCAACATTGGCGGGTATTTAGAGAAACTCTGCAGCTACCTCCCAGTCACTATCTAGCTTGTCAGTTTTCTGTGGAATTATCTTGATTCTTTGTGCTGTCAACTGAATCGTGTGTTAGGTAGAAAGAAGATTCCCCACCATCACTATTGCTATTTTTTCCCTTTTCATCAGTAAACAGACTTTAAAAAAAGAAAAGGGGGGGGGGGGACTCTACATAATTCTCCTGTGTAATCTAGGCTCCAGATATCACATTTTCTCAATGTCTTCTGGAAAATAGCAAATGTGATTTCTTAAGGCTTTCATTTTCAAATCATCTCAGGAACATTAGCAAATACACGTGCTCAGTATTTTTGCACCATATACAGGAGAAAATAACAGATAGGGAGAGGCTGAAGTTCAAATTAAAGGCATCCGTCCTGCTGCCCTGAAGTTCCATGGTTCTTATTTAAAATTAAAAAATACTTGGCCACCCGTGGTTTGCTCCCTGCATCCTGAGGTGCATGTGTGGACTTCCTAAGCAGAGAACCAGAGTAGCTGGACGCTCAGGCTTTGGCTCTATGCTGGAGAAGTCTGGCCCCTCCCCAGGGTGCAGCCAGGAGGCTTGGAGAACTTTCTTTAAGTGTCTTCATTCTTCCATTTACCCTCCACCAGAGATGAAGCATCTACTCCAGCCAGGTCTGCACTCGGCCCTTGGCATATAGAAAGCCCCTGTGCTGCCCTTCTTGAGGCTGGTCCAACGGGAGGCAGCATGGCAGAGCCGGCAAGGCCTGGTTGGAATCCCAGCCTCCCTGCCAAGGGCCTGGCCGTAACCTCCTGGGAAGCTCTGCTTTGGTGGGGATGGAGACACCACCCCACGGAGCTGGGAGAGTGAGAGGTCCTGGACACGCTGGTTCATTTCCATTTCTTCCACCCCGTGGCCCTGTCCACCCGATTTCCACCCCAGACATTGGACCTTGCAGACCCTCAGACTCCTGCCGTCTCTTAGCCCATTTTCAGCCCGTTATGGTCTGTCTCTCTGATCCCTTCTTCTTTGGGAACTTTGCTTTCTTTCCTTCTTTGTTTCTTTTCTCTGCGGATCTTTACCAAGTCTCTGCTGAAGGAGCCCTTCATGGTGTTCTCTCTTAGCATCAACCTTTTATTCTCTAGATACTATTAATGTCTGTGTTCCTGTCTTCAGCTGCCATCTTTACTCCTAAGTACCTACAGATAACATCTAAATCCTCGGCCTTCTGGGTTTTCCTGAGATGATTGGCATCTGTCTCTTGCTCCTCCTAAGTTCTCATTCTTCCCTTCATGGACCCTGAACCACAAGTGAATGGCTATTTCCTGATGATGCACTTGCGTTTTCTTTCATGAGCTCTTTTCTCGGCTCCTCCATCTAGAGAGATCTTAGTCTACCTTCCAAACCCAGCCCCTCTGTCCCATGTCTGGGAAGCGCCCCAGCACGCTCCTGTATCATAACATCTTTGTGCATGGTCCTTGATAATCAGATTGCTTTGGACTTTCTGCTTTGGTTTCAGGGGAGCCTGCAGAATCATAGCTTTCAAGATCCTCAGACTCCTGCCTTCAGGAGACATTTGTAATCTTCCCCCCATTTTATTTTACACCTGTATCTGAGCTTTGCTCCAGTCCTGACAGTCTAGTCCTAAGTACAAGCGTGGGACCATCAGACTCTTGAAATAATAAGTGAATGAATGGGTGGACACTCCTCACCTTTACATATTAGGTATTTCTTATTCAAACACCTGCAAACATAAATAAGCACTGTAATGTAAATGACAGTGTTATGTATGTTGAGTTGAATCATTCATATCAATCACTCTTGGAATACTTAGCAATTTTATTTTGTAGTCATAAAGAAAGCCCATTCTTGTTTCAAAGCCTACTTTTAAAAAACATGAAGGAAGCTAAAATTATAGAGTAAATAACTTGATTAAATATGATAGCTTAAGCACTTGACAGATTTGTCAGTGAAACTTATCTACAGAGAGAACTGCAGGGCCCTCGGATAACTCAACTAGGCTGTGGAATAGGAGCAGAAAGAGCCCTGCCTCAGGGACCTTGAGCTTTTAGCAGGGCAGTTTATGTAAGAGGTCTGAACACAGCAGGGGCCTGACAAATCTTGGTGAGTTTAACTGACTGAATTTTCGTTGTAAGAACAGAAACACAATGGGAGCTTCCCATAGGCATTCCCTTGGGCCAGCGACTCCCCCAGGTACCAGCCCCTGGGAAAGTTCGCAGAGGTGCACCAAAGATGTGACAAGAGTCCAAACAACGTCATAGAATGGAGAAAGGCAGCGTGCGACTTTCCCGCGGTGGAATATCATCAGCAAGGAGCGGGAATGAGGACCCAGGGCGGATCTCCTGAGCCAGGCACCAGGGGAAGAAGTCAGCTGTGGAGGGGCCTAGGTGGTGTGCTGGGCCCCTCGGAATTGCGCAATGCAGAGGCCAGGAGGCGCGTGGCACCTGGAGCGCTGTGACGCTCTAGACCTCGAGGTTTGGGGGTTCCCTGGAATGGGTTCACTTTGTAGCAATGCCACGAAACTATTCATGAACCCTGTGCTCCCGTGTGTGGATGTCACACTTCAATAAAAGCTCAGTTAAGACCAAAGACAAACTGGCTGGGTGTTTGAAGGATGGACCAGGCGAACACAAGGATGAGGACTTGCTGGTGTTCAGAGGCACAGCAGAGGTGAGGGGAGGCAGCCGGGGTGCATCCAGGGAGGACTAGAACCTCTGGCAGTGACGGCTTGTTTTCTTTCCAGGTTGAATCAACAAGAACGCTGGCTGCCTGATAGGACAGTAGCCGCCTGGAAAGACGGATAATCTAAACTTCACAGTGTGATCAGGACGCATGCTACGGGAGTCAAAGATTTATATGGTCAACGGAAAGTCATAATATACTAGAAGAAAAATGGGAGAATTCCCTTTTCATCTTGGAGTGGAGAAAGCCTTCTTAAGCATGACACAAAAGCAAGAAGCCATGAAAGAGAACACAATTTGACTGCACAGTGACAAAGCCTCAGTGGGGCAAGACAACCACAACCCTGCTCATAGTTGCTTGACCTGCACAAAGAAGCTAAGAATCTCAAAAACAGAGGCTACCTGTGTAGGGAGCTGGAGGTGATATGCAAATTGAGTGGGGAAGGGGATGGGGAGGAAAATTTTCCCCTGGTTACCTCTTTATATTAAATAGGTCGATCTTTGTGGATATGTTGGCTGTTCGTCTCTGCTTGCACTAGGCATAGGTTCATGTAGATCATCCTGTCTCCTTTTTAAGCTGGAAAATTAGAAAAATAAGATTAGAGAGACTATTTTTTGTTCTTTTATGGGTTTGGTCTTTTCCCTAATAAAAGAGCAAGTAGAAGTTATTCTTCACACCAAGCATCAAGACAAACTCTGAGTCAAGGGTTTAAACACGAATGCAGGATCCATGTTTCCATCCTGCGACTCGTGGTAGAGTTGAAGGAGTTAGGGTGTCGCCCAGCTGACTCCTGAGCTTCATCTTAACGGGCAGGGATTGGAAGCCTGGAACTGACAAGGAGCCAGAGCCCGCGGAAGGGCGTAAGCTTGAGGATCGCGCGCTTGTCGCTTTGTAGGTGGAGACGAAGGTGGATGAAGCAGAGGCAGTGGGCAGCCGGGATTGGCAGAAAAACGTAACCAACTCCCAGTTTTACCCAGTTACTCGGATATTTCAAACTAACGTAGCTTTCAGGTGGAAATAGTTCTGGACAAGTAACGTGATTTCTTACTTGATTTTGTGGGACTCCAGAGAGCCCACGTGTCTGAACTCTGCAGCCCTCTACTGAAGGCAGGGTCTGGTTCGTTCATTCACCAGGACCTCTGAGTGAAGCACTGAAGGAAACAGTGCGGCAGTCTCTGTCAATTGGCCAGGCCTCCAAGGGCACAGCCAGCAGGTTCACAAGCAGACTAAAGTGAGGTCCATGGGCTGGAGGCTGCTAGGGGCAGCGTGGGGAGGGCTGTCAGCTTCGGCAGTTCTCCTGAGTGTCCCGTGCCTCTGTGCTGGGACTGTCCCTCCGGAGTGCAGGGACTGCGTGAGCTCCGCCCTGCCTGGCCCTCCATTAACTAGAGAACTTGAGGTGAAGTTATCGTCTGCAAGTTTCAGATTTTGAGAAATGATCTTAATAAAGGAGAACTTCATTTGGCCTTAGGTGAGAGCAGATCAATAAATTAGTTGGCTGAGGGCAGAGATGAGCAGGCAGAAAGAGGGTCAAGGTCTACGTAAAAACCAAGAGGCAGTGCAGAGTCAACCCGTGTCAGGGGAAGACACGCCATTTACAAAGGCAAAATAATAAAATAAAAATCACTCCAACCCTGGCACACCGTTTCCTTGTGATGTATAAACTAGCTGATCTCCCTTAGCCTTGAGAAAGGCAGAGGAGATGGGGACTGTGTCATAGGACAGTGGTTATCTATTTCCTCTTGTGATTGTCCCCATTAGGATTGGGTAGAAGGGAGATCAATCAGAAAGCCACTGTCACAGAGAAGACGTCCTGGGCCTGTAATTCTGCTGTGAGCTGTAGCTAATGATGCTAATGCAGCTCCAAGAGGTATCTCTGCCTAGCCCTAGGCCTGAGGCACAGGCTGGGCCAGGTTGCTGAGCCGAGGGGTGCTCTATCACGGGGGGTGGGCTGGGGCGACGGCCCTGGGCTCCCAGCTGGCCTTGTAAAACTTGAGTCATGGCGACAGAATTCTTTCCATCATCGTTTATGCCGCGCCTTCCCGACTGCATTACTGTTATTTAGCATCCTGCCGTCATCCATAAAGCACCTCTCTGCCATTTGTTTTTTATTTCTCACTCTCCTGAGGTTGGCTGTTCTCATTCCCTGTCTGGAGCTGAGACAGAGAGAGAGAGATTAAAGGGCTCTGTCCCAGGCTGCTGCACACCAGCTCCCTGTGGGGTTGGGAGCCTGGCCTCCCCTCTGCGGGCCCTGGCCCTGGGAGGTGCACCTGTCAGGTGATGGCTGCAGGGCTAGCAAGACGGGGCTGGCATCTGGCCCACTCTCCCCTACGGTTCTGCTTTATGACCCCGTGCAAATCTTTTCGTTTCTTTTGTGTGTCCTGAGCCATAAAACAGACAAATTACGGTGGTCTCTTTTTTCCTCACAGAGATGCCAGGCCGGATGTTATGTTTCTCCCTTATGTAATAAATCTGAGAGACCAAATATGATCATCAAAAAGAAAGCTCACTGAGTTCCTGAGAAGGGCACAGTCTAGACTCTCCTGCTCACCTGGACCCTTGCCAAGCAAGGCTGCTGTCTGGGAAGTCACCCCAATGCTCCCCCTCCACCTCCTTAGCTCCTCTCTGCTCAGAACCCCCAGGGCTCGGCAGCATGTGCAGAGTCAAAGCCGGTCTTTGGAATGGCCTGGGCTCTCCCAGGTCTGCCCCGCCCCTCACCTGGCCTCCTTTCCTCTGCTCTCGCACACCTGACAGCACCTCTGCCACCTGGCGCTATGACTTCACAGCGCTGCGTGGCTGCTCTGACTCTTTCCCCCAACGTCCCCTTCTCTGGGAGCACTTCTCTGGACACCTTGGGTACCCCTGCCTCAGTTTCTCCACAGTGCTTAGCACCAGCTGTGTGCTCGGGATCATACCTGTGTGGTCTACCTGTGCATGTCCTTGTCTCAGCTCCCCAGGCCACACCTGAAGGCCTCCAGAGCAGGGACAGTGCTGCTTTGCCCCCTACTTTGCCCCAGGACCTTCCTCAGTGCCTGGCGCATGCTGGGTAACAGCTACTGAATGAGTGGATTTGGCTCTGTTCGCTAACAACAGCACAGCCTGTGCTACAAGTTGCAGAGCGCTTTGGAAGCAAAGCCAAATGGCGTTCATGTTTTGCAGTCACAGTTGCCAATCAGGGACTCAGACCCACCAAAATGGTCACTTTATGTGCACTGGGAGTGCAATTGCTTCCCAATCCCTAATTCCACCCAGGAGAGAACATTCCATCTTGCCAGCACAAGGACACAGCATTTCACTGTCCTCCTGCCCCTGTCCCCAGGCTGCTTCCAGGGCAGCAGCCTCTGGCAGCGCTGCATCCTCCGACTGGTCTACCTCCCTCTGAGCAGGCTGCCTGGGGCAGAGAATGGCTCACCTCCACCCTAGCTCTCTGGGAAGACCACATCCTCCTACCGTGCCAGGCTCAGCAGCCTGGCAGCCTTGCTCTGGAGCCCCCCATGTACCAGGTGCCAGCAAGTCCTGACTCCTCAGCTACCTTTTGCATGCCACCTAGAACAGGCAGGGGACACTCTCAGGTCTTCTGCCCACTTGGAGGAACAGTTTCTTCCCTTCTGTCTACGGCGACTGCTCGGCCATTCTTTCCCTCTGATTGTCTTCAAGGCTCTTTCCTCTCTGAGCGCCACTGGGGAATAGTTTTGGGTCTCCAGATCCATTAGGAGATCTCAGATGTCACCCTTGGCGTTGGGGAGAGGAGGACCACACCAGTTCTCCTCTTCCTGGCTTCT
Organism: Marmota flaviventris; assembly: GCF_047511675.1. Classification (NCBI taxonomy): domain Eukaryota; kingdom Metazoa; phylum Chordata; class Mammalia; order Rodentia; family Sciuridae; genus Marmota; species Marmota flaviventris. Next base: position 6,749,602 of record NC_092501.1, on the reverse strand, counting down.
CCGGCCTTTCCCGGAGCTCAGGTCGGGCTCCTGCTCCCTGGCTCACCCCCTTCCTGGCACTGGGGTCCACGCCCCCGCCCACCAGGTTCAGCCTTGATTAATGGGCCAGCTAAGTTTCCACAAGTCCTCCAGGTCCTCTCTCTGCCAGCCCTGGGCACCTCAAGGCTGGCTGTCACACAATGGCCCAGGCCTGACCTTTCCAAAGTCTGTTTTGAAACAGGGAAAAGCAAGGAAGCATCCAGAAGGGAAAGTGTTTTGAGCCATGTATGAAAGCGTTGTCCGCCTACAGACCCGTTTCTGACCGACAGTGTCCCCAAACATCTTCGCCTCCAGAGAACATTCCACCGGCACAACCCTCTTGTGCAGACAGAGCAGGAGGCCCAAGGTCACGTGGGGTACGAGGACGCTTCCATTCCAAACCCTCCGTCTCTTGGTTCCCAAACTGGCATTTCTTCCCTCTGGCCCTTAGTGGGGCTCTGTGACGAATGTAGTTGACACCGAGTAGGCGCAAGACCTCCTGAGTCCTGATGCCTTACACTTAACAGACGGGAAAAGTGGGAGTTGAGTAGGTGAATTTCTACCCCCAAATGCAGCCACCCCGGAATCACCTTTTCTCTCTTAGCCTGTTGCTCTCGGTCTGTTTTCCTTGTGCTGATGTCTGGGCCTCTTTTCCATCTGCAGGAACGCATCTTGCTGGATGATGTTTTTTTGTGTATTTCCTCATCCAATGCCAGACAAATTGGTACTTCATAGTATGTTCAAGTAGTAAGGGTCTTGTTAAATTTCGTCTTTAATAACTATAAAGCAGATAATAAGTTGCTTTTTCAAAGAAATATTTTGTATGGGGCACAGTGGTGCATGCCTGTAATCCCAGTGACTTGGGAGGCTGAGGCAGGAGGTCTCATTTGAGGCCAGCCTCAGCACCTTAGCAAGGCCCTAACAACTTAGTGAGACCCTGTCTCAAAATAAAAAATAAAAAGGACTAGGGATGTAGTTCAGTGGTAGAGCATCCCTGGGTTCAACCTCTGGTACCAAGAAAAAAAAAAGAAACATTTTGCAAACAAAAATAAGAAGTCCCTTTAGTCTTCCAAGCAGATTTTCAAAGAAGCTAAAAACATAAGTATCCAGTTATTTCCTAGACGGCTGCCTTCTTTTAGATTAGGGAAATGATGTGTTTTTGCAAATGGGAAATTTTATTTTCCAAAGCAATAGGTCAGGTTTTGTTCATTAATAGGGTTGCAACAGGGAAAAGATAAAGCATGACCCGAACTCAGATCCCTGACAGCAAAGGCTGGAGACATTTCAAGTTTGGGGACAAATGGGATTTTAAAGACAAGTTTCTGGTTTTATTTTTCTCCTGCTGAGAACATTTCATCCACTCATCTCAGTCTCTATTCTGCTCACAAAGAACTTTTTTTCTAAATTTTGTTTTTTAAAAATTAATTAATTTATTTGCTCTAATTTGTTGTACATGACAACAGAATGCATTTCGATTCATAGTACACAGATGGAGCACAATTCATAGTACACAAAGTAGAGTCACACCATGTCTTCCTTCATACACGTACCTAGGGTAATGAAGTCTACCTCATTCCACCATCTTTCCTACCCCCTGCCCCCTCCCTTCCCCTCCCTCCCCTTTGCCTTACCTAAAGTCCCTCCATTCCTCCCATGCCCACCCCTATTATGGATCAGCATCCATTTATCAGAGAAAACATTCGGCCTTAGGTTTTTTGGGATTGGTTTACTTCACTTAATATGATATTTTTCAGCTCCATTCCTTTACCTCCAAATGCCATGATTTTATTCTTTTAGTGCTGAGTAATATTCCATTGTGTATATATACCACAGTTTCTTTACCCATTCATCTACTGAAGGGCATCTAGGTTGGTTCCACAGTTTAGTTATTGTGAACTGAGCTGCTATAAACATCCATGTGGCTTTGTCCCTGGAGTATGCTGTTTTTAAGTCCTTTGGGTATAGACCAAGGAGTGGGATAGCTAGGTCAAATGGTGGTTCCACTCCAATTTTTAAAAGGAATTTCCATACTGCTTTCCAGATTGGTTGCACCAATTTGCAGTCCCATCAGCAATGTATGAGTGAGTGTGCCTTTTCCCCACATCCTTGCCAACTTATTGTTGCTTGTATTCTTAACAACTGTCATTCTGACTTGAGATAAAATCTTAGAGTAATTTTGATTTACATTTCTCTAATTGCTAGCAATGATGAACATTTTTTCATATGTTTTGTTGATTGACTGTATATCTTCTTCTGAGAAGTAGCTCATGACTGTCTTTTGGTGAGAGATTGGGTTGCAAATGCCTTTGAGTTGCCTGAAAAGTCTTACTGTCTTTCTCTGGTTGTTAACTATGCATTATGCTGGGAGTCGCATGTTTAACACATTTGAAAGGCTCCAAAATATGGTTTCCCAATTGGTGGGTGATGCAAGCTATAGTTCTAATTTTAGGGATAGCAACAAATTAAGGTAACATTTCATAGCCATTTTTATGTTGTAAAAGTACCAAAATAGGCAAACATAGTATCAAAATTATGTGCTTGCTTTTCTCTCTACTCCCCCTCTTTATTTATCAATTCATTTAAAATCAATTCATTGAACGTACATTTATTGAGCACCTACCATGTCCTGGGGCTGTCTAGGTACCTGCCAGGTGCTGGGATGCAGTCTCCGAGTGGGGCCGTGTCTGACCCCTAGGAGCCGACACAGAGGAGGCGCTGGGGTCAGGGAAAGCTTCCCCAGGAGGAAGGTGCTTGAGGTGGGCTCCGGAGGAGAGGAGCAGGTGAAGAAGAGCCAAGGGAGAGAACCTTTTGCCAATTTCCAAAAGACTCTGCCTCCACTTTTACTGCTGATCCTGCTTGGTTCTTCTACTTCATGCTTACACCCGTAGACCACCCTTTGGTCAAAGCCCCCTCGGTTGACAGAGCCACACCTGTTTTCTCTCTCACGCCTTACCCTTGTCCATACAGTGGTGTGGAGAGCCATGGCTGGGCCCCAGCTCAGCAAGGCAAGAGCAGAGGTGTCGTTGGTGTTGGTGTGAGACAGGGACTGCGGTGGGCCCCCCAGGATGGACCTGATGGGATGGGGTACTGGAGGTGGAGAAGACTCCAGGTGGGAAGCAGACAGGAAAGGAAGAGGGTCCTTGGCTTCCCCAGGGTGGCCCACAAAATGACGCTCCAGGAGCCAGTGAGGTGGCCTGAGAGTCTGGGTGCAGAGCCCTGTCTGGCCAGGAGCTGGCAGAACGCTGGAGTAGAAGAGCCATTTCCATACCCCCATGTCCACCTGGAAGGGGACATGGAGGCCTAGGTCATTTTCCTGAGCTTTCTGTGAATGCTCAGCTAACTTAACGTTATTTGATGATGGCTCCTCCCCCCCTTCCACCGAAGGGAGCACAGTACTGGATCCCCCTCCCCATTCTCCCCGAAAGACAGAAATATCACCAGAGGCTGAGGCAGGAGGATTACTTGAGCTGGAGTCTGAGGCTAACTTGGGTAAGGAAGTGAGACTCCATTTTAAAATGAAACAACTCCAAATAATTGGAAGCAACCAAATGTTCAGCAACTGGGGATAAGTTTATATTTGTTCAGTGAAATAAAATCTAGCCACTGAAAAACAATAATCACAGAGATAATAGTGGACATGGAAAATGTTTTGATATATCTGTCTGTTTAAAATGAACAAAAAGGTCTACGTGCTATAATTATAGCTGGGTAAAAATAAATATACACAGACCAAAACCTAGAAAGGAATATGTAAAAAGTAAAAGCAAGTTTAATTATGGCGATTGTATTAGTTAAGGTAATATAGGAAGTTCTAGAAGAAAAACTCTGAAATCTCAGGGGTTGATGTGCTCCAGGTGAACTTTTGCTCACATCAAGTCCAAAACAAGTCTCTAGAGACCCAGCTCCTTCCAGTCCCTGGCTGCTCACCTGCTGGGGCCTTGAAATCCCCATTCATAGGTGGACCAGGAGTGTACTCTAACCCTCTGTGGCCTGGAGGTGTCAGTGTATTTCTGCTCACATTTGATTGACCTGAATGAGTCACGTGGTCCTGTCTGGATGCAAGGAGGGCTGGGAAATGTAGTCCCGGCTGGGCTGCTACTAAGAAGAGGTGTCAACACTTTAGTATTGTACTTCAAACACTTGGATGCTTTTAATCCTTCAGTATTTGGTCATCTACCCCAGCTCCATTGGCTGCAGTGGTATCTTTTCTTCCTTTTAAGCTTCCTTGAATTTTATTAGTTTCTTTACTTTAAAAAGAAACACAATTAATGACTCTTGTGTGTTCTTTTATTTCCTGAAAGTAAAGCGGGGGCCTGTCCACTCAGGAAGCTGAGGTGGCTGGGCAGCAGAGAGGTGCAGGCACAGCCCAAGCCGAAACCAGGGTGCATGTCAGACGCAGGGTTTCCTCTGTCTCTAAACTTGCTGGAATGACTGTTAGGGACGGAACTGTGGCCCTCTCTCATCCTGTGCAGAAGTCTTTGCCCTCCGTGTGACTGTATGTACAGCCTTTAAAGAGGTCCTGAAGGTCATGTGAGGTCAGAAGCATGGAGCCCTAGTCCAATGACTGGAGTCTTCTGAGGAGAGGAGCAGACACCAGGGAGGGGTGCACAGAAGGAAAGCCGCCCAGAAGGCAGCGCCTGCAAGTCAAGGTCAGAGGCTTCCCCAGAAGCAAACCTGCCAAGACCTTCAGCTGGGGCTTCCGGCCTCCGGAGCTGAGAAAATGAATTTCTGTTCCGAGGCTACTCTGGCCTTTTGCTGTGCGAACCCACTGTTGCCCCTCCACCAACTTCTTATGAAGACTCTGCCCCTTAGAGCTCAGGTAGGTGCCACCTTGCTGGAGGCCATCCCTTCGCCCAAGCTGCACTGACTGTCACTCCCTTGAGCCCTCTCAGCGCCCTGCTGTCATTCTGCCCTGTTGCTTGTGAAACCTGCCAGCAAAGCCGTCCCCTTCTCTGGAATGCCAGCCACACAGTAGGGGGAACTTTACCTTGTACCTCCAGGCACCAAGAACAGGGCCACACAGTGGGTGCTCCTAAAAAGGGGCGAGGAAGTGAATGGCCTACTGAGAAGCAGGTTGTCATTTTGACGGCTAGTGGCTCTCTTTGAGCCAGGGGAGAGTCAGAGAGGCTGCTTCTGTACACTGCCGAGCGTGCAGGGCCCAAGCACAGCACAGGCGCGCTGTGGTGAAGGAGAGGCTCCCTCAGCACATACCTGCGGTGGTTTGGATGTGCTTCGCGTGTCCTCCAAGGGCTCCTGGTGAAAGTTCTACCCATTAAGAGGTGAAATCACCTCTTGTGATCCAAGGTGAACCTTTGGGAGGTGCTTAGGATTCCATGAGGCCATCAGGGCAGAGCCCCCAGGATTTAATACTGTGCACTGTATGAGAGGAGGAGAGAGACCAGACACGCCCAGCTGCCCTCCCCGTGGGGGCCCTGCACAGCCTGGTGACTTCTAGCAGGAAGCAGCCATCAGAGGTGGCCCTTGACTTGGGACCAAGCCCTTAGCAAAATAAACCTCTTCTGCTTATAACTCATTCAACTGTAGGTGTTTGTCACACTAATACAAAAAGGGGTGACAAGGTGCTCAAATGGGATAGGCTTGCAAACTTTGGAAAAAAAAAAGAATTTGTAGTTTTTGAAATTGAGTCTCTGGTGGCCTTCTTATCTGAACTGATCAAATATGAGCAGAAAATTTCTTAGAACAATAAGTGCCCCAGGGTTTCCCCTTTCTGGAAGGTGACATCCCCCCTTCTTCCCACCTGTCAGGTAGCTGCTCAAAGTCCTATCTTTCTTTCAAGGCCCCTTCTGTTCATGGGGCCCACCCTGCAGAAGGGTCAACACACCCCTAGGGCCCGGCTGTTGCCAATCTCTGTCAGGGGTCTGGATCTCAGGAATCTCCCAGGAATTCTACTTTGGGGGCAGGGGAACCAATCCTGCAGACACTCCGCTGCCCCGGAACACAGCCTTCCCAGACTTAGCCCTGAGTGGATTCACACCCCTAGTCAGATTTCTGACCTACTTTAGCTGCCATCACATGAGACACCAGACTCAAAAGAGGAATCAGGTCCCTCTTTGCTTTTCCAACTTGAATTCCCAAGGTACGATCTTCTGTGTGACTGTCTCACGCATGTTCTGCCAGGTACACCCTAGGCAAGTATGGCGGTATTTGTATGACCTCCCAGCTCTGCTGCGGTAGCTGCTCTGCCTCACCTCTCCCAGCCAGTTGAGAAACACAGGGCACTTTTCAAACCCAGTGCACAGGGCAGCCTCTGGATCATCTGAGTTCAAACTGCTTTTCTGATCTAGGGTTTCCTGATCTGCCCATCAGGTCTCTTTCTCTTTGCTATTTCTCCCCTCTGTGATGAACTAGCTAGTACCACCGTTGCCACCACTGCTGTGACCACTGCCCCAACTCGCTGGGTCCAAGGCGCTCTTTCTTTCTTTTTGTTCAAAGCACCTAAATTTCTGAGTCTCTAAGATACTCGACTGTACAGTGTTGACTTCACTGATTTCCCTCTCTCACCCACCTTGCTGAGCAGCTTGAATCCTGAGTCACAGGGCAACAGGAATGCAGCCTTCCTCCCATCCTCTTGAAGTTGCTTAGGATGGTAACATTCAAAAGACCCTGGGTCTAGATGATGCCAGTGAAATGGGTGGAGTAAAGATCTCTAAAAATCAACTCCTCTAAAGAAGTAATGAGAACACTGACAAAAGTGGTCCTAACCGACTTTTCCCAAACTCTGGAAACTAAATAAAGGCTTGCAGTAACCTGGGGAGAATTTCCCCAAGAAAAAAATGGCTGAATCTGGGTATAAAACATTTCCATCCTTATGGTAATTTAATTTGCCCCGTTTCCGTTTCCCCCTTCTTAGCGCGGCAATCATGGTGAGATTCAAAGGAAGAGCAGAGCTCCTTCAAAACCCCACACCCAGAGAAGTGCCACTCCTGAATTGTCCAGTGGTCTCCTGGAAAGCCCCACTCCCAAGGCTGTGTTTATTTATCTGTTTGTAGCTCCCCCAGTGCAAACAGCCTTGTCCTCATGGACAGTTCTCTAAAAATCCAAGCAATGGTTAAACATTGTAACTTCCCTAGATGGTAGATAAGAGTTGGGGAAAACAGTATATAAACTAAAAACAGCAAGGAAAGCTAGGAAATGAGATTCCCATCAGGAGCTTTGAACAGCTCTGATTTATCATTAGCAGCCTAGAAGGTCATGCATACATTTATAGCCATGCATGTGCCCAGGGCTATGCACATACCCAGGAAAAGTTCTGGGAAGGCCCTGAACTTTTAGCTTGAGCTAACTTTGAGTCTCTGCAGAAGCAGGAATTGGAGGCTAAGACAGATTTGTAAACTGCCTGGCTGAGTGTTGGAGGAGTGACCCAACATGCACACCAGAGCCCCCAGCAAAGCCTGGAGACTCATTGGCTATAAGCATTTAAGGAAATCTCCAGCCAATCTTTAGCTCCACTGAACAAACAGACTTCAGTGGCTTCCCACAAAAAAGAACAAGACTTTACAGAATTGGCTATTACTAAAAAAAAAAAAAAAAAAAAAATAGCTGCAATAAACAGCAACAACAACAAACTCTGGAGAGGTGGAGAGGGGGGAGAATCTAATTTCCCACGTTGCCACATTATATTATTTTGACTATCTAGTTTTCGTCAGCAGCAGCAACAAACATCAAAAACCCTACAAGATTTATAAACAAACAAACAAACAAATAAACAAAAAATGATCGAGACATAGGGGAAAAACCTCAGTCAATAGAAACTATTCCTGTGGAAAATTTACTATTTATATTGAATTTTCTTTTGTGTGTGTTGCTGGGGATAGAGCCGAGGGCCTCACACATTGTAGGCAAGTGCTTTGCCACTAAGCCATTTTCCCAGCCTGGATTTACTATTTAAATGACTTTGACTCATTTATTTAAAATGTGTTCAAAGAACTAAAGAAAACCATTCTTAACGGGCAAGGGGAAAGCATGAGAATGATGACTCGTCAAGTAAAGAGAGATCACGAGAAAGAACCAAATGGAAATTCTGGAGTTGAAAAGTACAATGACTGAAATGAAGAGTTTACTAGAGGGGCTCAGCCACAGATCTGAGCGGGCTGGGAAAGAATTTTTCAGTATGAGAACAGAAAAAAAAAGAATGAAGAAAATGAACAATTTTAAGATCTGTGGGGCTCTAAAGAGCATAAATATATATATATGTAGTGAGGATGCTAGAGGAGAGACGGAAGGGGGAGGGGCAGGAAAAACATTTAAAGAAATAATCACACAAATCTCCCGAATTTGACAAAAACCTTTACACATGCATGTGTAATGGTCTCCATACTGCTTTCCACATTGGCTGCACCAATTTGCAGTCCCAGCAGCAGTGTATGAGTGTGCCCTTTCCCCCACGTCCTCGCCAACACTTATTGTTGCTTGTGTTCTTAATAGCTGCCATTCTGACTCAAGTGAGATGAAATCTTAAGAGTAGTTTTGATTTGCATTTCTCTAATTGCTAAAGCTCAATGAAATTCAAGCAGATGAATTCAAAGGACTCACACCTAAACAAATCATAATCAAATTGCTGAAAGCCAAAGACAAAGAAGAAATCTTAAGATCAGCAAGACAGAAGCAATTCATCACATACAAAAGATCCTCAACAGGATCTTAACAGCCGCATTCTCACCAGAAACTATGGAAACTAGAAAACAGCAGGCGACACGTTCAAAGTACCAAAAGAACAACTGTCAAACAAAAATTAAATCCAGCAAAATTATCCTTCAAAAAAGGAAGGAGAGGTTAAAATATTCCCAGAAAAGCAGAAACTGAAAGATTTTGTTGCTAGTAGACCTAAGAAGAAATACTAAAAAGAGTCCTAATGTTAAAATGAAGGACACTAAACAGTGGCTTGAATCCATTTAAAGAAATACAGAACAACAGTAAAAGTAATTTCTTAGGTAAATATAAAAGACAATATCAATGTATTTTTTGTTTGTAATTCTTTGATCTGACTTGAAAGAAGACTGCATAAAGCAATGCTTATAAACTTGTGTTAATTGACCTACAATGTGTAAAAATGTAATGTATATAACAATAACATAAAATGGGAAGAGAACTACATAGACACAGAGTTTTTATATAATATTGAAATGAAGTTGGCATTAATCTGAATTAGATTATTCAGTTAAAGTGTTAATTATAACCCAGAACAAGCCCTAAGAAAATAACTCCAAAACGCAAGGAGTGTGAAAAAAAGCCAATGGAACAAAAATGACATATGATTCTACTTAAAACAGAAAGGAGTAGAGGAAGAAGAAAGATGTAAAATGGAGTGGATTAAATGCTCTAACGAAAGGACTGATGTTAGCAGCTTGAAAAAATGATCCAATGATATGCAATCTATAGGAAAAACACTTTAGATTCAAATATACAAATGGGTTGAAAGTCAAGGGATCAAAAAAGGTATACTGTGCAAAGAGTAATTAGAAAATGAGCTATACTGAAGCCCCTCTACTTATGATGGGGTTACATTCTTATCAGTCCATTAGTTGAAAAATCATGAGTCAAAAATGCATTTAATACACCTAACCTACCACTCAGGCTCATCAGAGCCTGGCAGCAATACATTGGTTGCTTACCCTGTGATCATGCGGCTTGGGAGCTGTGGCTCACTGCTGCCGCCCAGCACTGTGAGAGAGTATTGCACTGCATATTGCTAGCTCGGGAAAAGAGCAAAATTCTAAATTTGAGGTACGTGGTCTACTGAATGTGTATTACTTTCATACCACCATAAAGAGGAAAAAAACCCCACAAACGAAAACATTGCAAACCAGAGACTGTTTGTACTAATGCCAGACAAAATAGACTTTCAGAAAATAATTTTTCACTAAAAATAAATAAAGGTATTTTATAACAAGGAAGGGGTCAAGGTAGCAAGAATGTTTAATAATAATAAACATACATGCACTTAACAACAGAGTTCCAAAAAGCATGCTACAGAAACTGATAGAAGAAAAAAATAGACTAATTCAACAATAATAGTTGGAAACTTCAATAACTCACTTTCATTAATAGACAACCAGACAAAAGATAAACAAGGATATAAAAAAATTTGAGCAGTACTATATACCAACTAATCTACAAGATATCTATAGACTACTACACCCAACAGCAGAAATTCATTCTTCTCAAATGCAAATGGAACATTCCTGTGGACCATGTATTTGCCCGTCAGTAAATTTACAAGGGTTGATACAATATAAAGTATGTTCATTAACCAAAATGCAATGAAATTGGAAATCAATTATGGAAAGAAATTGGAATATTTACAAGAATACAGGAATTAAATAACACACTCCTAAACAATCGACAAATCAAAGAAGAAATCACAAGGGAAATTAGAAAACCCTTTGAATCAGTTAAAAATGATCCAGTTCCATAACACACCAAAAATCATGGAAAGCAGCACTGGTTTCTAGTGCTGGAAACTAGAAAAAGGAGAGCAATTAAATCCACAGCTGGCAGAGGAAGAAAATAATAAAAACTGGAAAGAAATAAAATAGAGATTAGAAGATTGACAAAATCAACAAATGAAACCAATGACCAGCTTTAGATTGAACAGGAGAAAACGAGGGGAAGATTCATATTAGTAAAATCAGAGATGAAAGAAGGGGCATTACTACCAAATAAAAAAGATGGCAAGGGAGTACTGGGAGCATTTGCATTCCTAGAAATAGAAAATCTGAGTAGAAGCAAAAAGATTAAAGTGGTCCTTTAAAAACTGCCTACAAAGAAAAGCCCAGGACCTAATGGCTTCACTGCTAAATTCTCCCAAAGCATAGAGAGGAATCAACAGGAATCCTTCACTGTGTCTTCCAAACAGGATACTGAGGACCACTCCCCAGCTCATTCTAGAGGCCAGCAGTACCCAGATACCAAACCCAGAGAGGATATCACAAGAAAAGAAACCCCAAATCTCTTGTGAATAGAGATAGAAAAATATTCAACAAAGTTCCAGTAAGCCAAATCCAGGAACACATGAAAAGGATCACCCACCATGACCAGGTGGGATTTACCCAAGAACAGAGGTTGTAAATGAATCTTAATGCACTATACCATCTTCATGGAATGAGGGGGAAAACCCATCAGGTTGTCTCAATAGACTCCAGGAGACCCTGTGTCTAAATCCCATCTCTGTTGCTCACTGCTGTGTTATCTTGAGCAAATGGCTCGGCACCTCTGAGACTTAGATTCCTCAATGGTAAGGGATGAAATTGGTTAACATGATCAGCATAATCGATGGATGTTAATGTTTCTTATTGGAGAATATGAGAGAGTCTCATGCATTAAATGAGGAGTGGTGCCCGTTATGTGTATGTACATCTAATTAATAAGTTTCAGTTGAAAAGAAGAAAAGTTCTTCTTAAAAAATTACAAAGGCATAAGTGGTTGAGCCTCTCCCCTGTGGTGAAGAGTTTCTGGCCTTTCCGGGGGCACTCACACTTTCTCACTTGCCCACTGGGGTGTGATGTGGGAGCCACTGGTGGGGGCACCCTGCTGGGTTGAGACTCAGGGACAGGCGTGAAGCCTCCTGGCACTTGGGAGAAGCTTGGTGGAGGTCAGTAGTCCTCCTTTCTTCTCTTGATGTGTGTGTCTTGTGCCTCTGGAATGACCTGGACGTGGCTCGTTACTGTGCATCTCGTTGTGCCCTGAATACTCGGTCGGTTGGACTCAGTTGTAAGCTCCCTTCTATGTGTGTGTGTGTGGAGGGGGACTCCATCTTCTGCCTCTGTTGTGTTTACCACAGATTATGTGCACAGTAGTTGCACAAGATTTGCTTTTTAACAAACAGGTTGTTGAGAGCTTATTAAAATTGGCAATCTACACTGCACAATTAATTTCTATTTTATTTTAATTTGTAAAGTCATTTGGAAATGTTATCATCTAGCAGCAATGAGCTAGATTCATTAGAGATGCTCTTCAGGTCTCCTGCTAGCACATGATTGGCGGCAATGGCTGTGCTCGGGCTCTGTGGTGGCACAGCCCTGACTGCTTAGTAGGTGCTTGATAAACAGTGGTTAAATTCACGGAGGAGCGGGAAAACGTGGGCTCATTTTTATTGATGAGAGAACAAAGGAAAACACAGAACCTGTTTAAGACATGAAAGATGTTAGTGTCAGGATGAGCAATGTGTTCTTACCTGCACCAAATGTGCAAAGCAGACTTTAGGAGACAAAAATAAAAGGTTATTTTGAAGGCAATCAATTCTGCTTAATTTTAACATGGCCACACTTATGCCAAGCGATTAGTGGTTTTCACTAGCTTTGCAAATGTGATATAGTTAAATATTTGGCGAATGCTGATTTTAGAAGTTAGATGTTGTGCCAACCTTGCTAAATGATCTGGATATAATTTTTAAACCACCCAACCACTTCACGATTGTTTAAATGAGCCCTAATAGCTGTTCATCAGATGATATTTTTTTTTTCCTTGATGGAAAAGAAGATATTTAAACAATGGAAGATAATGTCACAGATTAAGAAAAAAGAAACGTGTCTGAGGCATTTGAAAGGTAGATATATTGGATATTAAAGAAAAATCACTCCCTAGAGGAATCTGTCACCCTCATTCCCACAAGGCTGGGTGCAAGTCTCTGAGTGAGGTGCCCTCCTAGGTGACACAGAAGACGCTCTGTGGGTTGCAGCGACGATGAAGAGTTCCTACCATTCACCCTGGAATTCCGTTTTGACTCTGCCTTTTCATGTCAATTAGAGACTCTTTGTTAAAATGATTACATAATTTTCGCAGAACGATGTCACTGCAGACTGGAGGATATTAAGCCTCTTAAATGTGACTAATGTACTCACAAATTCCTGCCCAGAGCACACTTTCTCAGGGAGGCTTTTCGCACACCATCTTTTTAAAGTATAGCAGAGAGAGACGCAAATACCCAAGAGATACAGGAGGCTTGGGGCTGAGAGGGGACAAACTCCTTGTTGAGACCTCGGCTGCAGAGTTTGCAGGAACTAACGCCCGCTTTGCCTGGGAACACATCTCCAGCTCGTCCCCGTCTTGTGATAAGGTTACACTGAATGGGGCTGGCATCCTTCAAGGTTACTGTTCCAGAAAATATTTGCAAATAATTTGACATGCTGTCAGCTAGCAGGCTGCAGTGAATCCTTATAATTCAACATACTAATGTGTGTTTTCATGCCTTAAGCTATAAATAAGTCGGATATGCAAAAGTTTCTGTAATGTTTATTTAATAACAATATTTTAAAAATAAATCTTGATTATCCCATCGCGCTCCAATGGAACCCTTCCACCCTGATGGCTGTCTGTGACCTCGGGCGCTTCCTTCCGCCCTCTGTCTCATTTGATACCACTAAAGAAACACGCTTGCTTTTCTTTTCAGGCCTTTGCAGCAGCACTTGATGCCTCTGCCTACTTGCTCCCCATCCAAGTCTCGGGCTGTGAAATGGTTGAACTCAATTCAAGTTGAATAATCCCAGGGGATGGAGTCCCTGCGCATGCGCCTGGGCTGGGGCACGGGGAGATCACGGGGGCTCGCCGGGCATGGGAAGCTGGAGGCCAGCCGGAGCCCTACGCTCAGAAAACAGTGTAATGGCACGAAAATCAGTGTCCCTGACTTTAATAGAACACGGAGGGGACAACTGATTGGCTTTTGGAGGAGGGGCCTGCGTGGGACCTCTGCAGATGTGCACTGCCCAGGATTCCACCAGGCGGAGGTGCAGCAGCCAGGGTGTGAGGCCGAAGGCCTGATGACAGGGGGCGTGGTGACTGGGGCCCACGATGGCAGGACTGGTTGCATGGTGATTCTCTCACTGATACTTTTCTGGAATGAGGCTATTTCAACTCCCAGGCAGCAGAGTGTCCTGTGTAGCTCTGGGGAGTCCTTACTGGGTCTCCTGGAGCTGCTGTTCGGCTGACTGCTGGGGCAGACGTTCACAGGTTTGCAGGACCCTGGAGGACTGAGTGGCATCTGTCAAGCCGGGGCCCTTCTGAGTGTCCCTGAAGGTCCTTGGCTACATGCACCTCCCTGGGGTGCTGCAGCCTGTTCTAAGGAACCCTGGCGACTGAATAGAAGGACGCTGGAGGGCGTCCCACTTGTGATAAGCACTTGCCCCCTGACCACATTTGCATCGGGCTGAGTGGGGTGCTGGGGGCAGAAGGCAGCAGGTGGGGATGACTTCCTGGCTTCACTATATCCCCCTGGCTGCTTATCCTCAGAGCCAAGGCAGGTGCTCTGGGGCACATGCACAGGAGCAGCTGGTGTGCTAGGGACATTGGGATGCCTGGCTTCTCAAGGAGCTGCACCTTTTAAAAATAAAGGACCTTTATGGAGCTAATTCACACAACCCACAAGTTGCTCACTTACGGAGCCAGGTGACTTCAGTGCTGGTTCATTAGGACATTCACAAAGGTGTGCCTCTTCCACTGCTATGGATTTAGAGCATTTCACCAGCCTTCAGAGAGACCCCTCACCCCTGCCGGTCCTCCTTGCCCTCTTCAGTCCAGGTACCCTCATGCATCTCCTCTCTGTTCCTCTAGGTCTGGCTTTCTTACCACTGCGTGTGCTGGGGATGGCGCAGAATGGGGTCTTGTGTGACAGTTTCCTCCCCTGAGCCTGGTGTTCTCTAGGTTCACTCTGTGGGCGATGAACTGCAAGCTCCCAGCCAGCAGGAGTGGTGCTTTCTTGCATATGCTATTTCTATGGTACCTACTAAGCACCCGACACACAGTAGGTGTTATGGCATGGTGCAGATAGTAGTGGCTGTGGGGTCGCTGTGCTCCTGGACTTGCAAGCTGCAGGCTTGGGTCCCCATCTCATCTGCACCTGGAGGGCCATAGCCTCTGGTGCATGGAGACTTAAAATCGACTCAGAGATTTGTAAATTTTAATATAGTTCCTAAATTTAGGGAAACGTGTTGAAGAGATCAGGTAAGGAATATGAAATTCTTTCAGACTCTGGGGCAGGGCTGGTGTGCTGATAGTTCATAGCGCAGACAGATTTATTAAGAGTTTACAGGTGATATAAAGGTTAAATCAGCTTTGAAAATGTCTTTGTTGCTTTTTGGGTATACACAATATATTTGGGGGAAAAAAAGCACCCATTAGTTATACTCTGCTAAGTAGAAACATATCTACAACTATGATTTCTTTTTATATTTTAAATAAGTAGACTGGCTTTTTTTTCTCCTCAAGCAAAGTCATAATTGTATTTATTTTAAATTTATATCCTGTCTGCTTCAAAAAGGAATTTGAGGCAGCTAGGAAAATCATAAGCTATAAAATGAGCAAGCTCCATTTTATACTAATAAAATAAAAGTTAGGATCTCATCAGTGAAACAACTTCTCTTTGTGCTGTACTGTGTGCAAATATTTGGATTACTAAAGTGAATTTATGAAGCAATTATTTTTAATGCTATAAGAGGAAATTAAGTACTCATTGATTCTTGATTTATAAGCTTGAGCTAAAGATCATGAAAAAGCAAATATAACTTAATTAAATGTCCCTTGGCTTTGCTACTATTGAGGTCTTCACTCATAAAGTTAGTAAAACAAACCATTCCTAGAACATAAATGTATATTGGTTCTTCCAGTTGGGAAGGCAAATAATTTACTGGTTAAATATATTCAGCAAAGTTAACCCAAGTGAGAGATTTTCCCAGTGTCCTCTGGGGCTTGAAGAGATAAAAGCTATTGTAGTTTTAAGGAAACCATTGTCCTGGGAATGATAGGCACTAACTTGATGTAAAACGGAGTAAACAAAAGGGTGCTTCATTTTTTTTCTTCTATTAGAAAATATATTTTAATATGCTAACAAAATAGACTATAGATCTGTGAAGGAAATGGAGCTTTATAGCCTATTCATTGGCTGTACACTCATGGTTATTCATTGCTGACAGTGAACACATTAACCTGGGATAATTTAATTGAATCTTCTAGTAATGTTGCTATTTTTCTACTCTGAAGTGTAAATGATTTTTAAAAATTGGGTTCTAAAATGTAACACTTCAAGTGATGTATATAGCAAATCAAGGAGCCACGGTGTGAGTCCCCCTTTGTACTCCATGAATTGTTGACTAGAAAAGAAAGAAAAGGAAAAAATAAGAGAAAGAGAGAAACACAGCAGCAAAAGAATGTCAAGTGGAAATAAGACCCCCGAGGACAGGGAGGGTCGCTGGAAGGAAGCCCCGCGTCCTGCAGCCCTGTGGCTCACCCACAGTCAGAGCTCAGGCTTCCTGTCGGGCTGAGTAATGGGAGGATTGAAAGGAGAACAAGCATTATGGGTTTCAGTGTCTAGTGGAAAAATCAAGGTTTGGAGAGTTTTTCTTCCCACCGCGGGGGCAGCTTCGAATCTCATCTTCAACGGCCCATCCAGCTGGCTGTTGGTGGCCACAGCAAGAGCAGGGAAGGGGAGGGATGGACTCTAGACTCTGGCCAGGACGTGTCAGGATGCTGGTTACAGGAATGGGCCTCCTGGCTTCACGAAGGCGAAACCACCTGGCAGGGCCTGAGCTGCAAGGGCACCGTTTGGGAGGTACTGATGGGCGCCAGCCTTCCTCCTGGGCGGCTGTGTAGCCAGGTGGACATTTTTGCCTGTGGCCAGTGGGGTCAGTGGCACTTTTCAGTGGTGGAGATGATTTTTCTCTTCCGGTCCTGTGACCAAGCCTGTGGTTTTGCCCTCATTGACACAAGCACTAACAGGCCCAGATTTGCACGCTGGGTATAGCAGCGTACCAGGACTAGAAGAAAATCAGTGTAAGAAGATGTCTTAGTCTTCAGGGCTGCCGCATCACAGTACCACAGACCGAGTGGCCTGAACAATAGTTATTATTTTCCCACACTTCCTGAGGCTGGATGCCCAACATCAAGGTGTCTGCAGGGTTGGTTTTTCTAAGGCCTCCCTTGGCTTACAGATGCCCTCTTCTGCCAGTGTCTTCATGGGGTCGTCCCTCTGTGTGTGTCTGTGTCTTAATCCCCTCTCCTTATAAGAACATGGGTTTGTGTTGGATCAGGGCCCATCCTAATGACCTCGTGTAAACTCAATTCCTTCTTAAAAGACCCCATCTCCCAATGAAGTCCTATTCCAAGGCTTAGGCTTAGGACTTCAATGTGAACTTTGGGGGTAGATGGGAAGACACAGTACAGCACAAGCAGAAGACGAAGCTGAGATAGCATGCCCAGGTGGATGAATGAAAAAGGAACTGAGTGCCCCTTCCCATCTTTCCTATGATCTGTGTTCTGTTCATTTTGTCAATGGGGTGCTGGTAAAGGCTGGAAAGGTTCTCCGAGAAACGAGAAACCTGACAGGTAGGATTCATCGATTTCCATGGTGTGGCTCCCCCCAGTATGGCCCCTGTCAATCCACCAGTGTGGCTTCCTTGAGTATGGAACTGAGGTTCTCCTGGGCCATCAGCTCTCAGCAGCTGTCTCCAGAATGTCACTGGTTTCAGAGACTAAGACCAGAAGAGTAAAGGGGAAGAAACAGAAGCTCGGTTTTGGTGATTTCAAAGCTATCTCTATTAGGCTTGATAACAGGCAGAGGTTCAAAAATGTTAATTAAAATAAATTATCTATAATTTTTGATTGTGCTCTTATTTTATCATAAAAAGTCAGTTTATAGAAGTGGGGAGAACAGGGACCTGGCACAAGGAGATAATGGTATAAAACGTGTTGGAGGCGCTCCTCTTCTTGCCTCAGGACCTGCAAGCACACACCCAGGCACACACCTGATGAGTCAGTAAGGACACAGAGGCCGAGAGAGAAGGAGAAATGGAGGTAAGACAAGGGACCGGGAGCAGAGGGCATTAGCTCATCAGAGTTGCCTTGAGCGTAGATTCTCACAGTTCCAGGAAACCAGAGACCAGCTCAGCTCCACCCAGCATGCGGTGGGCATAACCCCTGCTGGAGCTCCCAGGAGCCGTTGCTTCTCACCTGGGCTGACTTTGCCACCCTGGGACTCTGGCAGTGTCTGGAGACGTTTTTGAATGTCATGGCTGGAGAAGTTGCTGCTCGACTCTGGTAGCTGAGACCACAGACACTGCTCAGCCCTTGGGGTGCAGGACAGCCTCCCTCAGTGCAGAGTCATCAGGTCCACATGGCCAAGAATGGCCCGGTGAGAGACCCCGCCCTGAAGGTAACGTCGCCAGTACGAGAGCCATCTAGACATTAGAGGTGGTTACCTTTCTCTCAACACCCTCCACAAAATTAGTCCTTGAACATGATTTTTCTGGGGCTGATGTAACTCCATGGGAGTCAGGAGCCCACGCTCGCTCCTCACGTAGACCTGAAGCTCAGCGTCATCCCAAGGCCAATTGATCTCACGTGGCTCAGGCTGATTTAAAGTTCCAGGCTGGTCGTCCTCCTCGTTGCTTGGCCGACACAAGCCATCTCAATCCTCTCTGGGAAAATCACCTTCAACCTAGACCACAAATAACCCACATGTGTAAAGATCTGATAAACAGACACACCTAGTAAAAGACTCGAGAAAATGCCTCATTGAGAGCGAACGCTGACAGAAAGAGGAGAATCAGACTCCCAAAGACTTTACAGGGTCCAGGAAAAAAAAAGATAGTAAATATGCCCAAAGAAATGACACGAGTGAAGAAAAGGATCAAAGAATAAAAAATAATTAATTTAAAAAACTCGGTAGAAGACAATCCTGATGGGAGTCATCAAACTAAAAGGTAGATCTGGAAGTATCCGGAGCAAGGCAGAGAGATAGGAAGCAGGGAGTGAGGAGGAGAGGGGGAGAGGGAGGGAGGTCCAGCGTGCCCAGGCAGGGTGCTGTGAAGGCAGAAGGGGGAGAGCCAGGCCGGGGGGAGAGGTGAGGAGACCTCGGGCGGTTGTTTCTCAGAACTCAGGAAAGGGGCCGACCCCAGATGCAGGACAGAGACTCCAAATCAATGGGCAAATAGAAAGGGAGGAACACAGACCCACCCCAGGGGAACCCAAGGACATGGGAGCAGAGGCCATTTCTAAAAACCCGGAGGAAAAGCAATGACCCTCTTGTCTTCCAAAGTGACAAATTGACCGATGACATTGCAATAGGACAAAAGAAGCCCCAAAGTGGGGAACAGCAACATCACTACTGTAGGAAAAAATAACTCCCAACCTAGAGTAACATGCCACATGAAGTGCCTTCCAAGGGGCCGGGTCCCTGCTAGCAGCCGACTCGAACTTGAAGGAAATTCTAAACGGTAGACGTTGGGCACGTTGTGATCCAGATGGACGGCCGAGACGCAGGAGGGAACAGGAGTGCAGACAGTGTGTTCAGGGAAACCCGGGGGGCTGGGCAGAGCCATACCAGCCATTCCCCAGGCTGAGAAAGATAAGTGAGGACACATCACACGGCACCTACGACTGGAGGACGTGACCAGAGTGAAGGTGTTCGAAGGTTTTAGGTGTGAGTCAGCTTTTTGTCACTGTCACCAAAATACCCAACAAGAACAATCTGGTGGAAGAAAGATGGATTTTGGCTCATGGTTTCAGAGGCCTCAGTCCATGGTCGGCTGGCTCCCTTGCCCTGGGTGAGGCAGATCATGGCAGAAGGGCATGGGGCCCGGGGGAGGAAAGCTGTTGGCTCCTGGCAGGCAGGGGGTGGGGCGTGGAAGGGGCCCAGGGACAAGAAAGACCCTTCTAGGGCAGCCCCACCTCTGGACACTGCTGCACTGGGGATCAAGGCTTCAACACCTGAGCCTTTGTGGGGACACTTCATATCCAGACCAGAACATCATGTGTTGTGTGATGGGAGTAAAACAGGCATGAGTTAGACATTTTGGTATAGTTTAGCATGCGTGTTAAAACCTCTAGTGTGATTATTGAAATCACAAAAGTGAGATGCATGATTTTCTAATTTAATAGATAGGAAAGGCCCTCCCCCCCCAGTTTAAATCAAGCAAAGCTAAATACACACACACACACACCACATATATATGTGTTCATGTATATACATGTTTAGCAATCCAAGGATAAACTGTAAGGAAAAATAAGAACATGGTTGATACAGTCATGGTGTTTACTTGGTGGAGACGGAAGAATCAGATCAGAGAGGAGCACCCAGGGGACTGGCTTCAAAGACAATCCAAACCTTTTTGAAATTGGGTGATGGGTTCATGATAATCGAACAGTTATTTACATTTTAAATGTAAATCAATACTATTTCAAATCCATTCCACTCTTACAAGAACTCTCCAAAGAAAAGGTGCTCCCAGCAGGTCCCACTTCCCATGGTGCTGGGGACACTCTGGGAGTCACAGGGATGAGGTAGACACAAGCCCTCTCCTCAGTGTCTGACCTAGCACATCCCGTGGTGAGGTTGGAAAACACATGCTATTGGATTTCTGAGCTTATATAAAAGAGAAGCCATAACTAACTGGTATGATATACTCAGAAATCATTCATAATTCTTCAAATAATTTAAATGAACGATTTTTCGTGTGGAAGCATCCAATTGCGTCTTTCTTCTCTCAGGGTGCTGTCTTGATTTGGGTCCCCCAGAATCAGATCAGGGAGAAGGACGAAGGCACAGGTAGGTTAATTTGGGAGGTGGTCCCGGGAAGCCTAGGGGTGGGGAAGTGAGACGGGGAGGCTAGGGAATCAGAAGGGCCGAGCCAGGGCGCCGGTTCTGCAGCCGGTGGCCCCAGGGGCAGAAGGTGCAGAAGGTGCCCGGAACTAACCAGGACAGCCCCTGGGTCAGGGCTCAGCTGCTTCCCAGGCTGCCCTCGACAGGCTTCTGCATCCTGCACGGAGTTCAGCCCACTCCAGCCACATATGCTGCTTGCAGGGGAGGCCACAGCCTTTGCAGAGCGCCTTTGACTGGCAGAGGGGACCTGGGGGTGAGCAGAGAGACATGTGCCCCGGCAGGAGGGGCTTCACTTGGAGAAAGTAAGTTAGAGAAGAGCCTCAGGGACTCAAGGGACTGGAGCGAAGGGACAACCTCGGCCAGTGTCATGGTCCCCATAGCAGGAAGTGGCAGAGGTGCTCAGTCACACAGATGGGACCACGTCAGCCTGCACACAGTGGAAGCTTAGGAGCTGGGGCACCACAGGTACTAGCTCTGGACATTCGGCCAGGTGCATGCTGAAGTTATCACAGAGAAACTGGGAACTTCTGCAGGGAGGGGTGGAGGGTCCTTCAGGGGGACAGTGGGTGCGGCTCATTTGTAAAGGACAGAAATAGACGAAATATACAGAATCATACTACATGGGACGGACAAAGGGGCGAGCAGAATGGAAAATATAAGGAAGGGGGAGGCTACAGTACGGATATCAAATGAAGATTTCAAGGCAAGAAGAGGCATTGAGCCAAACAGTCATGGCAGGAAGGTAGTGTCTGACACTTGTGGGCTGGTTTTCCCTTAGTATTATCTCAGTTTCCTGTGAAGAACTTGTCATCCTCCCATTATCGTGTCTTGGGGGTGGGAATGATATCCTTTCAGCTTTGGGAAGAATACAGGTACCTCAAAAGTAAGAGGAAAATGATAGAAACCAAGTTCTTGGTGACATCTTTAGGGACTGCTGGATCAAGCCCCACCTAAAGCTTGTTTGTTAGTTACAAAAATCAGTACATTTCATTTTTTTAAAAGCAAGTTAGAGCTGGGTTTTCTATCATTTGCAAATGTTCAAGATTTTACTAACACTAACAGTGTTATTAGTGTTATTAAAAAATCAACATAAAATCGCTATGATTTTTATTAATTAAATCATATAGATCACTGAAATACATAAAGCGAAATCTCCGGAAATGCAGGAAAATTTTAATAGAAATAGAATTGTAAGGGAAGACTTTAAAATTCTTTTTCGGGGGCCAAATATGAAACAAAACAAGCGTGAGTAGTGTAATTCACAGAGCCACCGAATGGATATGTCAACTTCACACCGCAGGCCTCTGAGGTGGCACACATGCACATTGCCACAATTAAACCACCATAAAAGCTTAAAGCAAAGTCCCATGGTCCTTGTCAGACAATCATTGGGGTTAATGACAAAAGTATCCCCAAATCCTCCAAACCAAACCAAAACCTCCTGTAGGCCTTTAAAAATTAAAAATAAATAAATAAATACAATAAAAAGAAGGAAATAAAACTTGTAATTCTAGATTGACTATCTAGAAAATAATTCCAAAAAAAAACAAGAACTCAAAGCCTTTGAGATGTAGTGAAAGCTGGACTCCTCCCAGGGCATCTTCCACTAAGTGCTTTATTTAAAAAAAAAAGAGACTCAAGCATCCAGTTCAAGTGATAAAAAGAAACTGCACTTTGGGCTCAATTTTGCTATGAACCCAAAGCTGCACTAAGAAATAAAGTCTGTTTAAAAAAAAAGAATTCATAAATCTTAGGAAAGTAGAAGTAAAAAATAGAAGTGGATAAATTGGAAATTAATGATGTAGTTACTAACGAAGCATGAGAGAGGGTTCTTGGGGGTGGGGGGGAGTTTGTGCAATGCACTAACCCGCCAGCCGCCTGCTGGGAACTGGGGCAGGGTACAGCCACCAACCTGGGATGCAGGCAGGAAGCGCAGCCAGGACCCTGATGGGCCCTGAAGGTCCTCAGGTCCCTCTTGGCTCAATTTTATGCTAAGCAACTTAAGTAAAAGGACAAAATAAACAATTTTCAAGGAAAATGTGCAAGAGCATAATGAACCAAAAGGTCAGTAGGAAAACGAGGAAGGAGAGGGCTGAGGGGTCGTCCTCCTGGAGAAGGCCCCAGACCCAGTGGGCTCCACTGACCCTTCATTCAGACTGTCCAGGGACAGAGTCCCCCACTGAAGCCTCTCCCCCAGCCTCTCAAGCCTTGGGAGGAAGACAGACTTGCTAGAAAGGGAGGGGGTGGCAAGCCAGCGGGACGAGTGACAGAGGCAGACCTTGGGAACCGCTGAGCCCGAGAGCGCTGTGCTGGAGGACAGGACAGCAGTGCGTGTGTGCGCTACCCCGTCCTGATTAAGACCAGCAGGGTCTCTAACAGGGGCATAAAGCAATCACGACTAAGGGAAGTCCTTAGGGGAAGAGTAGAGATGGGCGATGCCGCAGTTCTATGATACATTCTGCCACATGGTCTCAAGAGTCTAAAATTCTTTTAAGCAGTTTCAGTGTCTACCCCTTATTTCAAGAAAGCCCATAGTAAACTAAAGATAAGTGGATACTTCCTAGGTGAAATTTTAGGGTGTGTGTTTCTTCCAAAGCAATAGCCAATACCCTGCTTGGTGATACAACACCTGTAGGCCATAAGAGATGAGCATTATTGTGCCACAGTCTGATAGCGCCAGATTCCCATTCTTTAATATTGTTACATTCATAGACTACTAATATTAGCCATGTATCTTACACCTATTTTTAGGTATTTATAATGCCTTTAATGTTGCTTATGGTGAGTTTTGACATGAAGAAAGTTTGATGTTTCTATGTAAGATTTTCAGTTTATGAATGAATAGTTTCCTGGTCTTGGTGTCTGTGTTGAGAGGACTCTATCCCAAGAGCAAGAGCAGGAAACCGTTCCCCAGTGTTTCATTCTGACCTTTTTTTAAAAAAACTCAGGGCACTCGACCACTGAGCCACATGTCCAGCCCTTTTTTGTGTTTTATTTAGAGACAGGGTCTCACTGAGTTGCTTAGCACCTTGCTGTTGCTGAGGCTGGCTTTGAACTTGTGATTCTCCTGCCTCAGCCTCCTGCCTCAGCCTCCATTGGGATTACAGACATGCACTACCGTGCCTGTCTCTGACAGTTTTATAGTTCTACTTACAAGTTTCCATTGTACCTTTGATACACCTGCAGCCTATAGCCTGGGGGAGCTGAGGTCGGGGTGCGGAGCGTGGCTACCTCCTTTTGCAGCCTTGGGTTTGCACGCACACAGCTGCTGTGTTTCCTTGGTCTGACCACGGCCTCCAGGCACAGGTTGTTCTAGAATCCAGCATTAGAGGTTCTAATAGTTGCTATTATTCTAACGTAGATTGTTTTCTTGAGTCTCAGAAATGAGTTCTTGCAAATTAATTTTAAAATTACTTTGTCAGCATCCAAGAAAGTTCTGTTGACATCTGTCTGACTGAGTGTTGAATTCTAGTTTGATTTAGAAAGAAATAGTATTTGCAAGAGTAAAATGTTTCTCTATTTTAAAAATCTCTTTCATTTCCTTCAGTACAGGCTCATAACTTTATTCATGAGCATCCTATGCATTGTTCTCTTACTTCTTTTTTAAGACTGTTGTATTTTTGGTACTATCATGGTTTTACCATTATATTTTTTAATTTATAACTGTTTTCGAACTGATTATTGGCTATATATTAAAAGTTAACCATATATTAATCTTAACTGGTGACCTTAGTAAATTCTACCATTCTTCCTATTAATTTTTGAGTTCACACAAGAGTATTAATCCTATCTAAAAATAATTATTTTGCCTCCCCCTTTCCAATATTTATACATTGTATGTATAAGTAAAATCTATTTTTAATAATGACTAATAATTCCACAACAATGCTAAATAATAATAGATTGCAATTGCTGAGCATGAATTATATGCCATGTGCTGTACTAAAGTCTATACAGATTAACTCCTTTGATTCTCAGAATAACCTAATAAAATTAAAATCATTATCTCCACTTTTTAGATAAAGAAATTAAAGTTTAGGCAGGACAAGTATTGTACATAGATTTTCACAGTTAATAAGCTAGAACCAGAGTTTGGACCCACAAAGTCACTCCCTTTGCAGAGCTGTGATTTTTAAGACCTTCCAATTTGTCTCTGCCTTATTATTTGATTTTTATAATTTTGTTTACCACATGCTTGGATTGATTTTCTGTCTATGAATTTCGCTTGGAATTAACTAAATTCCTAGATTTGTGAATTACTGTTTTGTTTTTCTTGTCAGATTTAGCCAGTATGTCTTCAAATGTATTTGGATCATATTATTCTCTTCTGAGGCTCTAAATACAGGTGTGTTGGACTCCTTCAGTCTGTTCTGTAGGTCGTTGAGATTCTCTTCACTTATTTTCAGTTGCTTTTCTACCTGTGCTTTGGATTGGACTATTTCTACGGACCCATCTTAGAATTCACTAAGATTCTCTCTGGTCACATCCCATCAACTGCTAAGCTCATCAGCGACTTTAATTCCCACAGTTGTAATTTTCCAGCTCTAGAATTTCCACTGGATTCTTTGTTATGGTTTCCTAGTTCTTCTGAAGGTTCCCCGTATTTTCACCCATCACGTTGGTCTTTGACACATTTCCATAGTTATCTTAAACATGCATCTCCTCCCGCCCACATCCGTGTTTTCTGGGGTGTTGGTCACCATCGCCCTTTTGTCTGTCCTCTCATTTCACTTGTTAGGGATTTTTAAAATCATATTTGTTCTTTTTAGTTTTACATGACAGAATGTATTTTGACACACACCCACACTCACACACACACACACACACACAGACAGCAACTTCCCACCCTGTGGTTGCACGTGAGGTGGAGTCACGCTGGTCGTGTATTCCTTCATTCCCCTTTGTCTAATCCAGTGAACTTCTCTTCTTCCCTTCCTCCCTATTGATCTACCATCGCATTGTGCATTAGCATCCGCACATCAGAGGGAACATTAAGCCTTTGGTTTTTTGGGATTGGCTTATTTCACTTAACATGATAGTCTTTGGTTCCATCCATTTACCAGCAAATGCCATAATTTCATTTTTCTTTATGGCTGAGTAATATTCCATTGTGTACATGTACCACATTTTCATTATCCATTCATCTGTTGAAGGGCACCTAGGCTGGTTCCATAGCTTAGCTATTGTGAATAGAGATGCTATGAACATTGATGTGACTGTGTCACTGTAGGATGCTTATTTTAAGTCCTTTGGGTATATGCCAAGGAGTGGGATAACTGGATCAAATGGTGGTTCCATTGTAAATTTTCCAAGGAATCTCCATACTGCTTTCCAGAGTTGGTTGTACCAATTTGCAGTCCCACCAGCAATGTTTGAATGTACCTTTTTCCCCACATCCTCGCCAACATTCACTGTTAATTATATTCTTGATAACTGCCATTCAAGTCAGGGATTTTTTTTATTGACAACAGAACACAGAGCTTGGGTCCTTCTGTCTTCCTCTGAAGAATGTTGAGTTTTCTTGTAGCAGGGGTTAAATTACTGACAGATCTCCTTGAACAATTGATATTTGGTTTTGTGCTTTCTTATGGATCTCTGTCGGGATCTAACTTTTTCCTCTAAGGCATGCCCCTCTGAGATTCCAATGGAGGGTGCAAGGTGTTGGCCAAGCCCATAAGCTTGGTGATGTCGGGCCCAGTCCTGTCCCCTGTGCTGAGCAGCACTACCATCCTGACCAGCTCCTCCAGGCTGTGGCTGCTGTTCTCAGGAGTCCCGGGGTTCTAACCTGAGCTTGTGCTGCTTAGGGCTTAGCCAGGAATTTGAGGTGAATCTTTATCAGATTTTGAATTTCCCTTCTCTGTGGTTCTCCTTTTCAGGATTTATCCCTCAATCTAACCCTCCCCGTTGTCCCCACCTCTGTCCTATAACTTTTCAGTCCAACAACCCTTAATCTTTTCACCTGAATTCTTGTTGCCCTGAGCCAGGGAGAATAAGGAGAACCTCCAAGGGAAAAATCCATGACTATGGATTGGCCTGTTCTTGGTAATTTTCTAGGCCTTTGAAACTTTTTTAAAGACAGTAATTTTACTTGAGGGAGAACTAGTCTGACACACATTGCTGATCAATGTACTGTCAGAATGGCCGTCCCCACCCATCACACAGCTCAGAGGGGCTGCTTTAAACTAGTGTTACTCAAAATTGTAATCAGGATAAATATTCTACCTAAAAACTATGACATGCTAACATCAATAACAGAACTTTATGGAAAACAGTGGTCTTTCCAAAAACCAGTATCATAATAAATGGAGTGGCGTTGGTTTACTTTTTTGCAAATCTCTTCAGTGTTTGCCCTAATCCAAGATTCTCTTTTCTATGGTAACATCATATAGCACGTGCCCTTTGAAATTCCACTATAAAAGAATGACTGTGAAAAGGACAAATGACATCATCGTGTTATTATGAAATCCTCAAGATTCCCAAGTGTCCCCAAAGCGCACTTTGAGAACCACTGCTCAAACCCCCGGTTACTGATAAGCTTCACACGGGCTAGAAAACACGGTTCAAAAATGAAAGCTAGCTTAGACTTATTGAATGCCAACTCTGTGCCTGTTTAGTGCTAGATTCTATTTAAAATTCCAGAACAACCCTGCCTGGTAGGCACTGTCACCGCCTGCCCACCTCCACCTTGCGCCCTGTCCCCGCTCCTCCGCACCCCAGAGGAGATGAGCCAATTGAAAGACTTTGTCATTTCCTCAGCGTCATGGATCCCGGTGGGTGGGTGGGTGGGTAGAACCCAAATCAAGTGTACCTAACGTCAAAGCTCAATGCTTCTTGTCAACCCTGACTCCCAACACACTCCTCCTTATTAAAAATTCTGTCTGAAGGTGAATGACATGGCAGCGGCCTCTGCTCCCCCCCTGAGCCATCTGTTTTAATGCAACAAGCCACCGGGGCTCTCTGTGTGGCCAGGAGCGGGGCTGGCCTAAGCCCTTCCTGGGCCCCTGTCTGTGCAGGACATCCTGGGCACCCTCCAGGAGCTTTGCCACTGTTAATTCTGATAAAGAGCTTGGAACATATTTTAGCATATTGCATCACCCGCTTTGGCATAAGGACGATTATTCTGTAATAAATGAAAGGCTCACATCCCCTCGTGAAGAATAGGCTGCGATGGTAGATCAATTCCTTAAAAAGATTTTCTCTTTATTACCGTCAAGGGGTTAGATCTAGGATAGTGTAGCCTACAGATAATAAAGGTGAAATACAGGATACTTTGCAGATAACTACTATCCGCTTTCTTCTTTCTGACAGTTATGGAGGGAAAGGAAAACCACAGATGTCTGATAAGACCCAGAGACATCCTTTCATTATGTGTCTTAAGAGATAGGAACAAGTGAGAAGAGAGTAGAAAGGCACACAGGAAAAAAGCAGGAGTCTAAAGAAAAAATCAGAACACTCCTCTATTGTCAGGGCAGACTCTGGTTACTGCAGATCTGTGGACGATACGTGAGGTTTATTTCTTCTCTCTGGGGATTCCTTGGTAGGCTGAAGTTGATGTCTGGTGCTATATCCAGCTTCTGAAAGGATCCCTTGGCAAATTAAATTCCACGGTTTAGTCTTCATTCATAATGCATGCTTTATACATCTCTGCAAATAACCGTTGGAATTTAAACTAGAAAGTGACAGAGGAGTCCTGGCTGTGGGTCTAAACAAAATTGGAATGTTCGCCTATTCTGAAGTCATCTCTGATCACTTGAACATTAGACTCATCCTTTCCCGTGGAGATGGTTCCTTTTCACTGTTAGCATCATCAACAGTGAAGAACGGAAACAAAGACGTTGCTGCACAATTTCTCAAAATAAGTCTCTATGATAATGTCATCCAAGTGAAAAATGGGAGACAACCACGGTGAAAATTTAAACGAGAAAGGAGACAAGACGAAAGCCCACGACTCGCTCCTTCCCACGCTGGCCCATCCTGGAGAAGAGCCAAGAGCCTTTGGGGGTGACTGCAGCCACCGTGGGCACAGTCAACTTTTAACAATGATTTCAAGGTCTAACCTTAAGGTTTCCATTAACACAATGCATGACCTGTCACTCCTATAACCTGGAGAACTAAGACACTGCCCTGGCCATCGAGGTCACTAACTTAGAGACGTGTGCTAAAAGGTCAGAGCAGGATCCAAGCTGCTCAAAACTGAAGAACTGACGGACTCTTCAGTCAGCCTGGCAATGTGTGACCTAAGCAGATGCATTGGAAGTTTAGGTAAAACGTGTTCCTTTTCTTTATTTGTTTGATATGTATGTATGCATGTATATATAAGTGTCTACACACATATAAAAAATATATGCATAAATATATTTTGGCATTTGGAATTGAACCCAGGGGCACTCTACCACTGAGCTACATCCCCAGTCCTTCTTTACAAGGTCTTGCTAAATTGCTAAATTGCTGAGGTTGGTCTCCAACTTGCAGTCCTCCTGCCTTGGCCTTCTGAGTTGCTGGGATTACAGGTGTGCACCACCATGCCTGTCTCAGCACACCGTTTTAAGGAAAGAGAAGTAAGAGATAGATTACAAAGAAGTCATGAAACAGAGGATATGAAAATGAATATTATAAGAATGTAGACATAACAGCGAGGAAAAGAGTTGCCCGTAATCTTACCCTTTTAACACTAATACTTATAGCATTTTAATTTTTCCCTCCTGCTCTTTTTACTCCCATATGTATATATAGTACACGTTCTTTTTGGTAAAAAAAATTATATTCATGTTATGATATAATTTGCATCTTGTTTTTAAAAATTTAACTCCATGTCATAAGCATTCACAAAGTTCCTGTGCAATCTAACAGTCCGTTTAGTGGGTGCCACGAGAGATCATTCTTGGTAACCGTGAGTGCCAGCTGTGCCTGGATTCTGTGTGTGACAGTGTGTGTGGAGTGCCGTGGTGCACACTGCTCCCTTTCTGCTTCCTTTCCCCTATTTCCTTTTGTTCTCAGTCCCTACCAATACTCCCCTCTCTGCCACGGGGAATGGTTCTAAAGTTTTGTTTCTGTTTTCTTGCAAAATGCGTGTTCTTGTTTTGTGTGTGTGTGTGTTTTAATTTTGTGTAGGTGGATTTGGTTACATCTCCTTCTGTTTCTTACTGTCTTCACTGAGCACCAAGGTTGAGGTCCACGTTGCTAAAGGTGTGTCAGTGTCATTGCTTCTAACTGCATGAACACCCCGCGGCGGGCCATGCCAACTCTGCTTTCCCAGTGCTGGGATCTCAGATGGTCCCAAGTCCCCACTTCTCCTAACAACCCCATCTTTGTAGGCACCCCTTTTTGGAATGTGTTGTGCAAGTCTCTTTCTGGATCTGTTTGAGAATTTCTTGGGTTTACATCCAGGGGGACACGGTGGAGTCGCATGGCTCCTGTAAATTTTGACTGAGAACAACCAGGTGGTGCCTGCCGTGGCAGGGACATTCTGACTTGCACCGTGTAGAAGTTTCTCAGCTCAAACCCCCTCCAGCGCTTGGAGTCCACTCCTAGTTTTAGCCAGTCTCTTAGACATGAAGTGGTATCTCATTCCTGAGTAATTGTCACCTGATTACAATTTTTCTTTATATTTACCCATTAATCTTTGGGGTGCCTCTTCTATAAACTTCCTGTTCATATCTTCTATTTTTCTTTTGGTTTTCAGGACTTCCTCAAGTGTCCTAGACACCTCGAGTGACTTCTCCTATTCGGCAGTCCTCTTTTGATCTTCGTCTGTCGTGTCCCTCATGGACCAGGATACCTTGCTTTTAGTATCATCAGACCCATCCTTGTGCCTTCCTCCTGGAGCCCAGACCCATTGCTTTGTGCTTTATTGTATCGACGTCATCATTTCAGACTCCACTGTTACATTTCAGTTCCTCTGGAATTTGCTTTTGAATATGGTCATAGGCAGGAATATGGGTTTTTTTTTTTCTCTTCACAGTGAGCAAGTTTCCCCGAGCCTGTCCATTAAAATCACCTGTCCTGTCGATGCTGGTGTGGTGTCCCTTCTGTCCTGAGTCAGGTTCTCCTGGATACTTGAATCAGTCTCCATTCTCTTCCTTGTTGGTCCTTTGGCTTTGTAGCAGTTCTAATGATATTAACCCTTCTTTTCACAGTTAACCCAGCTAACCACGACCCCTCCCATTTATATGTTAGATCTATAAATACAATGAGTTCCTAAAAAAATTCCAGAGGGAACGCTGATTGGGATTTCTCTGTATTATTACAGGAATTTGGAGACGATCCACATCTTATAATATTAAGTCATCCCATCCAAGGGCACAAAAGTCATGCTGTTTATGCAACTTCTGATCTACGTACTTTACTAAAATTTTAGTTTTCTCCATAAAACTTTTATTTATTCTTTCTTAACTTCTAGACATATATTTTTATATTATAAATAGCATTTTTAAAGTTATGTTTTCTAGTATATATTGCTGGTATTCTCTAAATCTAGCAATCTTACTGACCTTTCTTTCTTTTTAAATATTTTTTAGTTGTAGTTAGACATTATATATATATATATATATATATATATATATATATATATATATATATATATATATTTTTTTTTTATATGATGCTGAGGATCAAACTGAGGGCTTCACATGTGCTAGGCAAGCATACTACCACTGAGCCACAACTCCAGCCCCTTACTGACCTTTCTTATCAGTTATTTTGTTGGTTATTTTTTAAAAAGATACTTATTTAATATTTATTTTATCAAAAATTTTAAATTGGCATACAGTACTCCAAAATTTTCATCACATTTTAAAATTTCCATTATGTTGGTAGTAATTTTTTCCTACCCATTTGATAATTTTGCTCTTTTCCTAAATAGATGATTATATGGTCTGCGCATAAGAACCAATTAGTCTCCTCTTGATCCCTCTAATCCTGTGTCTCTGTTCTGCATGAGACAACACTGGTATGAGTGGGTGTTTTCCTCTTGTCTGATTTTTAAAGGAAATGAATGCAAAGCTGCTTCATTAAGTATAAGTTTTGGTGTAAGTTTTTGGTACGTAACATGTACTAAGTGCCCTTCTATGCCTAGTTTTCTAAGAAATATTTTCAAAACCACAAATAGCTGTTGTTTTATTATATAACTTTTAGTCTTCGATTTTGACAATCATTTGCTTTTCTCCTGAAGGTCATGAGAAGAATGAGTCCTGACAGACTCTCCCCCATCCCTGACCAGCCCTCCTGGATCCGATGTGCTGTTAGACCTGGCCCAGTTACAATTTTGTTTGTCCATCCGTGTTCATAAATAAAGTAGACGTGTGGTTTTCCTATTTTCTTTAAATCTGACTGGGGAATAAAAATACACTAGCCTCACCAGATGATCTAGGCAGCCTCTTCTGACTTCTGGGACAAGTTGTTTAAATGAATAAATTGTTGTGAAAGATTGGTACCAACTCATTCGTAAAATTGGTAAGGTGTTTGCTGGGGGTGCTGAGGAGGGAGATAAAGTCTTTGAACACTTTTCAGTTAACTTGACATTTTCTTCATTAATGTTTTAAAGCACAGGTGCACATTGTTGTTCTTTTTTATTACACCTTAACATTTCCACTGGGTTGATGGTAATTTTGTTCTCTACTTTTTGATATTTATTTATTCATTTGTTTTTTTCCTCTTGATCAATAGTGTAATGGTCTATTCAACTTATTATTTTTTATTTTAAATATTAAAAAAAATTTTTTAGTCGTTAGTTGTTGATAAACCTTTATTTTATTTATTTATATGTGGTGCTGAGAATCAAACCCAGTGCCTCACACATGCCAGGCAAGTGCACTACCTCTGAACCACAGCTCCAAAAATATTTTTTAGTTGTCAATGGACCTTTTATTATTATTATTGTTATTATTATGCAGTGTTGGGAATTGAACCCAGTGCCTCACACATGCTAGGCAAGCATTCTACCACTGAGCCCCAGCCCAGCTCATCACTCTTTTGAAAGAAATTTTGTCTTTCTTTAGTCTCCTTTATCATTTCTTTTTTCTCTACTATATTAAAATATGTTCCATTTATTGTTTCTTGTTATTTGGCTTAGATTATTCTGTAAGCTCATTTTCCGATTTTTTCCTTAGCTTTATTTTAATCTGTGTTGTACCGTAAGCATTTGTTTTTCATGGGGTATGATTTATATAGAGTGACAGGAGTGACTTTGGCATATCATTTGATGAATCAGCAGCTGTAGGTTTCTATGTGACCCAAACTCCAGTAGACATTCAGAGTGCTTCCGCCACTCCCAAGTTTTCTTCTGCTTCTTTCCATTTGTCCCCACCAGTCCCTTGGGTCTTGAAGGCTCCACAGCTGTGACTCCTTTTGCATGGACCAGCTTGTCTGACCCTACCGTGTAGAGGACCCTGCAGGTTGTGCTCTTGGGTCTGGCTTCTTTGGCTTGGTGTGATCTTGAGACTCATCCATTTTAATGTATGGATCAGTGGTTAGCTTCCTCCTATTACTAGCAAGTATTTCATCGTATAATTGAAACCATGGGTTGTTTATTATTCACCTGCTAATGGACATTTACTCCTACCCCGCCAGATCCTCATTAATAAATCTGCCAAGAACATTTTGCATAAGTCTTGCGGTGGACATATGTTTTTTTCATTTTTATTGAGTAAATCCCTAGCAGCAAAATTATTGAGTCCGAGAGCAGATGTATGTTTAGTTTATGAGAAACCATCAATGTGTTTTCCAAAGTGTTCCAAATGCCATTTGGGGGGCCCCACCTCCAACGTGGGAGTGAGGGAGTCACCCTGTATCCTCGTCAACATTTGGTATTGGCAGCCTTTTCAACTCCAGCCATGCTAGTGGGTGTGAAGTGGTTTGTGACTGATATGTCAATGTACATTTCCCTCATTGCTTACGATGTTGAGCATCTTCCGGGTTGAGAAGACATTCATATGTTTTCTTTTGTAAAGTATCTGTTTATGGCCCCTGGCCCAGTTTTAAGATTGGGTTACCTTTCTAATACAATCATGTGACGCAGAATGACTTCTGTCAACGACAGACCGCATGTCTGAAGGTGGTCCCATGAGATTACATCACTTTTAAGCACACTCTATGTTTGCACAGTCATGATGCCTAATGACACACTTCTCAGATGTGTCCCTGTTGTTAAGTGGTGCCACACCACTCTGGCTGCATGAATTGTTTGTGTGTCCTCAATTCATGTCCTCTGCCAGTACACTCATTAAGGTGCTTTCCCCTGACCCTGTGGCTTGCTTCCTTCTCTTAATGGCATCTTCTGATGAACAGAAGTCTTAAGTTTTTTAATGTGCCACTTATTAATCTTTTCCTATTATGGTAGTGCTTTTCAGGGCCCTACTGACAAATATTCAGGAAGATATTCTCATACATTTTCTTAATTTTTATATGGCACCCATGCGAAAATGGTAAGGGTGCCAGCAGCATTTTGTGAAGACTTTTCTCATTGAATTGCTTTGGTGCCTCATCAAAATTCATTGAACCATTAAAGCATGTGTCTTGGACTTACCATTCAGTGCCACTGATCTATTTGTGTTGCTAAAGCCACACTGCTTTGATGACTGCAACTTTATACATCTCCAAATAATAGAATGTCTTTCAACTTTGTTTTGGTTATTTTAAGTCCTGTGCATTTCCATACAAACTTCAGAATCACCTTGACAACTTACAAACATGCACACACACACACACACACATACACACACATACACACACAGACTTTGAATTTGAATGAAATTGGGTCAAACCAATGGATTAATTTAAGGAGTCAACAATTTTGAATCTTCCAATTCATGGCTGGGATACATTTGTCTATTTAGGTAGATCTAAACAATGTATTATAGATTTAATATATGAGTCTTGCTCATGTTTTCTTAAACTTATCATTAAATATTTCATGTTTCTTGATGTTATTGTAAATGGTATTTTAAAATTTTTAATTTTACAGTTGCTTATTGTTGGTATGGAGAAATAGATTAATTTTTAAAATCCTAATTATAATTTTTAAGTTTGTTAAATTTGTTTATTAATATTAATAGCCTTTTTGTAGTCTCTTCTATGGATTATCATGCTACTTGTGCATGAAGAAAACTCCCCTTCTCTTTTCTAATCTATATGCCTACTATAATTATAATCATCATTATTACTTTATTGCATTGGCCTGGACATGCTAAATAGGATAGAAGTGTTGAGAATAGACAGTGTCCAGGATTTCATCATTAATGTGAGATAGCTACAGGTTTTTTGTAGATGTGCTTTATCAAGCTGAGAAAATTCTCTTTAATTCAGTTTTGTGAAACTTTTTTCTCTTGATTAGGTGTTGAATGGGTTTCCTCTTGAATGGGTTTCTTACATAATTTTTCTAAATCTATTAAGGTGATCATATGGTTTTCTTCATTATTTGGTTTGATGTGGTGAATACATTGATTAATATTTTTAATGTTACATTAAACTTGAATTCCTGTAATAAAAATGGAAATCAATTAAATGGAAAAATAAATAGTGAGGAAAAATCAATAAAATCCAAAGATGGTCTAGTTTTGCTTATATTTGCAAATCAATCAAGGTTTGGATCACCTATCAGGCCTATATTATTCTTTTTATGTAATACTGGATTATCCTTGATAAATTATCATTTTATATAATAATGGATTCAATTAACTAATATTTTGCTGAGGATTTTTGCATTTATATACTAAAGGATACTTTCATTTCTTGGAACATTTTTTTGCTTGGTTTTGATTTCAGTATAATTTTAGCTTCATACAATCAATTGGATCATATAACAATACCAATTTTTTTTGTGTGTGGTATAAAATAGGTATTATTAAAGTAAATTAAAATGGAGACCAGACCTGAAGAATTCATGAGCAGACAAAACCAGGTATGGCCAGTAAGGGACCTAAACCTTGTTTGATTTGCAAAGTGCAACTTGAGTTATTTCTTATAAATGCCTATATTTAATTTACTTTTTTGGAGTGGTGGCATTAAGGGTTGAACTCAGGAGCACTTGACCGCTGAGCCACATCCCCAGCCCTGTTTTGTATTTTTATTTAGAGACAGGGTCTCACTGAGTTGTTGCTTAGCACCTCGCTTTTGCTGAGGCTGGCTTTGAACTCATGATCCTCCTGCCTCAGCCTCCTGAGCTGCTGGGATTACAGGCACAGCACTCGGCTAATACCTATATTTTATAACAACAACAACAGATCTCAAAGTCAACCAATCAGAAATAATCAACAAACTTAAAATTTTATGAATAGGAACTTTCCAATGGGACAGACCAAATTAGGCAATTGAATCACTATGATCAATAAATTAATTTTTGTTGTGCTTCTACATTTTATCCCTAAATATTTGCTTTTGATAGGTCATCATCAGAGCACTAAACCTCTTTCTATTATCCCCAATTCATGAATGACTTCTTATTCAAATAAGCTCTAAGGTTGGGCTGTGCCTTAGATTTTTTTCTTTTCAATGTTATTCCTTCCTTAAATGTTAGATTAAATTCATCAGTAAAACATCTAGATCTAGAGTTTTCTTTGTGGAAGGATTTTTTTTTTTAACAAATTACATTTTAAAAATTGATACAGAGCTATGCAAATTTTTTATTTTGTTTGATGACAGTATTGGTCATTTCAAGGGCATATCCATTTTATTCATATTTTAGAGTTGTCCATAATAGCTTCTTCTTGTTATTTTCATATCTGCTGTAGGATCTGTAGTGATTTCTCCTCTGTCATTCCTACTATGGATATTGTGTTATCTTTGTACTTGATCAATGTAACCAGAGTTTCATCATTTTATTGATGTTTTCAAAGAACTAGCTTTTGGTTTCATGGATTTATTAACACTATTTGTTTGTTTTCCATTTTATTGATCTCCATTTCTCTCTTCACTATTTTCTTCTTTTTATTTACTTTGGGTTTAATTTGTTTTTCTTTTTCTAGATTCAAACAATCTTTTAAAAGTATGTGTTTTCCTCTAAATATTGCTTTCATTTCAACCCCCAAAGTTAACACATTACATTTTTATTATCTTTCAATTTGAAATATTTTCTAATTTCTCCTATGGTTATTTCTTTGTCCCACGAGTGATCTAGCCATGCATTATTATAATTTTGAAATGTTTGGGCATTTGCACTGATTTCCCATATAATTCTGCATCAGTTAGAGAACATGTTTGTATAATTTCAAATTTAGAAACACTCTTTTGGCTAATGTCCCTGAATTTTGCATTGTTGGGTGGAGTTTGCTGCAAATATCCACTAGCTTGTGTCTGTCGATGGTGTTATTCTTTGCCGATTGTCGTCTTCTGGTCCGTTAGTTACTGAGAGTGGAGTATTGAGAGGTGAGAACACTGGTTTCCTTTTCCCTACTTCTCCTTACAGGCATTTAGTTTCCCAGATGTGCCCTTGTGCTCTGTAGTGGCTATGCTGACACATTTAGGGTTGCTATGGCTTCTGGGTGGATGGAGCCTTTCATGATGAAGAATCCTCCTTTCCATGGATTGCAGCGCTCCTGGTCTGCAATTGGTTAATCTGTTATACAGGAGTCAGACTGTGGTGTGCCATGTTCTCTCCACCTGCTCTTAACCCACCAGGGCCTTACCAGCCTCTGTGTTTAGAGCAGAACTCTAGCAGAATGAAGGTTTGGGTCTTGCTGCGATTGAAGGCCAATGGGATTAGGTCAGGAGAAGACAACTCAGAGTAAAGAAAGCATTATCCCAAAGGGATCCAGAAACTGGTAGGAAATGGGAATTGCTTCGGAAACAGAGGGAAGGTCTTGTTAATTTGGAATAAAGAACATTTAAATCCAACAATTCAAGTGGTCTGAATTCAATAAACCATCTCTTAACTCCTGGAATCCTGTTTTCTTGACAGGAATGTCAGTCTTGAGAGAGAAAGTCACTTAATTTCAACATCTTTGAGGTAAAAAAAACAAGCAAAAAAAAAAAAAAAAAAAAAAAAAAAGAAGAAGAAGAAGAAAAAAAATCAAATCAGGAATTTCTGATTGTTTCATCTAGACTGCTGCCTCTCACTGAAGGTGGGCTCCCTGGGTGATAGGGGGTTGTGGTGCTGACTCTGAGAGACAGATTTCATTATTTTCCAGTAACCTGTGGTCTTTAGGCTTAGGGCTCCTGAGATCATGCTTTTATCTCTGCAGGGGCAGCATCCACTCCTTGTGCTACAGGCCCAGCATTGCCAAAGAGGCCACTGTTTCACACCAACAGTCACCAGTGTCCATCAATGGGCAACAAAGTGCTCCAAAAATGCAAACTTCCATTTTAACCAGCATGACATTCAGTGGTTTTAATGAACTTTTTAAAAGAAAATAATTATCAACATCAAACCATTGGTTTTATCAGTTCTGCAAAAAATTATAAAGATCTGATTGCTCTTCGGTTAATCAATGTCCATGACATACTAATAACAGTTATAAGACTATGTCTCCCAGTCTCAGTGCCTCAACAGTGGCATGTAAGCTGTAATTTTCATTAAACATAGTCATCTCAAAATATAAATTCTGAGCTTATCCTACCTGCTAACTTTTATGCAAGAGATAAGGCTTAATCTACATATGTCCTGCACTATCCTGTCAGGCACCTAATAGTAAAATTAAGGTTCATCCTAGAATTTTCATATATTAGAATGTTTAACTTTGGCTCAAAATTTAGTTTCTAAGTTCTCAAACTAATGTGGAATATATTTTTTTTCCCATTTTGGAAATCTCGTTTTAATAAATTTGCAATTGCAACACAGGGTTGATGACCTTTTTGAAAGAGTCTGCTAAATGATTAAAATACCAATTTTAAATTCAGGCATCAAGAAACATATTGGACCATAAATTGAATTGCTCTTTATAAGACTCTCCCTGAATAGTGCTAAAATTTTCTAAATCTAATAGATTCTCTGCCATGCTGAGTTTGAAATCAGAAGGAGCAAGATTTCGTTGCTGCTGTGGTTTCCGACTACATGTCCTGGTGCCCTGACCTTCACTCCCTCTGCCCTCTGAACTTACTACACCACTCGATAGAACAGTGTCTGAGGCCCCTCTTGGTAGCTGAAAAATCTAGATCATGAATCTTTTTTTTTTTTTTTTTTTTTAAGAGAGAGTGAGAGAGAGAGAATTTTAACATTCATTTCTTAGTTTTCGGTGGACACAACATCTTTGTTTGTATGTGGTGCTGAGGATCGAACCCGGGCCGCACGCATGCCAGGTGAGCGCACTACCGCTTGAGCCACATCCCCAGCCCCTAGATCATGAATCTTGATGGAGAAGGGTGTCATTCCATAAATATGTAAGACGTCCTCAAGCTGAGAGAGCCATCATTTTGGCCTCATTTGTCAGAGACAGAGCAGAAAGCTGTTCTCCCGAGACCCTGGGGCTCCCGCTAAAGTCCTTTTCTGCAAAAGAGACTTTCACACAAAGCTGTCCAGCGACTCTTTCCTTTCTGGCTGTGTTGCCCAAAAGAGAACGGCAAAGAAGCCGTATTCAAAACTGTGCAAAGGGAAACCCCATCAGTCAGTACCAGGCAACCCTGACCTCTTCCCCAGGCGAAGCTAGGTATAGGGGCAGGAGATTGGTGTAGGTATGTTGTTAGTTTGGGAACAAATGACACTTTAATTCCACTGTGTGGAATTGATCTCTTGTGATTAGATGTGAATATAAATCAGAGGTCAGAACTAAAATTTGGGGCTTGATTTCTTCCTTTAAGCATTTTGAGATACATGCAGAATGTGCAGGGTAAATGTTTAGAGCTGGCCTTCCATGAAAGTGATTACACATAATTCCAAATAACTACAATTTATGGTTCTCTGGGAAAACAGGAGGAATCAAATTATTCATGAAGTCAGAATTAACACGGTTATGAATGGGCCACAGGAGACTGACTGACAGGTTAAAATGCTGCCCGTCAGCACCAAGTAGATAACGTGACCTTAAGTTCCTTCATATTCCACACGCCTCCAGGATGGAGCCTGTCTTACAAACACAAAATAGAAAGGCTGTGCGAGGGCGCAGCCCCCTGACTCAGGTAAATAGAGGGAATTATTTCTGCTGTCATTTGCTCTTGTGAGTATGCTGGGGAGCATTTTTCATGGAGGCGGGGAAGACAGGGATGTAACAGAATTGCAGAGAAAAGTAAACAAAAGGCAAGCAGGGCCTCTTGTATTTGAAGAGAGACTATCATATTTTCCTTTTCATTCA
The DNA here is from genome assembly GCF_047511675.1 of Marmota flaviventris. Classification (NCBI taxonomy): domain Eukaryota; kingdom Metazoa; phylum Chordata; class Mammalia; order Rodentia; family Sciuridae; genus Marmota; species Marmota flaviventris. The sequence goes on along the minus strand of NC_092501.1, from coordinate 6,709,762 downwards.
CGTACGCTGGATACGACAGTTGGACTTCAGGCAAACATTCAACACTTGTTTTCGTCTCTTAATTGTGTAGTCTTGATATTCTTGAGTAGGGAGGGGCAGGGAGTTCTGCAGTTCGGGGTCCCCCAGGTGGGGAGTGTTCACAGATGTCTCTGACCAAGTCGTCCTGATTCCGCTGGAAACTTCCGAGTAACCGACACTTCTCCCTCGCTCAAGGCAACCTGTGAGCTATACTGTCCGAAGTCTCCTCATGGGATCAGAGCTGCCGCGGCATCTGTTTTGCAATGCCAACCACGTCCTCTTTAACAGCAGAGACACTTCTGATGAGATGACCCTTCAATGTGAGGAGAAGGGGTTCCAGAATCTTCCAAAGTCCCCATTCCAGGCTGAAGAGCTAGTTCACACCCTTCTCCTTAGAAAGCATAGTGAAGCAAGCAAAAATGGCTTTTGGCCTCCTTTGGGTCATTGTGCCCTTGAAAAGATCAGATGCAAGTGAGGAACTTTTAAAGAAGATAGATGGGTGCCTGTGGTCGTAAAGATGGACAAGGACCTCAGGGCTGGCAGGACAGAGGTCCGTAAACCACCCCTCCTGGGTCTCCTGGCATCACTTGGGTCATCTTGGGGACCATGAGAGGCCACTGATATCAAAGGGGAGCGGTCAGCTGAAGGAACACTCAGCCCAGGAAGGAATGGGGACATTGACTTGTGTTTTCTTTTCCGTGGAGCTATTGACTCCAGGCTGCTTGTTTGAAGGGCTGAATGCTGACAACTTCTGCTGACAGAAGCCGAGGGAGCACCAGGACCTTGGGATGCCATGTGCATTTGAAGGCCCTGTTTTCCAGAGAGTAGCAGCAGGGTCATTGTCATGCATGAGCCTGGCAGGAGACCCTGTGACTGGCCACTCTTTCCCTTCCTTTGACCATTGTGAGCTGCGAGTGCCGTGGACGTCCCCACTGGCAGATCTGCAGAATTTCCTTATGTAGCATCTGAAACTTCAGAATCGCTGCAGCGATGCTGGGGCCTCACAAGAAGCAATGGGGGAGAGAGTCCACCCCATCTTATGGACGGAGCCCAGACGGGGCTACAGAGGTGGTGGTGGCTGCATGCGGCTGCTGGACGCGCTGCGTCCCCACCCACAGCTCTTTCCTTCACAGAGCTAATTCCCACCTACTAGCCCACGGAGCTGAACATCAGTTTAGTCAAACCGACTCGCGACCAACGCCACTTGTCCAAGCCATGTCTGTATAGCAGATGGAGCAAACCTGAGTTAGCTTTTGTCACCGTACACAAATGACACACAAGAACAACTTACAGGAGGAGAGGTTCCTATGTGCTCGTGGTTTCAGAGATTCAGTCCCTGGCCTGCTGACTGAACTGTTCTGGGCCCAAGGTGAGGAAGGGGTGGGGAGAGGTGGGCCAGGGATGGCCCTGGTGACCCACCTCCTCCCGCCATGCCCCACCTACCTGCTGTTGCCACTCAGAGAGTCCATTCAAATCATTAGTCCATCGAATGACCCCATGGCTCAGGTTACAGTCTCTATAATCTAATCATCCACCTCTGAATATTCCTGCATGAACACAGGGTTTTTTTTTTTTTTTTTTTTTGGGGGGGGTACCTCATATCCAAACCATAACAAAATCCTTTACTGCTGATCCCAGCGGAGCCAGAGGTGGTCAGAGGAGGAGAAGCCCTAGGAGGGGAGGTGACTCTGGAAAAGAGGTGGCCCTGTGCCCTGGAGGGGGAGGTTTGCCTGACTCCTGCCTCTGGGTGGTTTGAGCCTTGAGGCTGGGAACTGGATCACATCGAACAGAAAACAGGTTTCTCCAAGAAACCCCGTCCTGCCCCTGGCCCCACCCAGGGACTGCCCCAGACAGCTCCGTGGGTAAGACTGGCAACAGCGCTGTGGCAGCCAGCTGCGTGGAGGCCGTCTCAGCTCTCGGTTGTTGGACGGCAGACTCTGGCGACTCCAGCGGTGCCTGCTTCACATTTATGCTCCTTTCTCACCTTTCTGACCTTGAAAATGCTGGAAAATGGTTCCGGGACTGTTCACTTGGAGCTTCAGCGGTAAGGTCCAGTCATGGCCAAGAGGGAGCTGGCCACTCCTGTGTGGACAGGAAGCCACGTCGAGGACAGCTTGCTAGGCTCTCCAAGTAGCTGGAGGCCACATGCCCTGGGTCACTGAGTGGAGAACGATGATGCGTGGGTCAGAGAGACGGAAACATCCACAGGACACAGGATGCTCGGGCACCGAGGGCCCACAGGCAAGCTCTTCTCTTGAAGCCTGTCAGCGAGATGCTCATTTGGAGAAAATCAATCAAATATAACATGTAAAGAAAATGCAGCTGTTTGCTTATTTACTTATTTATTTTTGAGCCTCAGAACCTCCGTGAATTCTTCAAGAAGAATCTGGACGATGACGGAGTCATTCCCTTCCCAGTGCCTTTGCAAGGCTCTGACTTCTGCCAGGACCCCAGTCCCAGCTGCTGCTGGTCTTCCACACCCTTCTCAGCCCGGCCCCAGGATCCCCTCCTGCAGGGCAGCCAGCTGTTCAGGGCATTGTTTAGTTCTCACTGCTGCCTTTTTTTATATATTTTTTTCTTATTTGCGTCAAGTGATGCTTTTTCCCATTTATGGAGTGGCCTAAAATCAATGTATTGTTTAAATGAAAGGTAATCAAAGAAAGATATTAAGTTAGAGGACGGGGTGCACAAAATCCTCCGAGCTTTGAAATCGCTGTACAAGACCAAGGGTGCAGACCTGAACTTGAACCCTGGCTCTGTCGTTTCCTAGCCTGTGCAGGCCACTTGATTATTGTGAATTCTGTGAGACTGCGTGTGGGAGTTCTCCTTGAACTCTAAGGAAATAGTCAGTGATCACTTGTTACTGCCGTCCAATCCTTCTTAGAAAGCCCCTCCTCCCAGGCACACTTGCAGTTTTCCTTGTTGCTATGACACTGTGGGTGGGCAAGGGTCTGCAGAGCTGCCAGCACCAATACTCTTAGGGATCACCCCTGGGTGGAGAGCCCAGGGCTTGGGCTGGGGCAGCGGGGGGAAGGTTGATGGTTGGGCCAGGAGCAGGAACTGCAGTTACCATCCTTCTAACGGCTTCCTGATGGTTTCACAGAGCAAGTGCTGTCTGTCACTTGGGCTTGGGACCCAAGCTTCTGGGCTCTCACCCCAGGGAAGGGGTGGGTCCCTGCCAGCAGAGGATCCTGAGAGGGACATCAAGGACCCCAGAGCTGGAGGCCCATCTCTCTGCTACAGAAGGGATCCCAGGCCTGGAGCCAGGTGACTGTGCCATGGAGAGATGCCCACCCTTCCTTTAGACCAGGCATCCCCGCCCCTGGGTGCCAGAAGTTTTGTCTGCTACAGAAATTTCACTTGGAGGAGGGGGGCTGCTTCTCCTGAGCTCAGCCCTTTCCCATGGGCAGGGCACGTCCAGGACTTTATCCTGGGGGTTGGGGGAGCAAAGCCCAGCAGCCTGTGCCAACATGGGACAAGCTTGTGTGTTGTCCCAGCTCCTGGGCCCACAAGGCCTGGCTGTGTGCTCCATGGTGGAGCCACATGTCCCCACCTACCCAGCCTCCTTTGTGCCCAAGTATCTGTGGCTGGGAGCCCTCCCCAGGGCCTTCCTGCACCCAGATCTCCCCTCGGAGTCCGTTTCTGCAGAATATGACCCATGACAAGAGGGACCAGGCTCCCTGGTGGCCACCTGTGTGCTGCTGGCCGAGCAGGGCTCTGGACCTGTCCTCTTTGACCGTCTCACGTAGCCCCCGTGGGGTCTTTGGACGTGAAGCAGCCTGTTTTCCAGGCTACATTCTTAGTGTGGTGCGTGTGCAAGTCCCGGGTGGGCAGGCGACGATCCCCAGCTCCTGGCTGAGAAGGGGAAAGCGAGAGCCCCCCATTGCCCTCCCAGTCTGACTCCAGATTTGCTTGCTTTAACGTTTGCTGCTCTCCAGCCAGCGTGGCTCCAGCTTTCAAGTTAGAAGGGGACGCCCACCTCCTGGACTTGTCTTCCAGGGTGGACATGATGATAGGCAAGGCGAGAGGTAAACTTCTTAGGTGGTGTGACAACGGGGTGCGCTGTGCACCGCAGGCAGGAGGTTAGCAAGGGCCTCGCTGAGGGGGGACACGCAGGCAGAGAGCAGCAGGGACCTCCTGCCCCTTGGGACTGGGCTGCCTTCCTGGGCCAGGAACTTTCTCCTGTCTTCATGGCATGAACGCACTTATTTCCTGCCCACGGGGGTCAGTGCCGGTGATTCAAGAACCACTTGCCAGGTACCGTGATTGTCGCTGGAGTTAAACCCATGAATAGGGGTGGTCTGGGCTCTAGTGCTGGTAGGGGAATGGGGGAACCAGCCGGCAGGCAGCACATGACCAGCGGAAGGACGCCTGGCCGAGGGGCTGGGCAGGAAGAGCGACAGGAAGAGTGGAGAGAGAGAGGGAAGCTGGGCCTTCCAAGAGGACGGCTGGAGAGGGCCCCCGGGTCCAGGATTTGTCAGGAGGTTGGGGCCAGGAGCTGGGGAGGGGTCGTCTCAGAGGTGGAAGGACCAGTTGTGCAGAAGCCCTGAGGGTGGAAGGCCCGAGGAGCCTGAAGTAGAAGCCCTGCTACGGTGTGAGGGACGCTAGTGACCTGGTGGTCCCCTATGTAAGGCCACAGCTGAGGCTCGTTTTCTCCCTCATCCATTGTTTTGTTTGCTTTTCTAAAAAACAGCTTTATTGAAGTATAATTGACACATAATGCACGACACATATTTGAAGGGTGTAATTTGATGAATCTGGGCATGTGTGCACGCCCGCCGTCTCCACCGTCAAGACATCTCCTTCCAGCGTTTTCTCATGTCCCTTGCTAATCCCTTCTCCCAGCCCTCCCTGCACGCCCCATCTGCTTCCTGTCCTTGTGAATGAGTGCACATTTCACAGAATTTTATGTAAACAGAATCATACAGTATGTACTTTTTTTTTTTTTAATTGCTCCTTCCACCGGGCATGGCTAGTCCCCGACGCATCCTGCTGTAGGTCCTGCTGGGCAGTGTTGAACCGCCATCGGTCTATGGATGTACTGCAGCTGCTTCCCACGATCACCTGTGGGTGGGCACTGGGCCTTTCCCCTGGCTCTTGGCTATCATAAACAAAGTTGGGACGAGCTCTTGTATACAGTCTTTGTATGAACATATGTTTTCGTTTCTTTTGGGTAAATACTAGGAATGGAATGGCTGAGTCATATGGTAGGTCTATGTTTAACTTTTTAAGAAACTGCCAAAATGTTTTCAAAAGGAGGATCATTTTATATTCCAACTGAGAGCGTCAGGGGGTTTATTTCAGCTTCTCAGGTCCTCACCAGCATTTGGTGTGGTCATTCTTTTTTGTTTTAGCCTTTCTGGTGGACGCCTCGTGAGACACATTGGGTATTTACCTGCCATTTGTAACTGAGTACTGACTCCAAGACGTTTTCATGGGCAGGAGTTTTCTGGGTGTCTTCTTCAGCAAAGTCTCTGTTAAAACATTTTCCCCATTTCTAAATTGGGTTGTTTGTCATCACTGTTTAGTTATAAAAGTTCTTTATATATTCTAGATACAAGTCTTTTGACAGATGAATTTTGACAAATATTTTCTCCCAGTCCGGGGCTTGATGTCGGTAGGACTTTTGCTCATGTTTGTCATTAAGAAATACGGTTGTTCCAGCACCTTCTGCTGAGAAGTTTACCCTTTGCCCATGAATTGCCATGGCCCCCTGATCCCTAGTGTGTGTCTCCATCTTGGCTTCTTTTCCAGGCTGTTTGGGAAAGTCTAGTCCTTGGGATTCCCACATTCATTTTTGAGTCCAGTTACCATTTTCAGGCTGCTTTCTGCTCGACGGCGGCTCCAGGCATCTTTGGCTTCTTGGTGTGGGGAGCAGCCCCTCTGCTGGGTTGGCAGTGGGCCGGGCAAGGCGTTTGTGTTTCTGTCCCTCTCTTTCCTTGCACCCTCTTCCCCTAACTTGTGTAATTATTCAAGGAACAGTGGCAACTAAAATCCAGTTGATAGCAAGTGTGTCTCATGGCTGGTCTCCCACGGTGACTCTGCAGTCAGGACTGGCAGTGCAGGCGGCGGCTGGGGACACTTGCTTTAATCATAGGCTAGAAGATTTTCTGGGATTTTGTGGGCAAATTGTTCTGCGATCATGCAGAACAGGGTTAATGTCTGCGAAGAGTGCCAGCCGGTGTCACTGGTCACACCTCTGTCTGCTGTGTTTACTGTCGTATTGTCCCTCTGGAGTGTCAGGAAATGACTCTGTGACCGGATCCGAGAGAGCTTTGTCTCATGGCTGCAGACAACACACACAGGACCTGGCTCTTTGGACTCAGGTCAAGACCACATAAGAGGTCTGGGGGTTGGAGGGGACAAAATGAAATCCCCAGGAATGGCCTAAAGTGAGGCCACACCACGCTCTGTGCCCTAGATGCCTTGTCTCCTCACCCTGGTCCTGGCCCTGCAGGGACGTCAGTGGGATGGTTCTGAAGCCGAGCGACTTGGTCCTCAAGAGTCCCTTTCGGCCGGATGTCAAGCATTCCCTAAATTCTTTTAAATTGATTTTTTTAAAGTTTCTTGGCCATCCCCAAATCAAACTCAAAGAACAACAACGATAAAACTCACTCCCTGAATTCAGTTCATATGTTCATGGGCTTAAATTTTTTCATAAATCAAACTTTTCTGGTGGGGGTCCCTCTTGTGTGCCAGGCCCTGGCCCTGACAGGAGAGCATGGCCTAGGGGCAGGGAGAGCACCCACAAGTGAGAGGGGTGCTGGGGAGGAGGGCGGGGGCCGCGAGGCACTGCAGGGAGGGAGCCAGAGAAGAGGAGGCACCTTTGAGAGGGGCTGAAGTCCCATCTGCTAGTTTTCTCAGCCTGTGGAGGCCGACCAGACCCCAGCCCCGCCCAGCAGGCGGCAGGAGCCCAGGGCCCTTCGCCTTCCTCCTCCACCCCTCAAGGCCCTGTGTATGCACATTGCACATCGCCCATGTTGACAGGGAAGAAGACCAGGGCTCAGAGAAAGACCAGGTCAGCTGCTGCTAGTGAGCTTTAGCTGGAAAGTTGAAGAGCTGAGAGCCCAGGAGGTCCTCCTTCACAGCCGGACATCGACAGAGAAGAAGGTCTCCTTTTTTTTTTTTTTAAAGAATGTTTCAATATTTACGTTTAAGTGCATGGAGAAGGCCAGCAGCATGTGCTTCCCGCCTTGGGTGCGTGCGCTGACGCTGCGCAGGCCCCACCTGCACACGACCCGGCTGAGCCCCGGCCGCACTGCTCTTTGCCCTTCTGTGCATTCAGGAAGCTAAATAAGACTTTCCCAGCTACCAGAACCCCGTCCGTTATCTGTGCTGCAGTGTAAACAATGAAATGCTTATTATGTCCTCAGAATCCACAAAGCCATTGCCATGGAAACTGTTTTCATGTCATATCTTTAATGAATAGGTAATGAAAGAAATGCTGCATTTACAACTTCATTACGAGTTTAAGAAAAAGAGAGGCGCGCGCGGCCGCGTACACACACACACACACACACACACACACATACACACACCCTTAGCCATAAATTTAAATCATGGTCCTTGTCATGTTTCAGAGCATGGTGAGCATCACAGAGACGTTTCCAAGGCTGTCATTTTGGATTGAATGAATGGAGAGGGAAAACAGTCATTTCCAAGACCCTACACACTGGGCTGACAACTCAGGGTGTGGGTTCATCTTGTTAGGATTTTCATTATTGTGGCTCAAAATGGTCCCCTGCCCTTGTCGCCAGCGAACGTAATTGGGAGTGGAGGGGGGCTCTGGGTGAGCGCCAGCTGCCCTGCACTCCTGGGCTGGCCAGCGTGTCTCCTGCAAGGCTGTCCACGAGAAGGGCGGCCGGAGCGGGCGTGGTTTGCTGGGGGAACTGCTCTGAGCTGACCTACAGGATCGACTGTCCCAGCATCGACTGCTGAGGGGAGTCGACCCTTGTGGCATCGGTGCAGGTACCGTAGAAAGGAGTTTTACGAGAATCATGAACAGAGCATGTCATCTCCAAGAGGACAATGTGGCCAGAACAGGGCAGGGCCCAAGTGGTGGCTGGCAGTCGACGCAGGGGGATGGCACCCTGCCCGTGTGCCTCTGGACAGCCCTGTGGACAGGCCAGCGCTGCAGCTCACTCTGCCTCACCCTGGACCCCGATGGAGGGGGTGGGTGGGTAAAAAAAGAAAAGAAACCTCAGTTGCTGTTCCATCAGCACCGAAAACAAATTACACCCCCGTCCGCACTCTGTCAGTCTGTCCCGTGCCGTTCTGGGTGCCGGTCAGGTTACTCTGTGCCCGGGTGAGCCCTCGTGTTTCCCAGTGTAGCTCTCCATCCTCACACCCCTGAGCTGTGGAACCCCCTTAGCTCGAGGGGCAGCAGGTCCTCCTTCACCAGACCCCACTTTGGGGACTGTGACCTCTGCGATAACTGGCTGAAGCTCCCCTCTGTCTGTTCCTGGGAGCGTGTGCCAAGAAGATTCATAGGGAAAGAAAAATGTCAGAGAAGATATGTCGACGACTTTCAAGTGCCCTTGGGGGAAAATGTCTATTTGTCTATAAAGCATGTTGTTTATTCATTAAAGTTCTTCTGCTAGGAGCTTTGGACCAGAGTTTTAAAATTTTCTCAGTGTAATTCTTAAGTACTTGAAAATAGTAGAGCCGTGTTTCTTTAATAATGCTTCCTCCATGAGCCGCCCCTGCTTCCGTGGGAAAAAACACTGCCCGGGCTTTGTCGCTAACTGCTGTGCCACCTTGGGAAACCCACTTCTCTGGGCTTCTCAGCGCTTGATTTCCTCATCTGCACCTGGAATGGGATGGATAGAAGAAGTCGACTGCAGGACTTTCAGCTTTGATATTTTATGAACTCACGGCTTCTCACAGAACCCCAGTCTTAGCCCACCTACACGAGGCCCCAGAGGGGCTTGGGAGGCACCCTCGGGACGTCCCCTTGACCTCAGCCCCACCTGTGATCTGTCCTCAGTGCCCTGGGAGGACTGGGGCCTCCTTCTCCAGGTGTCAGCCATCCAGCCTCGGCTCACGCCCAGCTCGGCCCCTGGGGGATGTGGACCTGGAGATGCCCTTGATGGGAACGGGGTGGACTACGTGGCCGGCATGTTGCGTGGTCCTGTCTCTAATGTACCCTCCAAAGGGTGTCCACGACGGGGCAACGTGGTGGCCCTGAGTGTAAACCACAACATGCCACACTCAGGAAGGAGCTCATGTCTTAGCGGGACTCGATCCTCCCTCTAAGAGCTCGCAGGCTGCCGCAGCCCGGCTGGCTGGGCAAAATAACCGGGGGGTGACGAAAAACTTGTGTACGTTGATACAGCAGGAGTAGGAGCCGTTTATTGAAGGACAGGAGCAGTATTTATACATTCCACACAGCTTATCTAATTAGCATAAACTAGATACATCAGTCAACCAATAAGGAATCTCCACACTTAATAGCTCGCTTTTGTTACTTCTCAAACCACTCCCTCTGGCATTTTGCCAGGCACCATCCAGACTTGTTTATGAACTCTAACATTTCTCTGGCAAAATGCCAGGTGTTATTTTGACTTGTTTACAGACTCTAACATTTCCCCCTTTTGTTTAATTTAAATAACGACCATAGTGGTTTTTACAGAAACACCATAAATAACCTGCTACAAACAGAAAGGGAGGATACAAAATGCCACAATACCAAGCCAATTGATGGCTCCATGCAAGAAGCCCTTGGAAAAATTATACCAGCAATGACAGCGTTAGCAAACATACCGAGTTACAATTTGTTGTAGATTACCGTTTGTTGTCTCAGTCCAGATAAAGCAGTGTCTCAATAGATTAACTCACAGTCCAGGTAAATCACAGTCCAGGTAAGTTCTGCAGGCAGCTAGCTTAAATCACAGTCCAGGTAAGTTCTGCAGGCAACTAGCTTGATCCGAAGTCTCGTCCATTTCTCAGCTGAAGTCTCGTCCGGTTTTCAGCAACACTGAAAATTCTTCCACCTTGGTCTTTACCGGCACTGGGACGAAGGCAGGAACTCCGGATGGCTAAAGAAAATCCTGTAGCATTCTACTAAGAAAGCAACCTTCTGAACAATTTAGTATATTATCTCAAGGTTTTTTACATTTGAAATAAGCATTAATAGTGCTCATTACTCATCAGCTTCCAGGTATTGGAGAACCATTGTAGCTTAGTTATTGGCATTGAAAATGACCAAACATCAGGGACGCTGGTAGTGTCTTCTGCTGGCTGTAGCGCCTGGGCAGCCCCAGATGGCCCTGGGGAGTGTCCCGGACTCAAACTGCTACTGGGCACAGGGAGCAAGAGCCTGCTAGACTGTGCCTCCAGGTCAGGTCTAGATTTGGGTTTGGGCTCTCGGTAGTAGAAGAGCCGGCTCCCCGGCCAGGAGGCAGGGAAGGGCCAGTCGCCCCCGCCTCTTGGAAAATCCTTGCTGCGCTGTGACCGGCTTGCACACTTGGCAGCCGCCTCTCCGCTTCACGCACCCTCCGGTAACGAAAAGTATTTAGTAATAGCCTTTTGCTGCAACTTTTTTCCTGATAATCCTTCCTCCTCTGATAATCTTTCTTCTTCTGAACTTTCTGTTTCTTTCTGACTAGAGTTCCTGGGCTTCTATCAACACACGCCCTAACTATTCTTGGTTCCACTGGGGTGCCTTCTTCCCTTAGTAATTTACTTCTCACCCCTTCCATATTTTCATCATAAAGACAATACAATACACTGAGACAAAACAAGACACAAACATACTGTATCAATCTTCTCCATTTTCTGGAAATGGCCATTTTTCCTCTCGCCCTATCTGCCTAGGGACGAGCAGATTGCTCCCGTCCTATCTATGGACGGGCAGCTTTTTTTCGTCACTTACCCCCGAGTGTCCCGGGGTTCCCCGTACGGGCCACCATCTGCCGCAGCCCGGCTGGCTGGGCAAAATAACCGGGGGGTGACGAAAAACTTGTGTACGTTGATACAGCAGGAGTAGGAGCCGTTTATTGAAGGACAGGAGCAGTATTTATACATTCCACACAGCTTATCTAATTAGCATAAACTAGATACATCAGTCAACCAATAAGGAATCTCCACACTTAATAGCTCGCTTTTGTTACTTCTCAAACCACTCCCTCTGGCATTTTGCCAGGCACCATCCAGACTTGTTTATGAACTCTAACATTTCTCTGGCAAAATGCCAGGTGTTATTTTGACTTGTTTACAGACTCTAACAGCAGGCTCCGTGCCCTGAGCCCCTTGGGCTGAGGCACGCGTGGTCTTCGAGTCGAGGTGGCTGCGGTCTCCAGGTCCTGCCACGGGACTTCTACAGAGCAGCCTCTGCTTCCCCTGAAGGCAGAAGCCACTTCCTGCTTCCTGCCCTCAGCACCTTCCCCGAGGCTGCGGACGAGGACCCGGGACACCACATGAATGTTTGTGTCCTTTGGTAACGAGCATTCGTAGAAACCTCACAAACACAGAGCCCGTTCCCTGCAGGCTCTAAGGGACAAAAGCCCCCCCCTGGCTGACATTCTCCTTCTAGGACTCAAGGCTGCCCCCAGTTTTGTGAGTAAAGATGGAGAGACGGTCATCGCCTGTGTGACGATGTTCCCTGCAGATTTCACCTAACAGGACAGCATTTTAATTGACTTGAGCATCCGGAGGGTCTCCACCATGGGGCTGTCCTAGTCACCTGGGCTGCTGTGACAGCACTCCACAGACGGGGTGGCTCCCAGGGGGAGACGGGAAGGCCAAGACGAAGGGGCCAGTGTGTGGGGGGTCCCTCTTCCTGGCTGTGAACTGCTGACTTCCCGCCTGTCCTCCGTGGTTCAGCTCCTGGGCCTCTAGTACAAGACACCAATCTCCATGGTGGGCTGCACAGTCACGACTGCATCACTCCCAAAGGCCCTGCCTCTGGACACCTCCTCCTGGGGTCCTCACTTGTCTACAGTGGATTTCAACTGATGTCTGAATCGCATGATGGGGACATCCGTGACAGTCAGTGCAGTCTAGGCAGAGGAAACAGACAGTGCAAAGGTCCTGAGGTGGGAACAAGACTGGCTCCTTTGAGGAAGAAGCAGGAGGGCAGAGTGGCTCTGGTGGCCACTGGACAGGGTGAGCAAAGGCTGGAGAGGAAAGCGGGACAGATCCTGAGGTCTGGTAAAGAAGGGCCAGCAAAGGAGGTGGAAAGGGGCCTAGGAGGGAGCACAGGGCAGGGACGTCATGCTCAGCCCTGTGTGTGCAGCAAAGGGTCCAGGAAGTGAGAGCAGGGACGCCGGGGTCCTCCCAGCAGGGGAACTCATGGCAGAGGCCACTAGAGACATGCATCCCTGGTGCCCAATCAGCTGCTGGGCTGGAGAGATGAAGGAGCTCTGCTGACAGGAAGTGGAGACGGAGAGAGCAGAGGGGTGACACCCAGCAAGGACCGTGCTCCCCGGGAGGAGCCAGGGCAGCCCTTCTGTGCTGTCAAGCTCTGTGTGACGTGGGGTATTTGTTTCCCAGGGCAGCTGTGACAAAGTGCTACAAACCAATGGCTTTAAACAACTGCAATGTATCATCCACAGCCCTGGAAACTAGAATGCAAAACCAGGTGACCACGCAGTTTTCCATTTTGGAGGGAGAATCTGACCTGCATCCCGGTGTTTGCAGCTGCCAGGGCGTTCCTTGGGCTGTGGCAGAATCTCCGCTCTCTGCTCTGCCTCTGTCTTCCGGGGGCACTCTGTTGTGTGAGTGTGCTTGTGTGTGTGTATGCGTGCATGTGTGTGTGCGTGTGTGCGTGTGTGTGCGCGTGTGCATGTGTGTGTGTGTGTGGCTGTGCCCACCCCATCAGTCCTGCCGAGTGCTGGCTCATTTACTGACTCTCCAGCCTGCGGGACAGTTGCTTTCATTAGTTTCAATTTGCTGACTGACCAAGGCTTAGAAAGGCGTAGGATTCGCCCAAGCCCCAATGGCTTCAAGTGGCCCTGCTAGAACCGGTCTCCAGACTCTGTCCTCTCTCCACTCTCAAAGCCTTTCTCAAACTGGGATTAGAGGACATCCACAATAATTTAAATTATTTTCTTTGATTCTGACAATACTCTCTGTCTTCATGTTATAGAACTTTGCCATGTAACTGTGACATGTACTCTGTGACTCCTGTGTCCATCTTGGAATGAGGCCAGGGTTGTGTTGGGGTCAGGCAGACCAACAGGCCAAGAACCGAGGTCTGACTGTGCACAGAGTGAGTGGCCCCAAGAGGCCCGCGCTCTGCGTGGCTTGCTGACACCAGGGTCCAGGAGCTGCCATGGAGAAAGGTGAGGTTGAGTGTAGACCCTGTCCAGTGCGGGCTACTGAACCAAGGTCACTCGGGTGAATTTGGGGTGACAGGAAATGACCATGCAGACATGGAAAATACCTTTTCTGGGCATTAGGACGGCTTCCCCGCCTCCAGCCGCAAGCTCCAAAGCATCTATGGGCCGAGAGAAGGGGGTGAACAGTTGGCCCACGTGTCATCCTGTGCCTACCCAGCCAGGGCTTGTAGGAGGCCACCAGAGGTGCGTGGGCTTGGGTGGCAGAGGTGGCCTCCCCCAGAAGGAGATGGGGCGAGACTATGGGAAAAGAGAAGATGGACATCAGACACAAACCCACTGACCACCAAGGGGGGGAACCTGCGGGGGAGGTGGCAGGCCACTCCCTGCGTCTGTTCCCGAGTCTGTCCCCAGCTCTATGGCTTAGTCCCAGAAGCTCCGGGTGCTTGGTGCCCACAGGAATCATAATGCCCGGCAGGTGGTTTCTGTTTGGTAAGAATTAAACCAGCCGCCTCTGGGACAGATGTCCTCGGCCAGCGGTCGCTGTCACCAGTGGCAGTTTTAAACTTGTCCCCAAACAGGACAAAATAACGATGAGAAAGACGCCTGGCTTGGGGCTGTGGGACTGCTCCGGGCTGGACCAGAGAACAAGCCGCACTTGTTTAGGGGAAATATCTGCGAGTCACACGACCCTTGGGAATGGGGTGGCTGGCGAGGTTGATGGGGGAGAAGCTCAGCTTCCCAGACGTCCTGGGTCGATGGGGAGCAGAGAGACAGACAGACAGACAGAGAGAGGCTCCTTTGGCTGCCAGCCATGTCTTTCCTCACTCTCCCTGTTTGGTACTAAAATGACAAGTGGCCCCTCCAGTGGGCATCGGGGCAGTGGGCACTGTGCCACGGGCCCAATATCCCTGGGAGGGCAGGACCATCATCCCACACTGGGTCTGCAGAGGGGGACGCTGGCTGCAGGCCCCTTCTGCTCAGGGTGGTCGATCGGCCACTCACCCTGGGGCTGAGGGGCACTAGGGACTCCTAAAACGTTCTGGTTTTCTGGTTGGGGTCTAGCGCACGCCCACGGGGAACAGTCAATGGAAAACGTAACGTGGAGCGGACAGAGAGGGGCCCTTGTGTGAGCGCAGCCGCTCGGTAGAGTGGAGGGGTCTCTCCCCAAGAGGGTTCGCCGCACAGGACTGAGACCCAGTTTTGAAGATGAGACAGGAAGAGCGACGGGCAGTGGGCGATGCCCCCTTAGAAGCCTCTGACGCACGGCAGGGATGGGAGCAGAGGGACGTGATCAGGGCCGCCCGGGCTGCGGGTTCAGGGAAGCTTTCCAGGTGGACTTCCAGCCCCCAATGTGAAAGCCGTCCCGCTTCCTGACACGGAGAAGGGCTGGAATCCTGTTCCTGCCGCTCGCCAGACTTGGATACAGTTGTTAAAAATAAAACACGCCCCGGCTCTCACGGGCTGGCTCTGGGCTTCCGTTTTACGTTTTTTAATTAAATTTTCAAAAATATTTAATAACAGACAAATACCCAGGACTTAATGCTCAGTGTGAAAATGCAGTTTAAACCCGTCTATAGTCTGATTCCCATTGTGTTCAAAATGCCCAGACTGGAAGGAGGCCCCCTGACACACAGGGCAGTGAGATTGGGGTGCATTTACCTTCTTCTTTCTATTTTCTTTATGGTTATTGCTGCACCTGAACACCTGTCCCATTCCCATGCACGAAAGCCATTTCAAAGATACTTAGCTAACAGGAAGCAAGGGCCCCAAATGCTGTCCTCTTCTACCTTTAAGTGACAACTAACCTGGTGGCCCAGGTAGAGGGCCACCTCCCCGATGGAGGCCTCTGCACCTGGCCTGGACGGAGTCCTGGTTCACGTTCCTGCTTCCCTCGGTGACAGGGTGGTATGGACACTGCTCCCGCTGCAGAGACCAGCTCTCCAGGGACTCAGAGTCCAGCAGTGTGCTCAGCACATGATGGACACGCAGGAGAAGCCTGTGGCATGTGCCCAGGGACAGGCCCAGGCTGTGCACGCAGGTGTGCGTCTGTTCACCTGGAGCTGGACACAGCGGCAGGCCTCCATGTGCACCCCGGGGCTCTGAGGGAGGCCACAGGGGCTGTGGATCCAGGCTCCTTTCTTTCTTTGCCTTGTTTCTCCGCATTCAGCATATTTTTAAAAAATTATTTTGAACACATGAAAACATACATCACAATCCCACGTGTAGTGTATAGAGTAAAAATGAATATTCTTGCCCTTATGTCTCTCTATGCACACATGTGCTTGAGAAAACCAGAAAAGGATTATGCTATGTTTATTGTTTTGAAAATAGCCCATACCCCTTAAGAATATTCCATTTTCCCAGTCAGTTTCTATAGTTCTTGCTCATCCTTTTTGACAATTGTATAGTATTTCAGCATGTGGATATTTTATCATGCTCTTCTAATGCTGCAGACTTTGGCAATGTAAAATGAAACATTCAGAACTGGAAGTAATATATTATTTTGAAGGAATGGTAATCCCAATAAAGAGCCACGGGCCCAATTGGGAAAACAAAGTGTTAAAATGCCTTCTTGCTTCAAAAAAATGCCTCGTAGTAGAAAGAAGAAAGCCTTCTCCTTCCTTCCCTCCACAATTTCCAGGCTCAAGTGGTGCTTGTTGGAGAATATTGTAATATTTTCACATTTATCACTAAAGTTTACAAAAGCTTGAATAAGAGATTCTCTCTTCCTTTGCCCGAGTCTCCCGCCCTGCCTTGCCCTCCTCCTCAGCCCAGTGCATACATCTGCCTCGGGTGCCTCTGGAGCAGGTCACTCCACACGAGGAGACTGGGTGGACAGTCCTCTGAATCGTTTGGGAATTTCTGAATTTTGACTTCCCGAGGCAAACAAATACTCTAGCAATTAAGAAGTTCCCAGAATTGTTTGTCTCCAAGTATGTTTGTTCATAAACAATCAGACTCAACGGAACTATAGAAAGATCTTTTTGTCCTCGTCTATTGAGTATGACAATGAAGTTTGGTGGGAAAGGTCCTTGCTCCATAGTTTTTAAAATAGCAAAAGTGGAGTGTGCTAGGCCCCCTGTTTTTCGCTCCAGGGTTCCTGGAATTTGTGTTTCTCATGACCAGCGTGCAGTACCTAGGTCACTTGTAACGTCCCCTAACCAACGACCACGAGAACGGTCCACACAGCAGTTCCAGGTGGGTTTCTTTCGTGGGAAGTGTGTGGCTGATATTGAACCACGGAAACCAAAGCAGCAGATGGGCGGGCGGACCCCACACACCGAGGTAGAGGCCACGGGCAGCGGATGATGTGCTCACTAAAGAACTGGAGGCCCATCTCCTCTCGCCTCCGTGGTGTTGATACCTGCCTGGGGAATGTAAGTGACATTAGGTTTCATTGTCATTATGAGCAGTCTGAAAACAAAGTGGCTGTGAAGAAGAACTGCCCAATCAGAAGTAAGTCTGCTGAGACATCAGTGATGACAGGAGGTCCTCAGGGTCCCAAGGGCACTCAGGCTGACTCAGTTTCCTTGGGCTTCTCAGGACTGGAGGAGTCCTTAGGGGTCACTGTGGTTCAGAAGACCACAGCCCGCTGGCCTACAGCAGCAGATGAGCAGACCAGCAGCAGGGCAGCTGGACGGCTGAGGGGAAGCGCTGGGAGCAGAAGACCCCGGAGGGCTGTGCCCAAGTTCCCGGGGGACTGCTAATGTGAGCCTGTGCACAGAGACTGCAAGGAGCCCAGCAAACACTGACTAGAACTAGGGCCAGGGCCTATTCTGAAAGACACACTAGACCTGATGAAATCTGCCGTGTCCTCGAATGAGTTCCCAGACCCAGGAGCCTCCTGGCTAGAGGCAGCCAAGGGAAGAACTTGAACTTGGCAAAGTAACTAGAAGTTTAGGGGACCACAGGGAAGAAGAGTCCCAGGTCTGAGTGGAGCTGGTCTCTGTGCTGATTGGACGATGCCGTGACCTTCTAACAGCTGGAAGGTCTGTGCAAAGGCTTGGGCACCACTGTGGCCACTGTCACTGACATGATCCTCCCACTGTCACAGCCGCAGCCAGGTCTGCAGATCCTCAGACGGCCCTCAGCCTCTCTGACTCCCCGGCAGCAACAGACATAACTGTTTAGCCACCTCCCACAATTCCATAAAGTTGAATCCACGTGACAGATTGAGCACTCTCTGTTGTTCCCAGTGGCTCTTGCTGTCACCGTGGTTGTGAACCACATTCTGAGCAAGGCCCCTTCAAATCTGGAGCGACTGTATTAATGTCACCTGAAATAAGTTTAAGCCAAAGAAAATGGCCAGATACCAAGATAGATAATTCACAGTGGCAACAGGTGGATCAAGGCAGGAAGTCACACAGCCCTGAATGTGGGTCTGGGTGACACTGTCACAGAATGGACAGGACAACAGGGGAAGTAGAAGAATCCACAGTGAGGGTTGGGGGTTTCAAGAATCCTATTTTAGCATTGACTTCAGAGAATCAGTAAGGATCTAGGAGACTTGAACAATACTGCTGACCCATTGGACTTAAATGACATTTATCCCATCCAGTCAGAGCTGAGCCCAGTCTTTTCAAGGACATATGGCCCATCTACTGAGATAAACCAAATGCTGGGCCATGAAACGGGTCTCAGCCAATATAAAAGGATCCAAAAAACGCTTCACCATGTTCTCTGGCCACAAGAGAGTTAAGCTGGGGTCAACAGAAAGATCTCAGGAATATCCCCAAGCATCTGGAAATCAAGCAAACACTTCTAAGTAACCCGTAGATCAAAGAGATTTCAAGACAAATTAGAAAATGAAAATGTAATGAATGAGATATATATATATATATATATAATGAAAATGAAAATACAGTTCGTCAAAATTTATGATGTGCAGCTAAGGCAAGGCTTAGAGGAAAATAAGTAGCTCTCAATGCTGACGTAGGAAAAAACAAATTCTGAAATCAACGAACGACCAGAGCTCCCCCCTCAAAAAAGCTAGAAATATAAGAGCAAATAACCCTAAATGTAAGTAGCGAGAAAATCGTCAAAACCAAAAGGTGGTTCTTTGAAAATATCCGTCCGTTGAGTCGACTTCTGCCTAAACTAAGCGGATCACAAAGACAGAGGATGAAAGGCACCAGCATCACGGATGAGAGAAGGGACATGGATACAGATTCTACAGACGCTAAAAATCCAGGGCTCGTCCCGCACAACGACACCCATGAAGGTGACGGCGCAGAGGAGACAAAAGACACCAAATGTCAGAGTGCATTCAAGGAAGGACAAGGACGCGAGCAGCTCAGGCAGTGAGGGAAGCTGACCCTCCACGCGTCCTTCCTGAGAAGACTCTCCAGGTGTTCAGGACCTTGGGGTGAATGGTGCCCAGAAATTAAGGAGGAAAGAAGTAACGCCCATCTTACAGAAAACAGAGGGGGAGGACGGCTCCTCTTTCTTTCCTTCCTTCCTTCCTTCCTTCCTTCCTTCCTTCCTTCCTTCCTTCCTTCCTTCTTTCTTTCTTTTCTTTCTCTCTTTCGGTGGTATTGAGGATTGAACCTGGGGATGCTCTGCCCCTGACCTGCATCCCAGCCCCCCACTCCTTCTTCATCATCATCAGCAGCAGCAGCATCATCAACATATCCTGAGATCCAAACACAAGGTCAACCTTCAAGAGTCAACAACACTTTTATGGGCCAGCAATGAACAATTGAAGAGTAAAAAATAATTTTATTATTTCCTTCTTACTACTTAATTTGGGTTTAATTTGCTCACTTATTAAAGCACCAAAACCATGAAGTATTAATTTAACAAACTATGTATGATACCTGTGCTCTTCAAAACACTGACGAGACAGAAATTTAAACACAAAGAGAAGGAGAGACATAACCTGCACGTGGACTGGAAGACACGATTGTGACGATGTCAGTGTCCCCACACTGATTTGTAGAGGTAAAGAAATTTGGGTCAAACTCTTGATTGGCTTTTTTTGTGTGTGTGCATAAATTGGCAAGTTGATTCTAAAATTCATATGAAAATTCAAAGGAACTAGAATAGCCAAAGTGACTTTTTAAAAAAACAATGTTGGAGGATTCGTGTCACCTGATTCTGGACTTGGTAGAGAGTCACAGTAATCCAGGAGTGGGGTACTGACATTAGGAGGGAACATAGTCCACGACTCTTATTTATATGGTCAAGTATTTTTCCACCAAGGATCAGGGTGATTCACTGTGAAAATTTGGTCTTTTCAGCCGCTGTGCTGGGACAATTGGACGGTCCTATAGAAGATGAGGTATCTCACCCCTTACCTTCCACCATGCATAAAAACTAACTAAAAATTGCTCCTGGACCTGACCATGTGAACTTAAAACTCTAAAACTTTCAAAAGCCAACATCAGACAAGGTCAATGTGACCTTAGCTAAAAAAAGAAAACACACACATACACACACACGAAGTGAAAGTGGTTTACCTTTCACCAGAGTTATGGAAGCCAACAGGTAAGCCCCAGCCTGGGAGGGTATATTTGTAAACCCTGCAAAGAACGTCGCAAAAAAAAAAAAATAAATAAAAATAAGAAAAGCACCCACTTTAGAAAATGGGTTGGAAGACTTGAACAAACACTTCACAAAAGAACTATGAGCAGCCGGTGAGCAAACAACGAGTCACAGAAGCAAGTCACCCAGAGTGTGACCACTCACCTGCCACTGGAATGGCTAAACGGCCACCAACCAGAGCTCAGGAGGACGCGGGGCAGATGGAGCTTCAGCGTGTGCTGGGGAGGGTGCAGGAAGGAGATGGCAGCCCTTCAGAAGAGCCCGGCAGCTCCGCTGAAGCTCAGCATGTCCTTGGTGAAGGATTCCCCCAGTACCAGGTACCTACTCCAGAGAAAGGAGTCCTATGCCTTCAGAGACACGATGTGTGGATGTCCGCGGGTCCCCTGCAGGGCCGTGATTACCTGCAGCCACCGTGAGCTTCTCCTTTCCTGCTGTGACTTCACCCCGCAAACCCTGGTTTTCACCTCTTCCCTCTTGACAAGCATGATGCCTTCAGGCAGGAGCAGCTACGGTCCCAGTTCCCCACCGTCTGTCCCCATCATCATCTGTGATTTCCTCATTATCTAATATTTTATCCAAATCCCTAATGCTTCCACCTCCTCTCATTCCCTTCCCTTACATCCCTGAAAGTCAACGAAGCAAAGCTTCCAACCATCTTCTGTAAAATGACCTTTCACACCATCGAGGAGAATCACAAAATCCTTCCCATCCCTCCACCCTGAAATAAGTACTCCTCCTATCCTGCTATTTGCATATTTCATATTTCTCCCTCAAGAAAGGCTTTGGGGCTTTTAGTTGAGAGTACACTGTGGTAAATGATGTTGTTTGCCAGGAGCTCAGAATTTCAGGAAGCAGGAAACGAGTTTAACTTTAGTTTATGCTACTTACTCCTTGTGCAGCCTTGAGGCAAGTGGCCTCTCTGAACCTCAGTCTCTTCATTTGATTATTGGGTGTCATACTAGGTATGAGAAGTGCTGACAACGAGTTTGTATTCTCCACCTTTGTTCGGTAACACAGAAACATGCTGAGTCCCCTTGTCCCTTGGAAAGTGTTCCTTGGAGAGTGCTATGACTGAACTCTACTTATCTGGGTGATTAAGATATTGCTTAGACACTGTACTTTTGAAATTAATGTAGCAAGATAATAATACCTAGTATTGATATAGTCTTTGATCTGTTATCTTAATTATGCTTTATGATGCTACTATAAAACTGTTAAGTAAGATTACTGCAAATTAATTAATATTTATTATCCCCCTGGAAGCAAAGTAGCGCCTTTATAAATCAGGTAGGATGAACAGTAGAAAATTCTTCCTGAATTTGCAGGATCAGTGCCACCAAAGCTGTTGACTTGCAGCTAAATTAACCCTCAAATGTCAGCCAAGACTGCTGGACTCATCAGAGACCCTTTTGTGCAAGACCTGGCTGGAACTAGGAGCTAAGGACTCATTGGGCTTCCTGCAAAGTGACAATAACTGTGACTTTTTTTCGTTTTATTTCAGGTAGGATGAACAATAGAAAATTCTTTAGATTTTTCTTGCTTTTCTTTAAATCTCAATGCTGACTTCCTAAACTTGTTTTCCCATTAGCCCTACCTGTTGTTTCAGAAGGGAGAGGAGGGTGTGGCTAGGGGTTGGGAGGGGATGAAAGATGGCAAAACATTCTGGACCCAGAGCAGCTGTCAACATGTCAATCAGCTTGATTTGTACTGCTGCAGCCACGTTCTGTCGCCTGGTGGTACCTGCAATTTGGTGACTCAATAAATAATAATAAAAATACATAATATTTTGTTTCTATCCATGTTCCTGGTCCACGGCCACACAGATGCCTTTGGTAAGGCATGAGTATGCTCTGCACACAGTCTCACTTATCGCAGATTTTCTATTTGAGTTTGTTTCAAAATTGCTTTTAATTTAATTCTCTAATGTAATCTCTTGACCAATTCAGGGAGAGAGGGTTGGTTATTCTAGATCTAAAAGCCTATCCTGGGCCCAGAACAGGCGTGTGTGTATGCGTGTGTGTGTGTGCGCGCGCTCTGTGCACACATTGGTTGTATATAAATATTGACATAGTACCATATGTACAACCCATATTTCTAGGATTTGTTTAGATGTTGGGATTTGACTACAGTGTGGTGTAGGGGAAGGAATGACATTCAGTAGAACAGCCCGAGAGCAAATCCTGGCTCTCAGAATGTCAGGGAGTCACCTGGGCTTCCCCTGCCTTGGTTTCTCCTCCTGAACAGGAGAACAAGGTGGCAGTTACAATAACCCCACCTGCCCCTCCAACCTGGGGCCCCATGGCACTTCCCAGGCACATTCACCAGGCACATGAAAGTGCTTTGTAAACTGTGAAGTTCTGCCCAAAGGTAGTTAGTGCCTCTAGATTTTCCGGTAACAGATATTCAGACTCTGGGATAGGAATGGAATTGCGTTCAACATGAATAACACCCTCTCTGAATTAAAAGACAGAAAGTCCGTGTTTCCCACATGGGCCACCCCTTCACACCACTAAGACGCTATGATCAAAGAACCCAGGGGAGAAAAGAAGCATGGGCAAGGAGGAGGCCACACCAGAGCCCTGAGCCCCACTGGTGGCTGCAGCAATGAAGTCTTGCCGAGAACAGCAGGGCGGCCCCCAGAGAAGTCATAGTAAAATCACCACACCATCTGGAAATTCCCTCCCAAAACCTGAAAGAGTTGTGGACAAGGGCTTGAGCAGATGTCTGTCAACCAATGTTCACAGCAGCAATATCCATAGTCACTCAAAAGTGGAAACCACCCAAGTGCCTGTTGGTGGATAGATGAATAAATAAATGCGACACATCCAGATAATGGAACATTATTCAGCCTTAAAAAGGAAGAAAATCCTGATATATGCTACAACGTGGACAGATCTTGAAAACATGCTAAACGGAATAAGCCAGACACAAACGGACAAATAAATGCCACATGGTTCCTCTTACGTGAGGTGCCCAGAGCTGCCAGATATAGAGACAGACAGTAGAGCAGAGGGTGCGGGGCACTGGGCTGCGGGAGGGCAGGAGTCATCCAACTGGGCTTCAGGTGGGCACAGTGCAGCGCTCAGGTGGAGGTGATGGGCGCAGGAAAACGCCAACAGTGCAGCCCGAGGAGCCAAACCCGGACATGTTCAA
This sequence comes from Marmota flaviventris, assembly GCF_047511675.1. NCBI lineage: Eukaryota > Metazoa > Chordata > Mammalia > Rodentia > Sciuridae > Marmota > Marmota flaviventris. The sequence goes on along the minus strand of NC_092501.1, from coordinate 6,686,768 downwards.
CTTCAGAGCCTCCCGTCCAAAAGCCTCGGGAGAGAACTTGGTGGCAGCTGATTTTGGGCGGAGGGATCCAGGTTCTGCGGCCACACATCAAGTCGCCTGTGCACAGCTCGCGCCACCGCATGCGCCCCGGCCCGGCCTTTCCAGGCAGCTCCGTTGCTCTGGCCCCCGTGGTGTCCCTCCTGGCCCACTCGCTGCGGTTTGCATTCCTGGTCACCTAATGGCAACTGCGGGCCTTCTTCCCGTCACTTGTCACTTGTGCCGGCTCTCTGCAGCTCTAGGGATTCATCAACCCCACGACCTCCCCCTGCGTTGGGGTTTGAGACGGTCCTCAGAGCTGTCTGGTTACCCCTCCCGGTGTCCCCGGGAGGCACCCTCCTCCCCTCGTCCCCTCCTCTCCTTCCCACCGCTGTCCTCCTCCTCCAGGGCCTTCCCCACGCGGGTGGCGGGTGGTGACGTTTTCTCACATCTCCGTTCACTGCCCTGGACCTCGCCGCCCTTCCAGCGCCGTTGGCCTGGGTGCAGCCCGGGCACAGGGGACATGCGCCCTGGGCTCGTCTCCCCCGCTCCTGCCTCTTCTCGAGGTCGTCTGCGAGTCCCTTCACTGGTGCCGATGCTCTTCACGATGTCTGCACAGGACGCTGGAAATCTGAGGTTCCCGTGTTCCTCCGCTAGGACAGGAAACACGGGCGGCCCCGAGAGAACGCGGACTGTCGTGACGGCTCCCCTCAGAGTCAGGTTCGCTGTCCCCTCATCACCCAGGGCCGTGTCGCTCCATGGGGTGATTCCAGCCTCCACCTGGCCTTTCGCCAGCTGCGGGTCACTGGTCCGTGGGGACAGAGCCCTCCCGGGTGGTTCACCATGGGGCCCTGAGCCGGGCGGCGTGCAGGTTGGACACTAGCCCTCCTGCTGGTCTGCTGCAGCTCTGTGAACCTGGGACTCCTCTCTGTGGGCCTCTTTCCTGGTCTGCGACCAGAGGGTCTTTATGGTCTCCAAGACCCAGTGGGACTCAGTGGACCCTGCTGTGGACCCTGTGTCCAGCCTCTCTGGGCCTGGGCTGCCCAGCTGCCCTGGATGGGGCCTGTCTGGCTCACCACAGCGTCCTGGGCCCGGCACCTGGCCAGCTGGCAGCGAGCGTGGAGACAGGGAGAGGGGTCAAGGCAGGGGATGCCTTCTGGAGCCCCGTGTGCCCGCGGAGGCTCCAGAGCCAACCCAGCGCCTTCTCTTTCTGAATGCTGGCTCCCGGGTTTGCTGGCCTCCTTCTTGTGCCTGAGTAGAAAGGCACAGGCCCTCCGCCCTTGGACTCCCGCTCTTTATGTACCGACTTCTCAGGTTTCTTCTGGACTTTGGTGTCCCTGTACGTCCCTATTGCCCCGACTGAGAGGCGAGCCTCAGAGTCCTGTGCCTCCCCCCAGGCTCACCAGGTGGCTTCACTCTTCTGTCACCTTTGCTCTGCCCCTCTCTCTCCAGGGAAGGAAACCGTGACCTGCCTTGCTTGCATTCTTGGGCAACCACGTCAGGCTTTCTAATGAAAGCCCTGCATGCTGCTATGATCTGATTTTAATAATGCGCGGGCTCCCACTCTTGGGAAACCTTTTCCCGTTTTTCAAGCATGTCTTAACTGCTGTCCTTGCTGCCACTCAGCAGGCCATCTTGGGCGCTGGGCAGCCTCTTCTCAGATGCAAGTGGTCACTGTGTCCTTTCTGGACTCCTCAGGAAACCTCCACTGGGCTGTGCCCTATCAGTCCTGGGGTTCCCCAATCCGGTGTCCAGCCCAAAGCCAGAGAGATTGTTTGTAAAACAGAGCTCTGACCACGTCTCTTGGGTTTCCCAATGCAGCGAGGACACAGATCCCAATTCCTGCCAGGACCCGTGGCCGCCTGTGATCCCAGCCTCCCTCCCACCCCTCTGCACCGGCTCCCACCAGCTTGGCCTCTCCCCACGTCGTGATTCCTCCTGGCCTTTGTGCATCTTCCACAGGAGATGTTCCGCGCCACAGCTCCCCTCCCAGCATCCTTCAGAGCTCTCTTCAAATGCCAGCCCAGGAAAGCCTTGCCTGACCCTCAAGACCAGGTGGGCTCTGGGTCACAGTGCTGGAGCCCCCTGCTCCTTCCCAGCCCCTGCCGTGGTTGGTCGCGTCACAGTCATTACTGCCATTCTGTCTTTCACAAGACCACAGGTTCCCTGAGCGGTGGTTTCGTTCACTCCTGTCTCCCTGGGGCCTAGGACAGTAGTAGAAATGCAATATAAATTAATGAGTTCATTATTAATTTAGAGGCCATCGAGCAGAGCCCCACCAATGGGCTCCTTCAGAATGGAATTTGGTGCCAAATTCTTATGAAATTTTAAACAGATTTTACTAAAATTTGGGGAGACATGTCATAATGAGAGCCACACGGGGGAGGGGTGCATTTTGCATATATTTGCAGAGGTGATAATGTGTATCAAATGACATCCTCTGGAAAAATTCCCAGACTATTAATATTAACTCCAGGTTAACTCTAAAGCCATTTCCCCAGTGAGTTCATAGAACCATCAAATAAGGCGTGAGGGTGTGGCACCGAATCAGAGACCCCGAGCTTCTCGTGACTTCAGGAGAGGGAGAAGAATACTCCCCATGCAGGAGAGAGCGAGACAGTGTGTGTGCAGCCACTGCTGTAACAGATTCATTTTCGGTTGTGAGATGGTGCAATACAGACGTGGAATTCATCATATCTATCATTAGGGTGCTAATGAGAAAGCATCACACACATCTCACCTGAGAGCTTCAATTGAAAGAACCAGGGTATCACTGGAAGAAGCTAGAAATAGAGTAATCAACATCAACAAAATCTATTGTTCCCAGGTTGCGAAATTGAGGGATTATTTCTACGGCAAGTCAAAATGAAACCTGTTTACATTTGTCAGCAAAATGATCACATTTTACACCATTAACATTTGGCAAGACGGAGCACCCTCCATTAGCTAATCTGCAGATGCCCCAGCAGCAGATTCAGGAAAACAAAGAGCAGCGAGCACAGGGCAGCCTCCTCTCCATCATGCCACCTCAGGGAGCCGAGGCTGTGCCTCAGGTGTGGTGGGCAAGATGGCCGTCCACACTGTCAGGGGCTGTTGATGGCTGGGAGGAAATGTCATCGGGATGCTTGGCTGTCAGGTGGTCCTCAGGTGGGGACTGCCAGCAGGGTAAGATACACAGAGGGTGGCCAGCAAAAGCTTGGGACATAGCAGTCCATAAAACGAACATCCCTCATTAAGTGACTGTCCCAGGGATGGCAAGTGGTGCCCATGAGTTTAGCTCTAATGTCCCCTCTTGAGCACGCTGCCCCCATGCTGCAGCCCCCACTCTACCATGATGGCTGCTGTGCAGCTACCCAGGCGTCATTGTCTGCCCTGGCTTCTCCCAAGGATGTGGCCACTTCACGGTGCCCTTCTTCATGGGATCTAGCTAATGGCTTTCCAGCTTAAACTGCCCCCACTTCCAGCTTTCCTTCTTGGCTCAGAAGTAGTCACCTGGGAGCTGCAGCTCACAGGTACCCAGTTCCTGGCCACTGTGCATTCTCCCCAGAGCCACCAGCCTTCCTGAGAGGCTGCCGAGCAGACCTTGCTGGCCTGGGAGTGGACGGGGCCCAACAGTGAGCTGTGAACCCTGACACTGAGGATGCTCCTAACGACTCGGTGGAGATTATCCCGCAGATACATCTAGAGCCTTGGGATCAAACACTGGTCATTGGCCCCCAAATTTGTTTTAATAAATGGCCAGCCTTATAAATATGAGTCTATGAAAATATTCTAAGTATAAACACTGTAAGATTTATTAAGAGAAAACCATAAATCAGAATTTGTGCTGACACACAATGGGTGCTGAGTATTTATGGAAGGAAGAACAATCGAGTCCTGACCCTAGGAACAGACCCCACAGGAAGGGCAAAGCTAGGCACTCCGTCTTAATACTCCACTCATCTTACTTGGCAGAAATATGACAAGAACCAGTCTATATGAAGTAAATAAAAACAGGGTCCAGGAAGCAGAGCTGACACAAATACCTGCTTCATGCATAAAGCTTGTGTAAACTGAGGACCATAGGTGTGACATCCCCTCAGTCAGCATGAGGCCATTTGGTATGTACCAGCAGGACAGCTGCCATTTGCAGCAAAATGGAGCCTCTGACCCAGAAGGCCACACTAATGCTCTGCCAGTGTCACCTCAGACCTAGGAGGAGACATGGATGAATCTGAGCTCTGGACACTGGTGGTGGGGTTTTGCATCTGTGTGCCGCCTTCCAAACTTAACTCTCTCCCGTGTTCCATTTTCACACACAGCGACTTTGGGAGGAGAGGGGGGCAGAACTATCACAAGAAGGCCTACGGCTGCCCCTGATGGCCATGGCTCAGGTAACTGGATGGGGCCACTCCCTCCTCTCAACTCCATCTGAGCCTCGCAGGGTCCCAGTTCCCCAGGACTGCAAGTCTTCCAGTCTCTGCCTGCTCGTTCCTGATGCTCCCTCTGCTCAGAGAAGCTCCCTCCCCACCTACCCGTCCTCATATTCTGTAAGTGGGGCCTTCACCTCTCAGCCTGAGGAACTCCTCCGGAGGCCTCCTCAGGCCAGCTGTCCACTCCTGTCCTATTATTTATGTCCTTCCCAGAACTTATCAAACTCTGTAATTATGTTCTTGTTTATTTTTCAATTTCTGTCCATCTCGGTAGCAGAGACCTTTCCCATAGGTTCCCTATAATCGTGCTCATCGTCTGCCCCACACTGTCTGTAATGAAGTCCTGTCCATCAGCCCCAAAGTCGCCTCTGTACTCCAGATCTCTGCGAACCCCTGTCCTTGGCCAGCAGGTCCCAAGCAGGCACTAGAGGGAGCTCAGGGAGGGAGCCGGCAGGGGCGGGAGCAGGAGGGGACCAGATGCTATTGCTGCCTCTCCTGCCAGTGTCCCCAGCAGTGTTTCTGTGTTTGTGTCTTCCTCTAGCAGTGTGCAGTAGGGGGTTTTCTTTCCTTACCACACTAGGAGAAGTTCTCGCTGTGCCCCTCGGGGCTCAGAGGTCTGGTTCTCAGCTCAGCAGGGATCTCAACATTCAGGTTAGATAATAGAACAGCAGAGCCTGGCATGGAATATGACAATATAGGTAATAATGTCAGGGTCCCCGGCCCCAGCGGGGCACGGCTGCTTCTTGCATCACTCTGTTACTTCCGTGGTCCTTCATTCCTCCTGATCTCCAATAATTATTTAACCAGTTTCTTACATTACATTCTCTCTGTTAAAGTAGCTGGTGCAGCTTCTGCCTGCCTGATGGATGGGTCTGCACCTTCATCATCCTCGTGGCTGGCATTTACTGTTTATTACAGGTCAGGTTCTGTCCCAAGAGTTTTTCTTCAGTCTCTCTAATTCGCCCAACCCTGTAAGGGGTGCCCAACCCCTGCCCTCAGTTTAGGAACAGAAGTGGAGAAGTGGAGAGGGTCAGTGGACTACCTAAGACTTCACAGCTACCAAATAGCAGAGCTGTGTCCCTTCCAATGGTCGGTGAGCCGCCCAGTCCATTGGGGACCAGCCACACCGAGAGCTGCCTGGTCAGTGTGCGGCCATGGGATTGCTGGGCCCATTTTCTGAGGCTCAGGGGCTCTTTCGTTCGTGTTGATCTCTACCCTGAATGTTTCCGGCTGATGCTCTGTGGGTCTTTCTCAGAGATAGGCCTGGAGGGGACCCCAATCCTCGGTGTAGCTCCTACCTCCACCCTGGTGCTCCTTAGGTGGCATGGGAAGCGTGACCGTGGGCCACCAGGGAACTCGGAGGGGGGGGTCCTGCTGCAGCGTTGAGGCATCTGTCCAATAAGCCTGGCGCTGTACTTTCCTCTGCCTCACCAGGCCCCGAAGAGCCCAGGAGAAGGGCAGAGCGCTTGGCAGGGCCATAATTCAGAGAGACGATGCTTCAAAATGTTGGTGAGAGCCTAACACTTAGGCGGAGTTACGGTTTTGGAGGAACGGTTATTAGGAGTTCTGCTGCACTCTTTGTCTAGGGTACTCTGGTAGAAGAGGTTTTCCTCTGCTCTGCAAGATAATTACTTCAATTTCCCTCACTCACACGGATATTTAATTTTATAACATTGCTATTGGGCCCAGAAAAATCCCTCCAGAGTCCATTATTAACATCCTGAAAATGGAGAGCATAATCTCAGGACAAATAGCTAAAATAATATTTTGTCAGGGTTTTAGTTTTTGCTTTGTGAGGGAGGAATGGGTAGGCAGTTTCTCTCTCTCTCTCTCTCTCTCTCTCTCTCTCTCTCTCTTTCTTCCTCTGAAGTTTGATGAGCTCAAACAAAAATGCTTTAGAAACAAAGGACGCTAGATGGAATGGGGTGGGAGAGGCTTGGAGAGTTCTTTCCTCCCCACAGCCTGGAGTTCCGTGTGACCATGGCCTTGGTGGAGAGGGGCTAAGGACAGCTGCAGAAGTGAGCCCTCTCCTGGGAGAGCCTGCCTCCTGTACCTTGCCTACTTGCTCCTGTGTGGTGGCATGGTCCCTGGATTGGGTCCCCCCTCCGTTTTGCCTCTTGCATCTGTGAGCTCAGAATTACCCACCCTCCAAATAACCAATTCTTTCAACCCACTGCACCCTTGGTCATAGCTGGGCTGGGAGCTCCATGCACATCTTCCCTGTCTCTGGAGCTTCAGGCTGGCAAATGGGTTTGGGCCCATTTCCTCAGTCCCAGGCTGGGAGTTTGAATCAGCCTTATCCCAGGGCCCCAGTTCAAACAAAAAGCAAAGGAGAGGACAGTGGTCTTCATTTGCCTGAGCTCCCTAGCTGTCTGCATTGAGTTGGTGCCAACACAATTCATGCTCGTTGGTAGGTGGATCCTCATGGATCTGTGGTGGGGCTGCCAGTGCCCAGATCTTGCCCTAGGAGCAGGTGAGAGCTCTAGCTGTGTCCCCTCCTGCAGCCATGGTGTCTGGGAGCACACGTGGGTACTTGACACCACACTGACCTGAAGCAGCCGTCGTCTTGAAGTGATTTACTAAAACCCAGGTTTTAATAACATTCAATTTTATCTAATAAGCAATCACAAGAGAGGGATGTATAAAATACATGTACCAATTTAGTGGTACAGGAAGCCCTCACTTGGAGACTTAGGCAGAAAGAGGCATTAAAATTACAATCTGGAAATACAATTTAAATTGTAAATAAACACACGAAACGGTTACTGCACTTTGAGATGTGGTGACGCACGAGTCATTGCTGGCATCAGTCCTGGCGCGCTGGCCCCTGACTTCCAATCCCTGCATTGCGGGTTGGACAGTTTGGAGGTCTGCGGGAACCTTCGAAGGCTGCAGACCCGCGGCCAAGAGAGAGGCCCAGAGGAGGGACGGGCTGGCTGCGCCACAGAGAAGGCCAGTTCCTGCAGATTTAATCACATCTGCAGCGTTGCACGCTCCCGTGTTGGAGGTGCTCGGCGGAGGGGCCCCTCCCGCGCACGCGGCCGCGCACACGGGGCTTTATTTCATCCACTTAACGCGCCGCGCTTGGCTCAGGTACTTACAATCTCCCATTACTACCGCTCTGGCTCCTTTACGGCTTTTTTTATTTGCTCTATCATTTCACAGTCCAGTTGTTCTTTTCGGTCAGGTGGACTATAAAATACTCGGATAACAAGTTCACACCGGCAGCCGGTGGCGGCTCCATCCGTAATGACCGCAGACTCTTCCCTTAGAGCGCGTCCCAATCAGGGCTTTCCACGCCGCCTTCTCCTCCCCTCTTCCCGCTGCTCTGAGGAGAGCTCTTTTCACGCTCACATTTTTCTCTTAAATAATCAAGGCTTTTCCACCCTTGCCTCTTAATTACCTCTCTGCTCTAAAGGTATTTTAATCTATTGCTATGCATTTAATATTTTCCCTCTCTGCATTAGCGTTCATAAATAGGAAGGAGGGCCGGCTCTGTGCAACGGCCTCATTAGCATGCTGACTTCGTCCTGTCTTCAAGGCGCACCTTCCCAGGCTTGGTACCCGGTGGTGAGGGACGCTGGCCGGGAGCCTTGTTCCCAGAGTGCAACTGCCATGGTCTCCCCACCCGCAGGCTGTCACTTCTGTGCAGTGACTTTGACCTCGGGGTCATCCTGAAGATGGAAGGAGATGGCCTGGTGAGCTGGCGGCCCCCACTGGTTCACACCATGCCCGTGACATCACAGCCCATCTCTCCTTGAGAATGATGGCTCAGGAAATGGCACCGGTCCTTGCCTCTTCTGCTCAGCTTGTTCCCATCTCAAGAAAGAATGACCCAGCAAGGCTCGAGACCCACCATGCTGGTTCTGAGAACAAGCCGGTCCTGAAGAGGTGGCTGTGGCATGGGAAGTGGGGGCGTTTGTTACAAGGTCATGAATTCAGGGCTAAGACAATAGTCTTAGGCCTGTGTTGACCCAATAACAACCTGATTTCTTATTTCATTTTACACCACCAAATTTGCTTTTATTTTACAAAAACATACCCAATGGCTTATAATATCATTAATCCAAATCTGGTACCCATCAGGCCAAATTCAAGAGTATTATTATTATTGCTATTTTTCCTTAATATTTCATATTAACTGTATGCCAGGCTGAGTGTGAGGTGCTTGGTAAGCACTCTTAACTTGTTGCACCCTGTGACAGGAGCATTAATTTCACCCATCCCACAGGTAAGGAAACTGAGCTCAGAGAGGCTAAATGTCTTTGCAAGGTCAAGCAGCCAGAAACTAAGCGGGTACAGGATGCAACCCCAAACCTGCCACCTCCCGCTCTCAGATGCACTTCCCAAGTCCACCCTCTGCAAGGGAATGGGCTTGGACAGGCTGAACCATCACTTTTACGACCGCCTCGTCTCCCAAGTGCCTGACCGAGGGTCAGAAGGTGCCGGTGGATGAGAGCAAAGTGTGGAAGGCATCAGAACATCAGCTCTGAGTGTGAAGGATGAAGAATTCATCGTCTGTGATCATTCTTCACATTGAACTCCTGCCATGCTGATTACCAGCCGGAACCTCATTCAGCTCCACCTAACGACCGCAGTCCATTTGGATCACATCAATCTTGTTTTGCATAAAATTTGGGAACTTTTTCCTCTCAATTTATTCAACTAAGAATAATAATCTAAAGTTGAGATTCTTCAGTCTTCCATCTTATTTTCCTCTAAGATATTTTATCCTTCTCTGAATAGAAAGAACCTTGAAAATAAGATGAATGGATAATTCATCAGCAGGACGTGCAATCCACTGATGATTCCACATAATCATATTAATTTATAAGATACCTCCTTCATTTCTTAAAGTTATTTGGGGTGACTTATGGTAACAAATTTACAGAGGCCAAGATCATTAAAACAAGTTAAAAAAAAGAAGTCGAAGCCCATAGATTTGTAGGGAGCAGGCAACACCCAGTCAGGCGAGAGCCCCAGAGAGCTATATCCCGGGGAGATTGTCACAATAGCAAAGGTGACCTCTGCTACTTCTTAACACTTGCTCTGCTTTGGTTTCATAGAAACTATAGCCATGTGTAGAACAAAGGTGTTCAGTGGATGATGGACCACACATGTCTGTGGTCCTATAGGTAGTGATGGAGCCAAAACATTCCTATTGCTCACTGACGTTGTAGCAGCCTTGCAGGGCAGAGCCTTACGCACCTGCCTGCGGTGGTGCTGGTGGGCAAGCCTGCTTATGCCCGGTGTTCAGAACAGGAACACACCACAGAGGCCTGCTGCTCGGAGCCATGGTCCGCACATCAGCCTAGCTGTGGTAGGCTGCAGCGTCGTGGCATACTCAGTAATGTTCACACAGAACTGGTCCAACTATTAACACATCCTCCCTGTTAATCACACAAGACTGTATTTCACCAAAGCTGCTCAAATGGCCTGTGGATGTATGGGTTGTGCCCCTGGCTTCAGGATGGGATGACAGAGCTGTGACTATGGGAATTCATCGATGCCTCAGCTTCTGAGGTCCCAAGGAACACTGTCTGCAGAGTCAGCTCACACGGCTGCACAAAGCCCCATCCCTGGTCTCCTCGCCCCCCACGTCTTGGGAAACTGCTCTCTCCAGACTGTGCCTGTGGACCACTTGCCTCCTTCCCCTCCCTGTTCTTTGACACCAGTCCATCCTCTCAGATGCCTCGATTGTGTTCGGCTCACCCCTGTGGCCATCTTCCCTCCTATCACACTTCCAGCACTGCTTGATTCAAGGAGCACGGCCTCCTTTGGTCACAGGGCTACTCTTGCCATTGCAGTGTGACCAGCCAGCACTCTGACCATGATGCTGTTGGCCCCCATCACCCCGAGTAGGTCTTGCTCTACCTGCCCATCACCTGCCAGACCGTCTTCCTTTCTTCAAGCTCCCAAGCTCTCCCCCTGGGTGACATGTTTATTGCAAGGGCCCAGTGAGTATGTGTACTCAACAACTGAATGACTAAGTGATGGAGAGACCACACCTGCAAGGTGCAGTACCAAGTTTTCCATCTCCAAAGCTTAGGCTCTTTTCTCTGTGCCCTGGCCTCCTTGGCATGCTGTGACTTCTTGAACTGTATCCAAGCATGTTGGGCTCCGAGTGTGTTGCACGGCCTCAGTCCTGTCCAACCTGGATTCCCTGAGGATGGCACTTCCTGGACATGTGCAAAGGCCCCCCATCCTCCCTCCACACCTTGGCCTTTTGCAACAGCTCCCCAGCAACAGGAAAGCCCACCCACTGCAATTCCAGAAGGCTGGATATGCCCTGGTACCCTAACTCCACCATCAAAGATGTGTCTGTTACAGTGCGGCTGGCCAGTCTCAGTGGGAGACACCTAGAGGGACCAAACTGCACAGGTGGTGGTGGCTGCCTCTGCCCTGAAAAGCAACAATGGCATCTTCCATGAGAGTCACACTTGGTTTCCTTATAAGGCCCATTCAATAGATTGCTTTGATGGAAACATCACAAATCCATTTTGTGAAAAACCAATGATATTTGCACCCGAGAATTCAATAATAGGACATGAAACTCAGGGAAAGAAATAATCAAATTGTCCATCCAGAGTAGAGTTAAAATTGTCATAAACATTGATCCTTCATTGCAGGGAACAGAAATAATAAACAGTTGCTGAAATTGCATAGCTGCAGAGATTTCATTCTCTAATTGTCAGAAAGCATTAAACATCAACTATTTATTTTGCAGCAGAGGAAGCCGAAAGAGACTTCAGTGCGTCCCTTCACTAGAGGTTGTCCCTAATTGTCATGCATGGATTGCAACAGAGGTTACTGAGAAAAATTGTTTGCATTTATTAATCAAAAGGAGTCAAAGACACACAAAGATATCATCAAGGCTCCCTTGTGCTAGGGGGAGGCTGACAACGAACATTCCTGATGAAGTGTTTGCAGAGTGCTTGCAATCTGTTCAAAGCCTTTTTTCTTTGCAGGTGCAAACCTTTGTATCTGAAACATCAAAGAAACAATTGAAAATTAAACAGAGTAAACATCGCGATGCAGGTTTCAATCTTCCATTTTTTAAGACAATGGGAGAGGTATAATTAATTTCAAGGCAATATTTGTGTTCTTTCAAAATTCATTTGTGCACATTAGCATTTCATTAGCTGTGTAGGAAGCGCTGTTGCTCTTTCCCCCTCTTTTTTTGCCCCTTTTGTTTCTGAAAAATTAGAAAGTTGAACTGCTCCCTAGACGTCCTTTACTCCAAAGCATCCATGCGTAGATAATTATCTTGTTCTGCCTGTTTGATCAGTAGAATAAGTCAGAACTGCTTGGGTAAAGTCAGGCCGCAGAAAGTAGATTAAGGGAGAAAGAATTCCTTTATGGTGACGGGGATGTAAGAACTTCAGAGGCAAATGTGGCCTTACTAAATTTTGCTATTGAATAATGTATTTTAATATACTTGTGGTAGGACCTTTTAATATGTTAATTTTCTTTAATTGCTTCTCCCCAGCCCCATACCATTTAGTTTTCAACTCCTTTCCACTCAAGATAAGTTAAATGAAAAGACAACCTGCAAATATTATTTTGTTTAACATCTGAATGTTAGAAGCTCATTTTGCATATTTTGATTTTAATCATATCTGGTCTTAGGCTACTGTGTTCAACTGGTGAGATTTTTCTGAATTATCTGAGTTGGACACCAACAACTTTCTCCCTTAAGGTATATTAATTTTACAGAATTTAGACAGGTGATAGTCTTTCTCAGTGCACAAGGTCACTAATCTTATAAAAACACGACACTTTATTGTGCACCATGAAATGGCATGATTTAATGTGAATTCTGTGATCATTAACATTTTCTAGCAAATAAACGTAATATTTCAGATTTTGATTGAAAATATCGAGATGACGAGTTGTTCAGTTAATTTGTCCATTACTCAAACATGATAGAGACAACTATTCTACTTGTGTTTAAAATCCTTAATTTGTGTAGCTCCAGTGAGTGGGGAATTAAAGTTTTGTTAGAGAAAATTTGACATTGAGACCAAATGACCTTGACCCTGTCTGTGGCAGATTGCCTTGGACCTGCCTCCTGCCACAGCTCACGTCACAGCCTCTGCCACACAACAAGCTGCGATACCATGCAATTCCACACGCTGAAATATGCTCATGAAGATCATGTCCCCTTCTCGGGTAGCATGCCCTCCCCAACCAAGGCTGGATGGACAATGGTTTATGTTCAAGTTTGCTCATTATAGCATTTTAGAAGGACGGTAATAGGAAATCCATAAACATTTTATTTGGGTGGCTTTTGCAGTGCCACAGGACTGTTGTCATGTCCTCCTACTCAACCCTGAAAATGGTAGGAGGAGATGACCCTGAAAAGTCTCTACTTGGTGTTATAAAACTGCAATCCAGCAAAATAGCCCTGGACTGCCTGGCCGCCGGTCAGAGCCTTGGAGAGGCGCAGTGAGCACGTGCGTCCTTGACTTCTTCTCTTGCAGGTGGAAATATGTCTTTCTGATTGGGCCCCTCACCCAAATGTCCATCCTAAGATCTTAACCAACTGCAGTTGAGGTGGAGTTTAACCCTATACTCCAATCAATGATTGGTCCATTTTGTTCTTGTTTTAAATTTGATCTTTTGGTTGAAAATGGTAAATAACCCAAAGAAGAATAAGTGACAATGTTTTTTGGTATGAGACGTTTTGGGTTTCTCCACCTTTATTGAAACAAGCAATGATTAGAGGAATTTTTTTAACCCACAAAGAAGCCTTGAGTTTTCCTGAGTGGTGGGCAAAGCCCCCTGTTCTCTTGCTCCTGCTCTCCCGGGTGGGATTTTGCATGCCAAGCTCCTCATTGTCCAAACAGTGCAAGAAAATGGGGGAGATCAGACCAGGTGGAGGAGTCAGTGTTCTGGAAAGCTCACTCCAGCCTTGCTGTGTCTTCTGACCCGCTCAGGAACAGAAAGCCGGGGTCCCACAAATGTGTGGCAAAACCCAAGGAAAAAGTCTTCAGGAGAGTAGTTCTCTGTCCCCATAGGACCTTCCTGGGATATGTGACAACTCTGCGTCACCTGCATGGCTGTCTTGGTGCCCTCCTGCATCCTGTGTGGGCTCAGGGCCACTCAGATCATGTCCAGCATCAGGCTGGAACACATGGCACAGTTGCTGGGTCGGGCACTGCTTTGAAGCCGCCAGCCCCTCTCGAGTAGGTGGTGAAGGAACAGCTGCAGCGCTGCACTCTCCTGGTGGGGCGTCCTGGCAGGTGTATTTTGATGCTAGAGACGGTGGGCAGAGAGCAGTGTGCAGATGAAGGAGGCCCGCTCTCTGGAGGCCTCACAGCTGGAGCGGCATTTTGACATCCTCCAAGGCTTCCAGGACAATCGGGTGCACATGCTTCGTGTGCTCAGGAGTGAAGGGTGAGTCTGAGTAGGGTAGCTTTGTTTATTTGCTAGGTCAATAATTTCAATGACTCTTTTCAAAGGCCTCCTTCAGAGAGGAGAGAAGTAGTTGGCTCAGATGTGGAGTTAAAGGATCTTCAGTGAGAAATGCTGTGTTTTTCTTTTGAGAGCCTAAGGCCACATACTGATCAAGAAATACAACTTCCATTTCATACGGAGTACGGTGATTTGAACTGCGATGAAAACTCAAAGTGTAGAGTTCCCCCAAATTTCGTGGGCCTGCTGAGACTTGAAAATGATTCAGTTCTAGGGAGATTAAAATTTTCCATTCAAGTAAAAAAAGAACAGGATTATTTTATTCTTTTCTGTGGTTCTAAAGAGACTTGCTGTGTGACTAAAGAGGACGGCAGTCACTCATTTTGTAGGAAACCTCTAGCGAGTACCTACTGTGTGACAAGCCCTGAGTTCATTTCTAGATGTGCAGATGAAAGCTCTGGACTTTCTGGGGGCTGAATGCCCGGGGAAGATGAGCAAGTCGCAGTCAGGAAGACCAGTCCCTCCCAACAAGTGGCAGAGGGGCTGCAGTCCCCGGTGCCATTGCCCTGGCGTGGGGCACAGAGCTGGATGGGGTGGATGGAGGCACAGAAACCAAGCCAGTGATTGCACGGTTATCTAATGACGATGTGGCCAGTGTTGTGAGGCATGGAATAGGGCACTTGTCCCAAGGAGCCGGGAGCCTCAGGAGGAAGTAACACGAGTGCCAGCCAAACAAGGCCACCAAAGGCAGAGCTGGTCCGAGATCCGTATTTATGACAATTTTTTAAAAGCCTTGAAGTGGTCACTGTGTGAAGACTCAGAACTCTTTGGAATGGCCATCTGTTTATGGCACACAGTTCAGTGTCTTTGGATCTCACGACATTTTGCAGAGAGGCACGATCTGTCACTTCAGGGCTTTAGCTTTGAAAAGTCTCATCCTAGTTCTGGGCTGGGACCGGAGGATGCTCATCCACAGGGACCAGATCAAGAGTCTGGGGCATTGCTCTAAAGAGTGAAGAGAAACACCAGGAGCTGATTGTGCTGTCAGATCTCCATGTTAGGACCCTCTATCTGCTCTGTGTGGCAGGCAGAGGGAAGCCAGGGTGCACCTCTTACCCAGCCAGCCTCCCAGGGCCCCTCCAATCACTGCCCTGCCTCTCCTCACCCTACCCACAAACCCTGGTGTCACTTAGCCACCTGCTTACCTGAGGACAGTGTCCAAGCTATTGAAGTGTGCTGCAGGATTGAGCTGTGTCCTCATGATTGGCACCTGAACTACCCGACAGTCCTCCTAACCTTCCTCTGTATACTAGGTTTTCTCATCTCTACAATAACTATTTCATACTTTCCCAGGCTCCCCCACCAACCCCAGGGCTCCTACTGCACTCGCCTGTCACCATCCACTGTCACTACCCAATCCCTGCCCTCCTACCTCAGCCACCCACGCCTCCACTGCTGACCACATCTGGGTCTTTGTCTCTTCCTCATCTTGAACCCCTTGCTGCCTGGGCCTCTGCACCTTCAGTCCCCCCCTGCAGAGCGCGGTTCCCCGAGACCCTCAGCTGCTCGCCTCTCCTGCCTCCCTGTCCTGCCACCGAGTCGGTTCCTTTATTGCACTGTCACCATCTGCCTCATCCTAATTTACTGGCTTCCTTGTTTGCTGTTTCCTCTCCCACTAGAATAGGTGCCTCAGGGGGATCTGGTTTGCTGGCTTGTAACTGGGTCCGCAGCCTGGAGCAGTACCTAGCGCGGAGCACTTGCTCAAGAACCAGTCACGTAATAAGGAGCATGTTCAACAGGAACCCAGGGAACTAAGGCGACCTTAACCTAAGTGACTGCAACACAGGAAGGAAAAACTCATGCTCGGGGCCCTGGGAAGGGAAAGAAAGGAGCTCGGTGACGTTTCAGCTCCGAGCCAGTTGTCTCCGATGCCCCTCACTGTGTGTTGGGGTTATGGCCCCATAAATCCATCACAAATTGGAAACATCACAAATCCAGAATACATTTCATCCATCCTGGCCCAGCAACATGGTGTGCTGTGGATTGCCGGTTCCCCCCCCCCCCCAGACAAGGTGCTGCCGGGAGGTGCACTACCTTCCCCTGCAAAGCATCCAGGGTGGAGCAGCACGTTGTTACACTGGGGAAAGATTGAAATTCAAAATTCAATGTATGGTTTCTGCCAAATGAATATCCATTTTGCACCATGGAAAAGTTGAACGATTCTGAGGTGGAACCTTGTGAGTGTGCGTATGAGGCCTTGGTGACCCCAGGATGGTGACATTTGTGGTCCCGTGGTCTAGATGAGGAAGCTGAGGCCTGTGAAGACTGAGGACAGGAGGTGGGCACTGGCCCAGCTGCACTGGTCGGCTATGGCTGAAGTCCAGTTCTGACTTGGGATGTGGCACCCAGATACGGAGTGGAACGTCCTCCTGTGTGTGCTTCTGTGAAGTGTTTTGGGATGAAATCGACATTTACATTGAAGGACTTTGAGTTAAAGCAAATCACCCTCCATTCTGAGGGCCACATCCAGGCAGTTGAAGCCTTAACAGAACAAACAACACGACCTCTTCTGGCGAGAAGGAATGGATGGGCAACACGACTCCTCGGTCTGACCCCTCGGACATGGGGACCTGCCGGGCCTTTCTGTCTGCCTCTCTCCCTGTTCTGTTTTTCCAGGAACCCTGACTAATGGAGCCTCAGAAAGGAAATGGGGTTGGTCCTCTGGGTTAAAGAACTTCAAAGCCCATATTCTTTCCACTGGCCCATGTGCTTCCCAGATAAAAAGGGAAGAAATAGGCACATTAGGAAGAGAGATACAGGGATATGCAGGGGTGTGTGAGGGACTGGGGCCTCCTCCTGGGCCCCCGAAGCTGGGTCAAGTTCCCAACAAGAGAATTCCTGGGCCCACTGAGGGCTAATGGTGGCCAGAGGGGGTGATTTATGGCACGACCACAAGTGGGTAAAAAATCCCCCCAACCTCATATGTTTTCACTGTACAAACTATGAGCTCTGACATTGCATTGCCTTGTGATTTCCCAGCCAACTGGGGAGAAGGTCCTGCCTTCCTGGGAAAGCTGGATTGAGGGCTGTGGCGCTAAGGCCCGACTGTCAGACTGAGAGCAGGGCTCTGACGTGATTGTGTGGCTCCTACAGTGGGTCTGTGACAACATGACCGAAAGAGGCAGCTTGATGAGAAGTTGGGAATATAATCCAATTAGCAACTCGAGCCCTCGATGTGCAATTATGTCCAAAAATGCTTTTAAATTGCTATGTTTTTAATGGAAAGATGAAAAACAGGGATATTTTATTAAATATTTATCTCATTAATAAACACAGGATAATCATTGCTTTTTATTTTGAATTAACTTTTCCATTTGGGTTCAATGCACATTTCACAGACATTCTTTTCTCTTGATGTGAGGGACTTAATTACAAAAGCACAATTGGACTTCTACTGTGTATGAAAATGAAGCAAAT
The DNA here is from genome assembly GCF_047511675.1 of Marmota flaviventris. Classification (NCBI taxonomy): domain Eukaryota; kingdom Metazoa; phylum Chordata; class Mammalia; order Rodentia; family Sciuridae; genus Marmota; species Marmota flaviventris. Next base: position 6,669,447 of record NC_092501.1, on the reverse strand, counting down.
GAAATTGCTTTTCTCCCCGCAATGGTTGTTGCTGCAAAGAAACACAATTGAATCTGACAGTTCTCTGCTACCCAGGAATTGTTGGTGGATGAAGTTTGGGGATTATATGCAATTATACAACGGTAAGTTTTCCATGACCACTCGTGTTCAAGGACTTATTTTAAAAATAAAGTCAAAGCCAAGCTACAGAATAAATGGAACCGTGATAGCGCGCCCTTGACACCTCTGCAGTATCAGCATAGCAGAGAGCACGGCCTATCTGAGTGTCAGAGACCAGTCTAAGAACACAGGCAGCGGGGAGCAGACCGCCCTCCCTGCTGATCCAGTGTAGGAAAACATGCCTCACGGCACGGCGTCTCCCGCTCTTCCATTGCTGTGTCCCAAATATTCATGGCTCCTCCCCATCACGTAGCTCTCTCTTCTTTCCTGTGTGGTCGGTTGAGATAAAGGGAAAGTTTAGGCATCTGGCATCTAATTGGAACCGTGTAGCCCCCTTAGGTGGATGGATCAGCACCATCCGTCTCCTTGCTCACACCCCAGGCCCTGGCAATCAGGTCCACAGATGGTTCCCCCAGCAAGAACCACGGCCCAAGTATGCCGCCAAAGCTGCGTAGCTTGTGCACTGCCCAGTGGCAGGGCAGGTGAGGGAGGGGCAGCACTCACAGACTGCGGGGTGAGCGGGGCCCGGTGAGTGGTGTGGTGGCAGGCCCGCTTTCTAAAACAACCCTCAGGGGACAGGTGTCTCAGCCCCATCTGGTTGGCTTCTGGGACCTGGCCTTCAGCTCCTTCCATCCACTGGTCCCTTAGTACTAGGGCCCTTCATGGCGACCAGCCCAGAAGCCCTTTGCCCCTGAGTGGACCCTGGAGCTACCACACCCCCCTGGTCACATGGATTGGCTCAGGGCTCAGGTCATTGACTCAGTTTTTCCCTCCGCGTTACAAAGGTCGTCTGGCTCTGGAGCCCAGCTTCTTGCTGCAGTGTGGAAGCCCCACCCGAGTGGCCCCAGCTCTGGTTCACCCTTCCCAGAGTCCCAGCCTGCCCAATCCCACCCCAGGGGCAGGGGCAGATCCTCCTGAAGGAGTGCAGCCTGTCCTGCGCGGGTTCTGATCTGTGCCTGTTGGGCCCCATCAGTCTAGCTGGACAGTCCGAGCTTCCAGAGCTGGGGCCTGAGGGGTGCCTTCGAGGACTGCCCCCCACCCATGATGGCATTCCTTCCACCTGGCTTCCATCTCATTCTAGGAGCGGGCCACTCTCCAGGCTGCCTGGCGGGCTGGCTGCCCCTTCTTTGACAAATGTCCCTAGAGAGGAATTCCAGGAAAGAATTTTATCTGATCACTACAGGCAATGATCAAAGAGAACTAATTCCACCGAGTTTGTAACAACAACATCAGTGAGAGAAGTCAAGAATATAGTCTCAGAAGGAACATAAAGTATGCAATAAAGGCCGATGCATAATTAACGGAGGCTCGCCTCTCACACAGGGCTCATCCAAACCCAGCCCAGGCGGCCGGCCAGCCCTCACGTCACCGAGAAGCAGGGAGCGGGCAGATGCCTGTGTAAATAAGCCAATGGGAGAAAGTCCAGGCAATTTTTCCAAAGGAAATCACCACAGAAAGAGAATGGAGCCCAGTCACCTCAGAACCCAGTTGCAGTTCAGTAAAGTACCCCTCCATCTCCGGCTCCCCCTCAGGCTTCCACTAATCCCAGACAATCATTTGCGGTGCCTGTTTCACAGTTTAGGGGGCTGAGAATCCCAGTGCTGTCCCAAGTTCAAACCAGTCTGTGTGTCACACAGGAAAACTCATTAGTTAGAAATGGCCATGTGGCCCCGTGGGTGGGGACACGTGAGCGGTGTTGAGCTGCTTCCGTCCCTGTTCCTGTCCTGCCCAGCTCACCTCCCAGAGCTCCTTGGAAGGATGGGGTTTAGAGGTAGGTGGGTCCCTAACTGAAGACTAATTCGCACACGGTGCACACCATTTGGGCAGCTGCTCTAGCAACTGAACTGCGTCCACGTTTCATTCCACTCCAAAGTGGGGCGCTTGGCCCAGCTGATCACCCTTAGTTCTCATCCTAATCGATTCAGAAGGGTTTTGTTGCTGTTTTTGTTCTGTTTTGCAGCACTGGGAACTGGACTCAGAGGTGCTGTGTCACTGAGCCACATCCCACCACTTCAGTTTGTTTTTAAAGTTTTATTTTATTATTTTTTTCTCATTAAATTTCCCAGACTGGCCTTGTACTTGTGATCTTCCTACCTTGGCTTCCCAAGAAGCTGGATACATGTGTGTACCATATATAAATATATATATAGTGACGTAAGCTGAATACATCTAACAAAATGGTTTATGTAATTGTAAAAGCAATAGGATTTTTCGGAAGGTCAGCAGACTCCAATGTCTCCAGGTGGGGGTTAGGGATGTGCTAAGTGTGGGCACAAGACAACCACCCTGGGCCTGTTGCTGAGCCACACTTCAGGGGGTGTACTGTGGGCGCCCACTCATGACGAGCTGGCTCACGCGTACCACCTGCCCCATCTCACTGTCCTCTCCAGGTCCCTGCCTCCCTCTCACGTTCACAGAAGAAATTTTTAAGAAATGTTCACATGGATCACACCCAGAGTTCAGCCTTTCCCTCACCTTTGTGTCTTAAAAGAGCCCAAAGCTGGTTCTAGGCGGGAGGTGTTGGTTGCCTTTGGCTGCGGGGATCCCAGTTCTCCCAGCAACGCCCCAGCCTGCCACTGTCTGTTGATGTCAACCTAACGGGTTCTGGGGGATTGGGGTTTTATGTGCTCCCTTTTCTCTAGTGTTGGAGTGGAAACTCCTCCAGTGTAACAGCAGATTTCTGCTCATCCTCAGGATCAAACCTACTATGAAGCGCCCAGCCATATCCAGGGCTGCGCTAGGCAAACATGAAAGGATTTCAAAGTTCAGCCGCGCCTCTCATCCATCAGTACCAAGTGCATGTGTCTTATTCCACCAAATCCTACAAAGGTCCATAAGGCCATTCCTATTATGATGCTGTTTCCCAGAAGGGAAACTGAGCGGAGAGAGCTCCACGCCTTACCCTATTAAGGCAGACTTGGGCTGAGAACCACATTCATGTCCTGGCAGACCCACCTGTGCACAGCGGCTGCTGTGGCTGCAAGGCCCCCAGCGTTCCTGGGCAGAGCGCCTCGCTCCCCAGCACAGGCACTTCCCGCCCGACCTTGGAACATGAGCAATAACCGCGGAAGGGCAAGGCTGAGCCGCAGCTCTCTTCCTCCTGCCCCCAAATCCTGCTCAGAGCAGGAAAATAGTTCTGTCATTGTGGTTGCTTTTTAAATAACTCCATGGCATTGAAAAGGAAAGAAATGCGCATGGCTTCCCAGATGAAAGACGACAAGAGGGACAGGTTCAGGGAGAACGGTGACTGGAGGCGTCATCGGCAGCAGGAAGCACTTCCCAGGAACCCACAGGTCACGCAGACGCGAACAGAAGCAAGGCCCGAGGACAGCGCCATGAATAAGCCCGAGTCACTGTCTTTGCTACAGAACTTTCTAAGCCAAAACAGAGAATAAACACTCTCTTCAAACCTCCGCGAAGCAGTCACAAAAACCAAACATGATCTAGGCTGAAAACAGAATCCCAAGACGTTCCCAGAGGCAGCGAGCTCAGCGACCACCCTGGCTGCCGTGCTGCATCCGGACGTGAAACTGGCAAGAAGAGCAGGGAGACTTAGAAATGGGGGGCTGTGGTGTGAACGTGCCCCCCAAGGCTCAGGTGTTGGGAACTTAACCCCCAGGACAACAGGGCAGGGATCAGACCCGGGGACTCCACCCTCAGGACGGATGATGCTGTGACTTCGGGAGGAGTGGGCCGGTTGTGACCCTGAGTCGGCCACGCTTGGTGGCTTGTTCTCTTGCCCATCCACCTTCCAAAGATGCAGCAGAAAGGCCCCCACCAGAAGTGGCCCTCCTGGTCCTCGACTTCCCAGACTTCAGAACTTCAAGACATACAGCTCTTTTCTTTACTAATGATCCAGTCTGGTATTCTGTGAGAGCAGCACAAAACAAATTAAGATGGGGTAAAAAAATAAATTCATCTTTTTAATTTGTTCTATGTTATTTAAAAATGACATAATGTTTTTATTTTTAATTAACTAATTAATTGATTTTAATTACGTATATATGATAGTAGAATGCATTTTGATTCATTGTACACAATTGTAGCACAACTTTTCATTTCTCCGGTTGTACACGATGGATGTAGTGTTGCACCGTATGTGCAGTCATAAATGTACCTCGGGTCATGATGTCCATCTCATTCCACCATCTATTCTGTCCCTGTGCCCCCTCCCCACCCCTTCCTCCTCTTTGCCCAGTCAAAGTTCCTTCATTTTTCCCTTGCCCCGCCCCCCCACACCATTATGGATCAGCAGCCACTTATCAGAAAGAACATTTGGCCTTTGCTTTTTTGGGATTGGCTTACTTCGCTTACATGATATTTTCCAACCCCATCCACTTACCTGCAAATGTCATAATTCTATTCTCTTTTAGTGCTGAGTAATATTCCATTATGTATATATACCACAGTTTCTTTATCCATTTATCTATTGAAGGGCATCTAGGTTGGTTCCACAGTTTAGCTATTGTGGATTAAGTTGCTATAAACACTGATGTGGCTACATCTCTATAGTATGCTGATATTAAGTCCTTTGGGTGTAGACGGATAAGTGGGATAGCTGGGTCAAACAGTGGTTCCATTCCAAGTTTTCTAAGGAATCTCCATACTGCTTTCCAGAGTGGATGCACCAATTTGCAGTCCTACCAGCAATCTCTGAGTGTGCTTTTTCCCCCACGTCCTCACCAACACTTATTGTTGTTTGTATTCTTGATAACTGCCATTCTGACTGGAGTGAGATGAAATGGGCTTCATCTCATGAAACATTGTTTCTTTTGCTGAGAAGATTTTTAGTTTGAGTCCATCCCACTTATTAATTCTTGATTTTATTTCTTGCACTTTAGGAGTCTTGTTAAGGAAGTTGGGGTCTAATCTGACATGATGAAAATCTGAGCCGACTTTTTCCTATATTAGGCACAGGGTCTCTGGCCTAATTCTAAGGTTCTCGATCCATTTTGAGTTGAGTTTTGTGCATGGTGAGAGATAGGGGTTTAGTTTCATTTTGCTGCACACGGATTTCCAGTTCTCCCAGCATCATTTGGTGAAGAAGCTATCTTTTCTCCAACGTATGTTTCTGGCAGCTCTGTCTAGTATGAGGTAACTGTATTTTTGTGGGTTTGAATAAGTGACATGATATTTAAGTGCCATGTATATAAGTATAAGCAAAGATGTAATGAGGGACAATGTTATGAGGCAGTGACTGGAGATGGAAAGAAAGAAGTGGACAGAAGATAAAACCAAAAGAAAATCAGAAATGAAGCCCTCGTTGCCTGGGGTCCAGTCTCGCTTTGCCTGAGCACGACCCCCTCTTGCCCACCACTGGATCTCAGAGTCCATCAAAGACCAAGTGACTATTTTTGGTGTAAGTCTGAACATAGGCCTGTCCACTACGAGTGTGATCCCACTTGATGGAGCCATTGACATTTAGCTACAGATCCCATGCCTGGCCCAACCTGGAGAGACATGACCATCTTACTTGATGAAACTTTTCCATGTTGACTATTTAGTTTCAGACCTTAAAACAAGATTATTATTCCTATTTTTGAGATGCTGAAACCAAGGCCCAACTTGTCCACTATCTGGCAAGTGGCAGTGCTATGATCTGGACTCATGTATTCTATAGGATAATTGAGGAGTCTAAGAAATCAGTAAATAAACCAATGTTTGCTGAGGGCTTACTGTGTGCTAAGCACTGTGTTAGGTGATTTTTTTTTTATTACCTATTTTTCCTTCACAAGAACCTTGGAAGGACATTTATAATCTGTATTAATGTTCTATGCCCATGAGGACTCTGCCCAGGATCACACAGCCAACGAGAGCAGGAGCTTGAATGTGAACCCAGGTCATGGGTCAAGGTCATGCTGTCCTCACTCTGACCCAGAAGTGTGGTCAGAGCACCACCAAGTAAAAATGCCAATGCAATTTACATCTGACCTGGATCTTTCCTCGAGGAGGATGCTGCTTTTGTAATTTGAAAGTGATGCTTTAATTCTGATTAACTAAGCAAAGGAACTAGTTGAGAAAGGGGAATGCTATTGATTGCTTAATAGCGGCTGCATAAATCACCAGGGGATACAAATCATCCATTGCTCCCCAAAGAGCAGGAGCCGACCATCTGGGAGAGGAGAGCCAGAGACGACACAGGGGTATTAGAATCCCCAGGAAGGCCCGCCATGGCGGCCGGTGATAAATATTTCATAGGCTCAAGCGTTATTTATCCTATAGTTCTGTTTTTTTTTATAGACAATCCTAATCTGTTATTTTTAAGGGAACATCCAGAAGAGGATCTTAAATTCTGATAGGTAAATACAATAATATTATAAAAGCACAAATCATCTGGGTTAATTTTAAGTGAAGCATAGTCTAAAAGATATCAATTTATTGATTTAAGAAATAAGTTTGGAGACACAAGCAATTCTTGGAGCTCTTCATACAGAGAAATGAATAGCTTTAATTATTAAGTATAACACCCACTCTCTGTTTGCTATAAATTTTGCAGCCATAAATTTAAAAGCTACTTAGTGCTCCATATTTTAAAAGTGAACTGAAATTAGGATCAATTTCCACCCACCCTGGAATATTGCCTTGAAAGAATAAACACCAAACTCCCATTTTTTTTTTTGCATTCTGAAAAAAAACAACTGAGGAGTTTATGTTGGGACATAGGCTAGGCTGGTGAGGGGCTGTGTTTATTCATTCTCTTACTCATTCACAACTTCAAGGAGCATTTGTGGAATAGCTATCAGGTGCTTTTATTTGGGGCAGAGATGAGGTGTAGGTGAGTTGCAGGTAGCAGGAGTCATTGATTAGTATCCCTTAAAAACTTTAGGGACAGTTGGTGTCTGGCGTGGATCTGGAGATGTGTTGGGGGCTGGACCAATGCAGCAGTGTTTAGGGCGGGCTCTGGGGAGTGAGTGGCACCTGAGGGCTCTGACCTCATCACTGGACCAGGCTATCGACGGGTTCGTAGCCGATGACAGAGGCGGTGCATACTGTAGGAGGTGGGACCTAGTTGAAGGTCATGGGTCCTCGGGGACTGGGTTAGTTTTTCTTTGCTGTGACCAAAATATCCGACAAGAATAGCTTAAAGGAGGAAAAGTTTATTTGGGCTCATAGTTTCGGAGGTTCAGTCTGTGGTGACTCCTCGGCTGTGGCCTGAGGTGAGGCAGAGCATCATGGCGGAAGGGACTGGGAAAAGCTTCTCAGCTCATGGCAGCCAGGGAGCAGAGAGACAGAGAGAGGGACAGAGAAAGAGAGGGAGGGAGGGAGGAGAGCACTAGCCAGGCAGGGACAAAGTATAACCCCTAAGGACATGCCCCCATCTACCTACTTCCTCCAATCACATCCCACCTGCCTGCAGTTACCACCCAGTTCATTAGTCCTTTCAAATCATCAATCCTTCAAATGGATTAATCCACGGATTAGGTTACAGGTCTCATAATCCAGTCATTTCACCTCTGAACATTCCTGCATCGCCACATGAGCTCTCGGAGTGGGGAGGACATCTCCTTTCCAAACCATAACAGAGACTCTATCTTCTCCCTGGCCACTTTTGCTCTCTTTTTCATAGATTAGTAAGTATTTCGTAGAATTTCATGTAACTGGAATCATGGCATGTAATATTTTGTCTGTTTTTTTAACTCAGCATAATTATTTTAAGATTCATCCACATGGTTGCATATATTAATAGTTTAATTCTTTAATTTCTGAGTTGTATTCCACTGTGATACTGTAACTTCCATATCCATTCACTTGTTGATAGACATTGTGTTTCTAGTTTTGGTCTACTACAAATCAATCCACGGTGAACGTTTGTGTACAAGCCTTGGAATGAATTTAAGTTTTCATTTCTCTCGGTCAAATACCTAGCAGTATAATGACTGATTCATATGGTAGGTCTAGGTTTGACTTTTTCAGAAATTGAACTTCACCCAAACTTAATTAGGTGTTCACAAACACACTGGTTCCTTCCACCAGTGGTGGGAGTTCCAGTTGCTCCTCATTCTCTCCAATGCTCCTTTGGGCAGTTGTTTACATTTTAGCCACCTGTCATTTGTAAATAAGTTCTGCAAGTCTGTAGTCCATCTTCTCAGCTCTTAACGATGTATTTTGAAAAGCAGGAATATACGTATAGCTGAATCTTGTTTTATGTTTCTAAATTCAGTCAGATAACCCCTGCATGTTGAAGTGCTTAATCCAGTCAAATTGAAGCCATCGTTGGGTGGTTGGCTGTATGTCTGCCATTTTGTTTTTGTCTTCTGTCTGACCAGGGCTATCTGTTCGTCTTTCCTTCTTTACTGCACTCCTTGGTAGTACGTAGGCATTTCCTAGACAACCTCCCTCCTCCTTTCTTTGTGCTATGGTGGTTATATACATTTCATCTGTGCATGTTACAACATATAGTTTTATAATTATTGATTTTTAAAATCTTGTAACTTTTAAAGAGGTTAAGAGAAGTGTTAGAGTCTGTAAACAAGTCAGGATGGCGCCTGGCATTTTGCCAGAGAAATGTTAGAGTCTGTAAACAAGTTTGGATGGCACCTGGCAAAATGCCAGAGGGAGTGGTTTGTGAAGTAACGCCAGTGAGCCATTAAGTGTGGAGATTCCTTATTGGTTGACTGCTGTATCTAGTTTATGTTAATGCCATTAAGTGTGGAGATTCCTTATTGGTTGACTGCTGTATCTAGTTTATGTTAATTAGATAAGCTGTGTGTAATGTATAAATACCTCTGTTGTCCTACAATAAACGGCTTCCACTCCTGCTGTATCAATCTACACAAGTTGTTCGTCACACCCCAGTTATTTTGCCCAGCCAGCCGGGCTGCGGCAGAGAAGAAAGAAGGAAATGACAACATAGTCTTCTACGTAGCCCACATGCTTGCCATGTTGGTGTGCATATGTCATTTACGTCACATAAACATGTTGTATGTTCAGTTGCCCCACTTTATAACTGTTGGTTATACAGCTGTCACTTAAATAAATCAATGGAGAAAAGCAGAAAAGATACTATTATGCAGTCCTTTATAATTACTCGTGCAATTGCTTTTACTGGTACTCTTGATTTTTTTGTGTGGATCTGAGCTACAATCTGTTTCCTTCCGACCTGAAGGACTTCCCTTGGTATTTTTGGGTGTGAATTTTTCTGCACTCTGCGCTAAATGAAGTCAGCCCTGGTAAACTGACAGCACCATGGATCCGGGGTGTGGTGTGGGGGGAAGAGAAAGGCGGCAGCCCTGGATCAAAACCCCACAGGCTCCCCCTGTGCCTTCCAAGCCCAGGATTTTTTTTTTAAACCACTTTTCAATTTGTTGCCTGTGTGTGGACAAGTTTTAAAAAGTCTGAAATGACCACACTTGACCAATTTATCTGGCTCTAAGCTGCTTTGTGGACAGCAGATTGCCGAGAGCTCTCCTGTCCTCCTTCAAAAGTTGAAAGCTGTCATTGCTGTTTCTCCAGTTGTCCCCTCAGTTCTCTGTGCCCCTCTTCTTCTTCTTTTGCCTTCTTTTGGATTGTTTTTAAAATTTTCCATTTTATCTCCTTTGTCAACTTTTTAGCCATTATTTCTCATTAAATTATTTCAGAGAAGACCACCCCAATTGGAGGAGGCGCCCAGCCGCCGCCTGCACCTGCACGGTAGGCAGACCCCGCGACCTGGAGAACCGGCCCAGCGGCCCCCTGGCACGGTAGTCAGACCACCCCAATTGGAGGAGGGGCCCTGCTGCCCGCCCGTGTGGTCACCTAACCGAGTTCTTGACAAACATAAGGTTTCCCCAACACCCCCACTTCATCAAACACCTTATGAGAAAAACTGATGGAACTCATCTTGGAAAATCCCACCAACCCTTTAAACCCACCAACCGGTTGGCGTGGCTACCAGTGCTGTTCTGCAGCGGATCAGGCACCTGGTTTACATCTCAGAGAATAAGAGTAGAGAGGCCACACGTGGAAGCTCAAGTCCTCTCACGCTGACTACCACCACCATCCTGAACCCAGAGACTCAAGCTAGGAATAGACAACGCCACCAACTGGAAGAAATGAAAACAGAGTTCTGAGAGACATTTTTTTTCTTTCTTTTTCTATCTTCTCTCTCTCTTTTCAGCCATTCACCCAGTCTCCTCTTCCCTTCCCCCTCTGGTCCTCGCAACCTCAACATATGTGAAACCAAAAATTGTGCACTAAAAAGGTCTTTAACAACTGAATCACCAGAATAATATACTATAGAGGAATTGTATATGCCCCATCTCCCTCCCCCCCTTTTTATTTCTTTTCTTTTTTCTTGATTTTCTTTTTCCCGCTCTCTTTTTTCTCTTCCTTTCCTTGTTATTTGTTTTCCTCCCTCTTATTCCCTCTATCCCACTTGCAACCCCCTAAATTTTACTACTCATAAGTAGGGTAATCTTATAAATACAGATAGGAATTTGAACCTATACATTCTTCCATAAATTACCCATCTATTGGTTAGAGCTTTCCAAAGTTACTAAGTTAGATTAACCCCATACCCTCACTCCTTTCCCCATAAACATAACATCCTACACCTGAAATTCAGTTTTCTTCAAGCTACCAGAAACGGTATGCCTTTCATGAAACTAATGACTATATTGGTAAACAATAATCGAAACCAACATTTGTAGACATAGAGTCTAGCTATAAATCTAGTAATAAGGAAAATGTGTGCTTAGATGGTGTACTATTGATATTGAGAACTGTTAACATTGTCTTCTCCACAAAAGGAAGACTTTGCAACTATACAAGAGCAATATAAATATATAGGGGGAAAATTCAATAACACAACAGTTTCACAAAGCAGAAAGAAATGTGAGCAGTATGAAAAGACAAGGAAAGAAAGAACCACAAGCAATGCAGGTCAACTCAACTTTAGAAGAGGTAATATCTGCAGCAGATGGAATGTCAGATGAAGAATTCAGGATTTACATGCTTCAGATGATCTGGAGTCTCAAGGAAGACATTAGACAGCAAAATCAGACATTGAAAGATCACTTCGACAATGAATTACATACATAAACAAATCCAAGAAGCAAAAGATCAACTATACAGGGAGATAGAGGTTATAGAAAACAAACAAACTGAAATCCTAGAAATGCAGGAAGCAATAAACCAAATTAAAAACTCAAATGAGAGTACTACCAGCAGAGTAGAACACTTAGAAGATAGAACATCAGACAATGAAGACAAAGTATTTCAACTTGAAAAGAACATAGACAGCTCAGCAAGACTGTTAAGAAACCATGAGCAGAACATCCAAGAAATATGGGATAACATAAAGAGACCAAACTTAAGAGTCATTGGGATACAGGAAGGTATAGAGGTCCAAACCAAAGGAATGAGCAATCTGTTCAACGAAATAATATGAGAAAAATTCCCAGACTTGAAGAATGAGACAGAATCCCAAATCCTAGAAGCCTACAGGACGCTGAATGTGCAAAATCATAAGAGATCCACACCTAGACACATTATAATGAAGATGCCCAACATTCAGAATAAGGAGAGAATTTTAAAAGCTACAAGAGAAAGGAAGCAGATTACATTTAGGGGTAAACCAATCAGGATAACAGCTGATCTTTCAACACAGACTCTGAAAGCTAGAAGATCCTGGAACAACATATTTCAAACGCTGAAAGAAAATGGGTTCCAACCAAGACTTGTGTATCCAGCAAAATTAAGCTTCAGGATGGAAGATGAAATTAAAACCTTCCAAGATAAACAAAAGTTAAAAGAATTTACAGCTAGAAAACCAGCTCTTCAAAACATCCTCGGCAAAACATTACAGGAAGAGGAAATGGAAAATAACAATGAAAACCAACAGCGGGAGGTAGTACAGTAAAGGGAAAAAATAATCAAAGAGGAAAAACAAACCATGTTAAGTAACATAAATAAACATATATGGCTGGAAGAACGATCCATATCTCAATAATAACCCTAAATGTTAATGGCTTAAACTCACCAATCAAGAGACACAGGTTAGTAGAATGGATCAAAAAAAAAAAAAAAAAAAAGGATCCAACAATATGCTCCCTACAGGAGACGCATTTGATAGGAAAAGACATTCATAGACTGAGTCTAATAGACCACCGTACAATAATTATGGGAGACTTCAACACACCTCTCTCACCACTAGACAGATCTTCCAAACAAAAGTTGAATAAAGAAACTATAGAACACACTAATACAATTAATAACCTAGACTTAATTGACATATATAGAATATACCACCCAACATCAAGCAGTTACACTTTTTTCTCAGCAGCACATGGATCCTTCTCAAAAATAGATCATATATTATATCACAGGGCAACTCTTAGAAATTATAAAGGAGTAGAGATAATACCATGCATCCTATCTGATCATAATGGAATGAAACTGGAAATCAAAGATAAAAGAAGGAAGGAAAAATCATGCATCACTTGGAGAATGAACAATAGGTTACTGAATGATCAATGGGTTATAGAAGACATCAAGGAGGAAATTAAAAATTTCTTAGAGATAAATGAAAACACAGACACAACATATTGGAATCTATGGGACACAATGAAAGCAGTTCTAAGAGGGAAAATTCATTGCTTGGAGTTCATTCCTTAAAAAAAGAAAAAACCAACAAATAAATGATCTCACACTTCATCTCAAAACCCTAGAAAAAGAAGAGCAAAACAACAGCAAAAGTAGTAGAAGGCAAGAAATAATTAAAATCAGAGCTGAAATCAATGAAATTGAAATAAAAGAAACAATTGAAAAAATTGACAAAACTAAAAGTTGGTTCTTTGAAAAAATAAATAAGATCGACAGACCCTTAGCCATGCTAACAAAGAGAAGAAGAGAGAGAACTCAAATTACTAGCATACGGGATGAAAAAGGCAATATCACAACAGACACTTCAGAAATACAGAAGATAATTAGAAATTATTTTGAATCCTTATACTCCAATAAAATAGAAGATAGTGAAGACATCAATAAATTTCTTAAGTCATATGATCTGCCCAGATTGAGTCAGGAGGATATACACAACCTAAACAGACCAATATCAATTGAGGAAATAGAAGAAGCCATCAAAAGACTACCAACTAAGAAAAGCCCTGGACCGGATGGGTATGTACAGCAGAGTTTTACAAAACCTTTAGAGAAGAACTAATACCAATACTTTTCAAGCTATTTCAGGAAATAGAAAAAGAGGGAGAACTTCCAAATTCATTCTACGAGGCCAACATCACCCTGATTCCTAAACCAGACAAAGACACTTTAAAGAAAGAAAACTACAGACCAATATCTCTAATGAACATAGATGCAAAAATCCTTAATAAAATTCTGGCAAATTTGATACAGAAACATATCAAAAAGATCGTGCATCATGATCAAGTAGGATTCATCCCTGGGATGCAAGGCTGGTTCAATATACGGAAATCAATAAATGTTATTCACCACATCAATAGACTTAAAGATAAGAACCATATGGTCATCTCGATAGATGCAGAAAAAGCATTCGACAAAGTACAGCATCCCTTTATGTTCAAAACTCTAGAAAAACTAGGGATAACAGGAACATACCTCAATATTGTAAAAGCTATCTATGCTAATCCTCAGGCTAGCATCATTCTGAACAGAGAAAAATTGAAGGCATTCCCTCTAAAATCTGGAACAAGACAGGGATGACCTCTCTCACCACTTCTGTTCAACATAGTTCTCGAAACACTGACCAGAGCAATTAGACAGACGAAAGAAATTAAAGGCATAAAAATAGGAAAAGAAGAACTTAAATTATCACTATTTGCAGGTGACATGATTCTATACCTAGCAGACCCAAAAGGGTCTACAAAGAAACTACTAGAGCTAATAAATGAATTCAGCAAACTGGCAGGATATAAAAATCAACACGCAAAAATCAAAGGCATTCCTGTATATCAGCGACAAATCTTCTAAAATGGAAATGAGGAAAAACACCCCATTCACAATATCCTCAAAAAAAAATAAAATACTTGGGAATCAGCCTAACAAAAGAGGTGAAAGACTTATACAATGAAAACTACAGAACCCTAAAGAGAGAAATAGAAGAAGATCTTAGAAGATGGAAAAATATACCCTGTTCATGGATAGGCAGAACTAACATCATCAAAATGGCGATATTACCAAAAGATCTCTATAGGTTTAATGCAATGCCAATCAAAATCCCAACGGCATTTCTTGTAGAAATAGATAAAGCAATCATGAAATTCATATGGAAAAATAAAAGACCCAGAATAGCAAAAGCAATTCTAAGCAGGAAGTGTGAATCAGGCGGTATAGCGACACCAGACTTCAAACTATACTACAGAGCAATAGTAACAAAAACAGCATGGTACTGGTACCAAAACAGGTGGGTGGACCAATGGTACAGAATAGAGGACACAGAGACCAATCCACAAAACTACAACTATGTTATATTTGATAAAGGGGCTAAAAGCATGAAATGGAGGAAGGAGAGCGTCTTCAACAAATGGTGCTGGGAAAACTGGAAATCCATATGCAACAAAAAGAAACTGAATCTCTTTCTCTCGCCATGCACAAAAATTAACTCAAAATGGATCAAGGAGCTTGATATCAAATCAGAGACTCTGCGTCTGATGGAAGAAAAAGTTGGCTCCGATCTACATATTGTGGGGTCGGGCTCCAAATTCCTTAATAGGACACCCATAGCACAAGAGTTAATAACTAGAATCAACAAATGGGACTTACTCAAACTAAAAAGTTTTTTTCTCAGCAAGAGAAACAATAAGAGAGGTAAATAGGGAGCCTACATTCTGGGAACAAATCTTTGCTCCTCACACTTCAGATAGAGCCCTAATATCTAGAATATTCAAACCACTCAAAAAATTAAGTAATAAGAAAACAAATAACCCAGTCAACAAATGGGCCAAGGACCTGAACAGACACTTCTCAGAGGAGGACATACAATCAATCAACAAGTACATGAAAAAATGCTCACCATTTCTAGCAGTCAGAGAAATGCAAATCAAAACCACCCTAAGATACCATCTCACTCCAGTAAGATTGGCAGCCATTATGAAGTCAAACAACAACAAGTGCTGGCGAGGATGTGGGGAAAAGGGTACACTTGTACATTGCTGGTGGGACTGCAAATTGGTGAGGCCAATTTGGAAAGCAGTATGGAGATTTCTTGGAAAGCTGGGAATGGAACCACCATTTGACCCAGCTATTCCCCTTCTCGGTCTATTCCCTAAAGACCTAAAAAGAGCATACTACAGGGATACTGCTACATAGATGTTCATAACAGCCCAATTCACAATAGCTAGACTGTGGAACCAACCTAGATGCCCTTCAATAGATGAATGGATAAAAAAAAATGTGGCATTTATACACATTGGAGTATTACTCTGCACTAAAAAATGACAAAATCATGGAATTTGCAGGGAAATGGATGACATTAGAGCAGATTATGCTAAGTGAAGCTAGCCAATCCCTAAAAAACAAATGCCAAATGTCTTCTTTGATATAAGGAGAGCAACTAAGAACAGAGTAGGGAGGAAGAGCATCAGAAGAAGATTAACATTAAACAGGGACGAGAGGTGGGAGGGAAAGGGAGAGAGAAGGGTAATTGCATGGAAATGGAAGGAGACCCTCATTGTTATACAAAATTACATACAAGAGGAAGTGAGAGGAAAGAGAAAAAAAACAAGGGGGAGAAATGAATTACAGTAGAGGTGGTAGAGAGAGAAGATGGGAGGGGAGGGGAGGGGGGGATAGTAGAGGATAGGAAAGGCAGCAGAATACAACAGTCACTAGTATGGCAATATGTAAAACAGTGGATGTGTAACCGATGTGATTCTGCAATCTGTATATGGGGTAAAAATGGGAGTTCATAACCCACTTGAATCAAATGTGTGAAATATGATATGTCAAGAGCTATGTAATGTTTTGAACAACCAACAATAAAAATTAAAAAAAATAATTTCAGAGATTGCTTCAAGCCTGGTTATACATATTGAACTCATCACAGCCTCGGTCCAGTGACGTCAGACCACATGACATTCGTCATCAGAGCCCATCAGAATGTTCCTCCTCCTCCCCTTGTTCCAGCACCTCCAGGTATTTTATGTCTGCATGTATTATTAACCCCATATACTTTGTAATTTTTTAATTTAAATTGAATATTATTTTTTGAAGAGATTTTAAAAAATCTATCTACATCGTTACTATTTCTGGCACACTTCATTTTTTTTTTTTTTGCATAGACCCATGTTTCCATTTTCCTTCCACCAAAGGACTTCCGGTCACAGGCTTGGCGCTCAGGCCTGCGGCTAATGAACTCTTTCAGCTTTCGTACATATGTGTGTGTATCGCCCTTATTTTGGAAGATATTTTTTCAGGGTAAAGGATTCTAGGTTGAGATTCTTTTTCCATTTCTTTTCATTTCAGTACTTTAAAGCTGCCATCATTGTCTTATTAGCTTTCAAGAATCCCATCAAGAATCTGTCACCTGTAGTCTTGTTCCCCTGTGTGGAAGGTCTCTTATTAAGATTCTTTCTTATCACTCATTTCCAGTGGTTTGTTTCAGATACACATTGGGTAATTTTATCTACGTTTCTTTGCTTGGTTTTGCTGAGCTTCTTGTATTGATGGGTTGATCATCTTCATCAAAAGACTGGAAGGAGACTGGCCATTCTTTCTCCAAATTTCTTTTCTTCCCCACTCTCTCCTTTCCGTTGGCGACTCGATCACAGCTGAATCAGGTGGATTGAGTTCTACTCCAGCTCTCTGCTCCTCCGTTCATTTTTCTGTTCAGGTTTTATTTTTTCCTCTGTGTTTTATTTGGGATGGTTTCTGTTGCCGTGTCTTCGAGCTCTGTGAACTTTTATTCTGAAATGTCTCATCTTCCATGAATCCCACTTAGTGATTTCTTGTCTTTTTGTTACAGTTTTCAACCTTAAGAGTTCAACTTGTATCCTTTTTGTGTGTGTGTGTGTGTGTGTGTCTTCCATGTCTCCATTGCACGTGCTCTGTCTTTTCCCTAGCTTCTTGTTATGAATATAAAATACCATCACAGTGCTTGTTTTAATGTCCTCGTCCACTGATTCCATAACTTTTGTTTATTTCTGGCCAGTCTCAATGTATTGATTGTGTCTTCACTGTGGGTTTCTTTGTGAGCCTTGTTATTTTTTATTGTTTATTTATTCCTAAAGACACCCTTGGGCTTGGTCTGTGAGCAGGCTTAGCCATCTGGAGAAGTCTCATCATTTTGGCTTTGTTGGGGGAACCAGGGTTAACAACTGACCGCCGAGGCCAGGCCCTTCATGGTCTGCACTCTGGCTGCTGGGAACAGGCACTCCATTCTGCTCTGCGTGAACTTTGGGGACCCTTCTCTCTGATCCTTTTGGCCACTCTAGTTTCCTCCTGTGGGTGCTCTGATCAGTAGTCAGTTGAGAACTTCTGTGAAACCCTCTACGGTCATCAGAGTCCTCTTTTCCCCCGCTGTCCCCCAGGTCTTACAGATGCTCTGCCTTCAGGACTCCCTCTGGGTCTCTTCAGCTCGGGGAACCTACTGGCCCTGTCTGGATGTCCCTTATTTGCTGTGGCCTGGAAAGTCTCTCCAGGCGGACGGCTGGGGCAATTACAGCACACAGTTCATTAGCCCTCCAGCTCTCAGGCTCGCTCTTTGTTCTCGGTAGCCACTGTCTCGGGAGGCATTGCTTCCTATATTTCATCTTGCTTCTTAGGCATGTGTGATGGGAGAGTAAATCCAGTACCCGCTACTTCATATTGAAGCAGGAATTTGATTTCAAAGAACACCTACTATGTGCAGAGACTGTGCCTACTATGTTCAGGTCCTGTGGTTTTTGTTTTGTGTCTTATTCTGAGGGGGACAGTAGAAAGTGGACATGAGGTAAATGCAAAGTGGTATGAAAGCACCCCCCACCCGCAGAAATCTATAATCTAGCTGGAAAGACAGGACAGATTCACAGATCAGTGAAGATACCTAATAATCAAGAACGATAATAACTCAGAATCATCTTTTCCATAAGTATTGATTGAGGCTCTGCTCTTGTTGCTGTGAGAGGAGGCTGAGCCACACGGACACACCTTCCCTTGTGAAGTTTACATTTTAGCAGGAAAATAGACAATAAGCAGATAAATAAAGAGCTGTTATCTTGGGAGGTAACAGGGACAGTGAAGGAAGGTCAAGCAAGGTCGTGGACAGGATAACCAGGGTGTGAGATGAATAGACAGTCTGGTGGTCCATTTTCAGAATGCAGTATTTAGCCTTAAATGTAAAACTACTGGGGATACAAGAAAAACAGCCAGAGGAAAAATCGAGCAGAGTGGAAAGTTACAAGCAGTTAACCCACATATAGCACCACAGCCTGTGGATACGGTAGAGTCCAAGTCCTCACACCTGAACAGTCCTTGGCAATCAGGAGGCTGTTGAGGAATAGTAACTTAAGAAGTCAGAACCACTAGGTGCCACAATGCACTCACCCCCAAAGGCCTTCCAGCCACAAGAGACCAAGGGGAGGTGGGGACCACTAAAGGTGCATTTCTTTAAGTAACCCAACAGGAGACAGTGAAACCGAGGCAACGTTTGGGGAGATTGTGCCCCTATAGCACTCAGTGTGGAACTGGGACCTTGCACACGAGGGGGTGAGAGGCTGAGTGTGACAGCCTGGGTGTGCTGCCCACCAGACCCTGATCTTGCCAGACCATCATTAAAGTCTCACCTCCACTGTCCCCGTGTCTCCCAGTCCATTCTCTGAATTTGGGGAGGTGAGTGTGTTCCTCACAGGTGCAGGGCCAGGGGCACAGAGACCTGCGTCTCTAATAATAGCAGCAAATGACCCAGCGGTCCCTAAGCAAGGCACGGGCTTCCCCTGAGTAATCAGGGAATGTTCACAGCTATGATTTGGATTCCCCCAGGATTTTCTCAGAGAATGGTGCATCGAGGGGCAGGACCGTGGTAAGAGCAGGAAAGGCGTCCTGGGAGGGCAGAGAGTAAAGAGGTCTGCCTGCGGCTGGGCACTCTGGCCACTTGGGGCAGGGGAAGTAAGGAAGAGGGCAGCTGGGGACCAAACTACAGAAAACCCCAATGGACAGGCTGGAGAGCTGGGCCCCTCTTTGGCTGGAATTGTGCAGGAAATCCAAGTTCCAGGAGCTCCCCTCAACTCTGCATGTAATACAGGTGTAATTTCAAACCACGGGGTCTTGGTGGAAGCATGATGGGGGCGGGGACCTTGCCCAGCAATGGCTGTGTGAGGACGGGTCACGTCGGACTTTGAATGGGGACAGGAAGGGGGCAACACAGCTCAGAAGAATCAACAGCACTTGGACACGTGGTGGGGTGTTGGGGTCCACGAGGCCACTGGGTATTTAATTAATTGTAAAGGCTCAGGGACCACAGGATAAGGTGGAAATGGAGCCTTTTCTCAAAGAATGAGCCAACTTAAAAAAAATATCAGGCCATTGATTCTAAACTGGTTTTCCACTCTTCCTTTTTTGGATCCCCTGACAGGACAGCGGTGCCACCCAGCTCTTGTGATGAAACAGATTTGATATTCAAATGAACAGCTCCAATCCTGCATCTTTGAAAAGTCTGAAGGGTTCCTCCCTCCCTGCCAAGGCAGGGCATCGTGTGATCAAAACTAGCACCTTCAGAGAGACTTTTCAGTTTCACCATCAGGATAAAGATTTCTAAGAAAACAGAGGCCAGCTTCTTCAGATGTCCCATCACGCGGACCACACTGGAGGGACAGGTAGATGAAACATGACAAACAACCGTCACTTCCTAATGGTCCCTCGAGAGCCGGAGCGGCCTGAATGAAACAGAGGCCTACGATGATGGAATGATGGTCTCAGGACAAGGGGCACTTAATGATTTGCCAGTGTAAGTGCACAGTACATATTCATCCATGTCCAACTGGTCACTTTCAAGTTCTGGCCATTTTGTACGGCTGAGAGCATTACCTGGAACAGTGGGGACACTTGGGGAATGAAAGGAGAAACAAATAATTCATCTTTCATTTTAATTTCAATACAATTGCAGAAGACAGTGGTACCTACAAATGTGAACGATGCACAGAGGGTATCTTTTTTACATTCCAGAGTATCTCACTGTTTGGGCAGAATGGTTCTCTTACTGGAGTCGTTCACAAAGCAACCTATTATATGGTGAGAGGTACCCTCCGGGCACCATTGAAATTAATATGAAAGGAACAATGGAGAATGCCAAGTGCAGCACATAAAGCCCAGGTAGGTGGTGGGAGACAGATAAGCAGCCGAGGAGGTTTAAGTTTCAGAATCTGAAGCTGCAGAAAGATGTGTTGTACGTTTTGCATCACCAACACTCAGGATTTTAGAATGGGTAATGAAAAGCTCATATAGTTAAGTATTGAATCCATAAAAAACACAAAAAGCTTTGCAGCACAAGGGAGCTAAATGATGGGTAAATGGACAAAGGAGATAATCAGAGAGCAGGAGGGGAGAGCTGGATGCGCTTGCACAAAATTCATCTGGTTTTGGCAACTTCACCTGCACGTTCAACATGGCGATGTGGCCATAGTTGGGTAATTTGAAAAACAGGGTTTGTCAACCTTGGCACAGCTGATGTTTTTTGGCCAGACGAGTCTTTGTGGCGGGGAGTTGTCCTGTGCATTGGAAAATGTTCAGCAGCATCTCAGATCTCACTTTCTGGGTGCCAGTAGCACCCGCTCCCCAGTTGTGACAAACCAAAATATCTAGATGTTGCCAAATGATCCCTGAAGGGGAAAATTGCCCCCCACCTTTGAGGACCATTACCTTAAAGGAAGGCAACAGTATAAACCATTTCAGTGAGTTATTTCTCCTTGGGATCATGTGTATTTCACCCTTTAAAGACCATTAATTATAATAAAATGTTATTGGTCAAAAATTGAAATTCATCAGGAGGGTAAACTAATCATAGTTTCAAACAACCAATTTGCAAGTGATCTAGAAAAATCTCTTCGTTGACTTCTCCCTCAATCTATCTTCAAGTGACTGGGGAAGTGTTTGGTCTCCCATCCATTCATGTAGTGAGCGTTGCTTTGTCAACTACATGGATCCACGGGCCGACACCCTCCTAAGAAAGAGGCAGAAGTATCGTCCAGCACTCTCTCCACTTGAGGACATGTGAAAAGAAAGCCGGGTTCGTTTCCTGTTCAGAGAGTGAGAGAAGGAGAGTCAGAGAGAGGGGCGGGTCTGCAGGGCTGAGGGCAGCATGGTCTCCCCGTCAGGTAGCTCTTGGAGGAGTGCCGCCGGGGCCATTGGATTCTTCCCTAGTGAGCTCCTCTGTAGAACCGCTTGCATGGTGGCCACTGTCACTTGTGCTGCATCTTTTTCTAACCTAGAGATAAGACTGGATCAACTCCAGAGGGCAGGGATGCTGTCTCAGCCTTGTCCACCTTTGTACCCTTAACACCTGGCCCAGTGCCTGCTCCATCCCAATCACCCAACTCACCACTAATGCTTCTTGAATGAATGAGCAGGACAGAGATGCCAGCTTCCACCCCAGTAAGTCACGGGCCTGCTCCTTCATGGGCCTTTTCTGACGTCTGTGCCCAGCCAGCTCCGAGGGTGACACACAGTTGGGGTCAATGAGTGTCTGTGGAGCTCCTTGCGTGAGGTTCCGTCTGTGTTTTGGGGGCAGCGGAACCCGTCTGGCTGACCTTGGCAGTGTGCCGCCTGAAGCCTGTTTAGATGGGCCTCTGCTCACCTGGTGGTTGTGTCCTCGTGCATCAGAAGGACAGTCTCCCACCAGGAAGACCCAAATTAAGACATCTCAAGCGAAGGATGTCAGTGCAGGCTTTGCCCAAGCATATCACCACTCGGTTTGGCAGGAGAAGACACATTCGGAGTTGGTTCCTCCACATCACAGTCCTGTTACTGGAGAATTTCTCAAGTGGCACTAAGGCCACCACATGCAGGATGGGACACACCGGTCATGCTGTAATTTAGGCAAAGTCTGTGTAGATCCAATCCTCTGAGCCATCAAGAAGCTCATCCTCACCTTGATGGCTTTATCTCTCATGTTGAAACTCTAACAAGCAACTAGAGTGAAACCCCTGGAGGGTACCAAAAAGCAGAGCTGGGGGAGGGGTGTGGACCTGACTCTGAGGAAGGGGCCGAGGCTCTCCCCAGGAGCACAGGCTCCCTGAGTGGCCCGTGGGGATGTGCATTAGGCTGGTGGGATGACAGTGCCCAGAAGCTACTGTGAATGGCAACGACAGACAATAAAATACCCCTTTGAGAATCCAGCAAAAGATAAAGACAGTAGATTGTAGCGGAGCTGCAAAACCATTGTAGATTAGCATCTGCAGGGCAAGAAAACACAACTAAAAATTATTCAATCATACCAAATGCTTGCAGGGAAACCAGGCCAAGAAAGAAATCAAAGTCGAATAGAAGCAAGGTGTGTTTATATAACTCAGTGGTTCAAAAAAATCGAGAAATGCATTGCAAAGACGTTTCAAGGGGTTCTAGCTCTAATTTAAGAGGGAAAAATATTAATGAAGCATTCATTAACGGAGGGAAAAGAATAACACCGTTCTGTCTTCTTACCCCTACCTCCCAGGCTGTCTTACCAGAGTCATCGTATTTCCTGTGAAAATTCCAGGATGTGATCATAATACAACACGTACTTATGCAAGTTTGGTTGTACCACATATGTGGCAGACCTCTTGAATTAGTTGCATTAAATGTTTTCAGTTATAGAAAGGAGATTCATGACTCACGAAGACCATAAATGAAACACGGCACACAGGTGGTAATTACCTCGAATTGCATTCTTGGGTCTTTGAAGATAAATTAGCCAACAATGGGGATTTGATAGCTAATGTTGCAATTAGTTATAGATACAGTATGGTGACCTATATAACTTACTACTTTTTTTAAAAAACCTAAAATTTACACAGGTTAATAGCATAAAGGATTCTTCACTATTACTCACGGCAGAAATGCTGTTCTATGAATGCTCTGGTATGGCCTTCTTATAATAATTACTGAACTTCATAAAGAGGTAGAATTACTCATGCTAATTCTTTGGCTTTGAATAGGAAAGGCTCTGATTAACATTCACTTCTGTGTCCTAGACACGGTGGGTTCTTCATTCCATCTTTTGGTTGGTGGTGTGCGATGAGATACATCCCATCCCACAAAGGAGGGAAAGGCAGGTGGTGGTGGTAACAGGGATCCCAGAGGAGATGTGTTCCCCCCTTGCATCTTTGGGCAAGGGCTGGAGACCCTGTTAGAATGCTCTGGGTGAGTCAATAGGCAGGGTTGGCCACGGACACAAGCTGGGGCTGCCACCCACTCCTTCTTCTGGGAATCTTCCAGCTCTCCCTCAATCCCCAAGAATCTTGCTGGCCGCAGAGCTGAGTGGCATTGAACCGAGTCCAGGAAGGAACACATGGTCCTGGCTGGCCACTTGGCACAGGACAATGTTGGGTCAACCCCAGAACCTATTCCTTTGCTGAAAGGACCACAGGTCGACTGTTCAGAGTGAGGCACCTGCCTGAGGAGAGACCACACAGGGACTCGAGACAGAGACGCCATCAGCGTCAGGTTGACTCCAGCCTGCAGCCAACTCTGTCCATGAAGAATGCATTTGTAAAAAGCCAACCAGGTTCCATACACTATTAAAATGTTATTATTTTTTCCCAATGACCCTTTTCTGTCCCAGGACCTCAACCAGGCCACCGTGTGATAATAAGTCACCAGGTTTCCTTAGGCCTCCCATACGGTGGCAGTTTCTCAGATTTTCCTCGTTTTTGGTTGACCTTGATAGTTTGGAGGAGGGCTGGTCAGGAACCCAGTGGAATGCCCTCAATTTTGGTTTGTCTGATCTTTTCCCCAGGGTTAGGCTGGGTCATGGGTCTGTGGGAAGAAGACCACGAAGGCTGAGAGCCACTCTCATGCACACATGTCAAGGGTACGTGGTTGTACCCCAGGGCTGTGAATGTCCTTCAGAGACCCTTGGGGACACACCGGCATGCAAACAGGTTCCGTACTCCCTGCAGCGAGGGAGGACACCCGCCAAGGGACTGTGGGTATCTCCCTAGGACGAGGTTGGAAAGCACTTGAGGTAGAATCCAGGCTTTGGTTGGGAGATTTAGGGGTGGATCTAAGGAAGCAGAGGTCCCACCTGTTGTCAGGAAGCAGGATTTGATAGCTAATGTAGTTCTATGGCCGGGCAGCTGCATGAATCTTACCTACAGAGAGGAGAGACCAGTACAAGTGCTTCCACACCCTCTTCTGTGCTGAAATAAAAATTTTCATCGAAAAACTGACTCCAAAAATAAAATAAAAGTTTCATACTTTACTCTTAAAAAAAAAGAAAAACTGACACCAAAATAGGAGGTTATTGCTAATTGTATTAGTCTGATTTTCTTTACAAAAAACTAACTGAGGCTGGGTAACTTATAAAGAATAGAGGTTTACTTAGATTACAGTTTTGGAGATTGAAAGTCCAAAGAGCATGATGCAGCTCTGGCGAGGCCCCTGGCTGTGTCACCTCATGGATGACATGGCAGGACTGTGTGCCAGAGGAAAACAGGAAGCCAGAGATGAGAGAAGGGCCAGGTCCGTCTTTTAAGACAGTCACTCTCTCAGAACTGAGGTCCCACAGGGACTATGTGATCCCTTCCAAGGATGATGCTCCTAATGA
Source organism: Marmota flaviventris (assembly GCF_047511675.1). Taxonomy (NCBI): domain Eukaryota; kingdom Metazoa; phylum Chordata; class Mammalia; order Rodentia; family Sciuridae; genus Marmota; species Marmota flaviventris. The sequence goes on along the minus strand of NC_092501.1, from coordinate 6,644,618 downwards.
CCTGATCATCTCCCAGCAAGCTCCACCCTTTAAGGGTCTCATCACCTCCCAACATTTACACTGGGGACCAAGTAAACCCTTAGGGGACCCACTTAAACCATACCCAAATCATGCCATATCATTGGAACTGGATTTCATGGAGATGTGAGATGGGGACCACCATAGGGACAGTTGGCAATGCACTTATGGGTCTGGGCTCATGGCCTTCAGCAGACCCCAGGAGGCTTGGTGTGTGCCACCCTCCGCCCGAGTCTGCCTTGCATCATTGAGGTCAGGTGCCCTTGAATGTTCTTCAAAGAACAGCTGGAGTGCGTGCTCTTGAACAGCTGGGGTCACGGCACAGGGCAAGATGCTGGAGTTGAGTTCACCTAAGCCAATCAGCATCCCCACCCCTGCAAAGAGACAGGCTCCCTTCTGTGGTCCAGGGAGCCAGGCTGACATCTTCTCATTGGAGCTGTGTCTCCCTTCCCAAACGGAAGCCCCAGGGATAGTCCTGCCTGTGTTTGCTCTGCTCTGATTTCATGTCCATCATCATCAGGTGAAAAGACCCCAGTGTCCGGCATCAAGGCGACTGGGTTTCCAAACTCCAGAACTAGGAACTTGAACTCTCTCTGCAACAAAACACAAAGCCGGGAAGCTGCATGGGTGACTGCTTCCCTGTGAATGAGCGTCCTTTTCTGACCGAGCCTGGCTGTTCCCCCCTTGGCTGGCACAGCCCTGCTGAGCAACCTCCCTAAGGAATTGCTGTCTGACGTGGTGGCTAGTCGTGATGACCTTGTGGCAACCGGACGTTTTACATCTCCAAAACAAGCACTTGGATTTTGAGCTGCTTGTTTCTTTTCATATTTTTTCTTTTCCGTTTCCAGGGATGGATATAATAAGTCTCTAGCCACAGACATGCTGATCCTTGCCTATGGCCATCTACCTGCACGTAGTGGGCTGGAGCTCTCAGAATCTCATCCCTAGGAAGCGAGACCAGCTCAGGGGAAATCTCTGGGTGTGAAGGGGTAGCAGGCGCTTGTTTTGGCGGGCTGAGAGGGAGTGTTTGGTATTTCCTGGGAGGCAGAGTGACATTGTTTTTATCTGTGATTAGACAAAATTATGAAGTGCTTTGTCTCATTTTATCACAGTCTCAGAACAACTTGGAGTTTGCTTTTCTGAGAGATTGTCTCTGTCAATTGGAGAACAGCCTGGCCCAGCTGTGGAGGCAGACCAGCTTCTGAATGGCAGGGCGCTGTCCCTCAGTGCCACCCAGGCCCCTCCGCTGGCCAGACTCCTCCTCCGTGGGGGCACCGCCCCTCTTCCCACATGCTCTAAGGGAAGCTTCAAAGGGTGACCAACGTGGGGAGGGGGAGTGACGCTCTACTCCTGCAGGGTGATCTCTGAAGTCCTGAATCTTTCTTTTATGAGCTTCCTCAAGTTGGGATGGGGAGCCCCAAAGAGCCCCGACCACTGTTCTCAGCCTCAGTGTCCTTCTTCTGCAGGTCTTTCCCTCTGCCGGGCCTGGCCTCCTCTCTGCAGTTCTGATCCAGGCCTGCCCCTGACAGGGCGTCATGTCGACCTGGACTCAGCACCCGAACAGCTACTGGGCAGACCAGCCTTTCTCCCTATTCTGGTCACCTGCTCTGTCCTCTGCTGCCTGGGGTGGCTCCCCCTGCACTGCTCACCTGGCTACAGGTGGGGGGTCCCACGGGGAGAGCCATGCTGGACAGGGTTAGTGCCATCGTGACGCCATCAAAGGGGAACTTGGGCTGCTTCCCTGGAAAGGACAGAGACCTGGGATGGAATGGGGGTGGACGGAGGGCTGCAGAGGTGGGAACTCCTGGGGCCATTTCTCTCCCTGGTTTTCATGAACATTTTCCAAGCTCCAGGCATGAGCAGAGCCTTGTCAGCCACTCTTTCTGGTTTCCCAGCCCCCTCCCCCCACTTCAACCAAGTCACAGTCCCACCTTGATCCCTCCATGTGCTTCTGAGCTTCAGGGCACTAGGGGAAGCTTCAAATGGCTACTGCCTTGGGGCAGAGGACGAGGTGCAGAGACAGCAGCTGACATAGGAGGAAGGAGTCTGCTTCATGGTGAAGCGTATTTGACGTCTCCCCCAAGGCCTGAGTCTGATGCCACCAGTGGTGATTGAGTGACTGCAGGTTACTTAACTTTCCAGTGTCCAACATCCTCGTCTGTAAAGTGTGAATAAAATCAGGACAAAACACACAAAACGATCCCTTCAACCACTTTAAGTGACAATGACAGCAGTGTCACACATCTGCCTGATAGCACCTAGTTCTGTCATGGGAAGATGCAGGGAGAGACCCAGGCCAACTCCCGCCAGGTCAGGGCTCAGCGTCAACCCCACCCCAGCGATGGGGGCAGCTGTGTCTACCACTCTCTTGTTAGTGAATTCACCAAGATTTCTTTAAAGACAGACTAAGGAAGGTGACACGTCCAGACCCATGAGCTGGGCCCTGGGTTTTCCGGGCATGGTGCAGGGGGGCGGGGGGGGGAGGGCCCCCTGCGGCAATGCAGACCCTATGGGCGAGGGGTCCTGTGTGTGGACCAGGAACACCGGCGTCTCTGGGAGCTGCGAGTCTCCTGGGCTCCAGAGAAGAACCAAGGCTGAAGGTTCAGCCCGAGCAGAAAGCCAAGTGCCCTCCTGCATGGTGCATCCTGGAACGTCCCGCCAGCAGCAGGATTGTGCCCGCTGATGGATAAGCAGCCGCCTTGTGGCCCCAGCTGTCGAGATTTGAAGAAATGAGGTTGCTCTTTAAAAAAGAGAGAGAGAGAGAAAATAGGAGAGAGAAAAAAAAATAGGAGATTTTGTTCTGCACTAGAAAAGATAGAGTTCTTTCACTTCAGCCGCCACTTTCCATACACCACGGGCATTCTCCTGCACAGGAAAATCAATAAAGACAATAAATAAATGGCAATCCCATTGGGGGCTGCTTACCAAGTGATTAAATGTTTCAAACCCCAAAGACTTGCACGCTTCAGGGAGACAGATCTGAATGAACATATGTAAATGGAATTAATGCTCAAATAATTTTCTAGTTACTTAGCACAAATGTGCAATTATTAATACCACCATAATTTATGTTTGAATATTTATCCCTATTTTCCTCAGCATAAAACCTTTAATCTACTTTTCTGACATAATTTGAAAATAGACATGGGAATCTTTTTTAATCATCTTATGCTTTCCATGGAGAAGGGAAAGAGACAAAAATTTGGAAAAAAAAAAACAAAAAAACCCCAAAACAACAAAAAAAACCACCCAAATCCAAAAGCCTGTCAGGGCACCTGTTCCCAAGGTGAGGAGGGACAGCCTCCACTGTCCCCACTGCAAAGACATGCTCCTGGTTTCTCCAAACCCACGCTGAATTTGGTAGGAGAAACCAGATTTCTGTTTGTCTCCTACTTGCAAGGATTGAAGATGCAAATAGGATTTCACAGGTCATCTGTGGGAAAGGCCCTTGGAGTGATGAGGCTGCCTGCGGGGGTGCGGTGCTGGGCTGCACCCCGAGTCTGCCCACACCGCTGCCCTGGGGGCAGGGCTTGCACCTGCAGAGACGGTGCTTTCTGCTGCTCTTGCTTGCTTGGTGAGCACCCCAAGGCCACCATCAGGGTCAGCCTGCACCCTGCCTCTCTCCACAGGCTCGGGCCTGTGCATCACTCCCAGCCTGCAGTGCCCTTGTCTTGGCTTAAAAACTTCAAGGTGCTTCCCAAGCGTTGCCTAAACTTCCACACAGGACCGGAACACCCACACCAGCTCCCTCACCTCATGGTCCCACCACCCCCTGGAAAGAGACACAGCAGACACTCAGCAAGGTCATGAAGACAGCCACACTGTCTATGTCCCTTCTCTGAGAAAGGAGATCAAGGTTTGAGTTCCAGTTCTGCCACCCACTCACTGAGTGACCCTGGAGTAAGTTCTCCACTGTGAACCTGTTTTATCCTCTCTTAAAGAAGAAAGGAGGAAAGGTAGGGCAGGGGGCAGAGGTGAAGGAGGGGGAGGGGAGGCGGGGAAGAGGAAAGAGAGGGAGGAGGAGGAGTGGCCAGGAGGTCTCTGAAGCCTTCCTCTGGGCTTGGCAGCCCGTGGTTCTGAATTCCCAGGTCCCTCAATCCTCATTTGCTTCGCCTTCTGCTGGCCCACGTGCCCTGCCACCTCGTCTCTCCCATGGTGGCTGCTTTGTGACCGTGATCTTACTCTGTCAGAAGGTCCAACAAGGTAAGATTAGAATTGAGAACTGTCCACAAGGCTCCAGAGTCCCAGGGTCCTTGGGATTGGGGAAGGAAGCTGGTCTGAGGGCCAGTGGGACCCCTGTATCCCTGTGGGACCAGGGGATGGGGTTGATGTGGATTCTAATCCTGGAGCGTGGAGATCCAAGAGGAGGAAAACTATTAAAAGTTTATTTGGCTATAAAAGTAGATAATATTGTCACTCATGTTAAACCCTTACTTATCATTGCCACCAAGAAATATATGCCAGATTAAAGTGCTCAGGAATTTAAATACATGTGTGTTGTTGATTGCTAAGCAGGGTCTTGTTCCCCAAGGTTGAGCAGTACAGGCAATGCCAGCCTCCTGCCCTCCCGCAGCCACCCTGTCCCCCTCCCTAGAGGCAGACAGCAACACTGGGCTCCTGCTTACCTTGTTTATGAAAGAAAACATATGGGTTATAAATAATGAGCTGCCATAAGTTGTGTACATTTTATATCATTAAAAAATCAACTGGTCATGTGGGCTCAGCCCTCATAATTGCTCATTAACTTGAAAAAACTTGGGCATATTGTGATCATCACTGACTGCACTTGTTTGTTTATGTAGTGAACATCTCCAGGGCACGCTACATCTCAGGCATTGTTCTAAACTCCAGGTTTTAACCAGCTTGATGCTCACCTGTCCCGCAGTCTGGCCAGTGCGTCCACTCAGCATGTCCTAAGGAAGACTCAGCTTGTCCTAATGAGTACTGCTCAGGAGGACTGTGCGCCACCCCCTAGGGGCCACTGTGTGAACTTGCAGTGGTATTTTGGGGTTTTGAAGATGAGTGAGCACCAGGGGTATCTGCTTAAGCAGGCCTGCATGGACAGGACAGTCACACGTGACAAAGCACTTCCATCTCTGTACCAAGTTTCAATGTCCCGTCGCATATTCCAGTAGGGAAAAGAACCCTGCTTGTGATTATCCAGTCCTGGACTCTACCTGTGTAAGGTGCTAGCATGAAACACTTTTTAAAAAATATTTATTTTTTAGTTGTAGTTGGACACAATACCTTTATTTTATTTATTTATTTATTTTTACGTGGTGCTGAGGATGGAACCCAGGGCTTCGCATGCACCAGCTAAGTGCTCTACCGCTGAGTCCCAGCCCCAGCCCTGGTTTTTTTATGTACATGGAACATCCAGGAACGCAGTGTGATGTAAACTGAGGGAAGATGTTGTTTCACTGATCACTTAAATGCAAGGTCTTCCTGTTTCAGGAAATCAGCTGCCGACACCCCGGCTCCCGTGGGACCTGAGCTGCCCAGCAGCCAGCCTGCTGATGCCCGTCCTCACCCTGATGTTCAGGCTCATTCTCTCCAATCACGATCTAGAGATGGGCATCAGGTATGTTTTCAAACATGCGGAACGCTCTTTCCCTTCACAAACCATGACCATACCAAAGGCGAGAGTCACTCAAGAATTGCAGAAGGTGCTGGGTGAGCTTGTCACACCAGTAATCCCAGTGACTCAGGAGGCTGAGGTGGGAGGATCGCAAGTCCAAGGCTAGCCTCAGCAACTCAGTGAGATCCTGTGTCAAAATGAAAAATAGAAATCCTGGGCAGGTAGCTCAGTGGAAGGATATGCCTAGCTTCATTCCAGGTTACTGGGGGGAAAACATTAAAAAAGAATTACAGAATGTGTGCGACTTTTATTTTAGGACTTGTGATGTATGTTGGATTGTCCCCAAGGCTACCTCAACTTCACTTCTGGGCAACTGGGAGCCTGGAACTTGGTCCAGGTGGGATTTTCTCAAAGCCAGGTGTGGAGCGGGCAGAGCCACTGAGGTATGTCCTGGCACTGCGCTGGCCCAGAAGCCAGGAAGGGCCCCAACACCCAGCGCAGGTGAGTGGGTGGAGCAGAGGAAGCCGGAGTTTAAAAGAGATTCCTGGTGGGAGTCAGGGCGAGGGAGCCTCGTGGTAACCTAAAGGAAAGCCCGGGAGCAAGAGGAAGGCTCCAGGACTCTGGGTGGGCCCCTTACAGAGCCAGCACGGAGCCCGTCAGCAGCTAGGTACAACGGAGCCAGGTCGGATCTCACCCCTGGGCTCTGCGGCACGGCGGACATCAGGGTTGTTTAATTACGGTGCTCTACGTGGATCGTGCTGCTGCTTGACTCGGACAAGGAGATGCAGAGAAAGAAAGTGCACGTTTCCCCTAAGAGGACTTAGATGGCATGTTAATTGATTCTTTAGGGATTTAAATATAGGACCTACCATTTATCCAGTAAATTTAATCCAATGTGCATATTTGGTAAATTTAACCTAAAAACTGTTTTTCTTTAGTGTAAGACTAAAAGTGAGGTTAGCTTCTCTTTTTCTGTTGGGCAGGAAGGAATAGGAAGGAATATACCTAGAGGATGAAGGCCAGTGTTTGAGGGGTGCCTCTGTCCCCCGCTCCTCCCAGAGGGAGCCCTTCTCCCCTGTAGGTGTTAGCCTAAGTGGGCTTCCTCAGGAATGGTCACTTTGTCAAGGAGTCCCCACAATGCCAACAGGAAATGGGAGATTAAGGGAAGAAAATATAGGAGAAATAAATTCCACTGCAGAACTAATCAATCCATTGTGATCAATACGAAGAAAAATTGGCTTTGCAGAAAACTGAGTCAGAGATGCAGGGAAGAAATTTGAGGAAGGTGAACAAACTGCAGAAAGAAACAAGAATGAAAAGATAAGAAGAGTGATGGCAGCCGAGGAGGGCAGAGCAGGCACAGGGCAGAGCAGGCACAGGGCAGAGCAGGGACAGGGCAGAGCAGGCACAGGGCAGAGCAGGCACAGGGCAGAGCAGGGACAGGGCAGAGCAGGCACAGGGCAGAGCAGGCACAGGGCAGAGCAGGGACAGGGCAGAGCAGGCACAGGGCAGAGCAGGCACAGGGCAGAACAGGGACAGGGCAGAGCAGGCACAGGGCAGAGCAGGCACAGGGCAGGGACAGGGCAGAGCAGGCACAGGGCAGAGCAGGCACAGGGCAGAGCAGGGACAGGGCAGAGCAGGCACAGGGCAGAGCAGGGACAGGGCAGGGACAGGGCAGAGCAGGCACAGGGCAGAGCAGGCACAGGGCAGAGCAGGCACAGGGCAGAGCAGGGACAGGGCAGAGCAGGCACAGGGCAGAGCAGGCACAGGGCAGAACAGGGACAGGGCAGAGCAGGCACAGGGCAGAGCAGGCACAGGGCAGGGACAGGGCAGAGCAGGCACAGGGCAGAGCAGGCACAGGGCAGAGCAGGGACAGGGCAGAGCAGGCACAGGGCAGAGCAGGGACAGGGCAGAGCAGGCACAGGGCAGAGCAGGCACAGGGCAGGGACAGGGCAGAGCAGGCACAGGGCAGAGCAGGCACAGGGCAGAGCAGGGACAGGGCAGAGCAGGCACAGGGCAGAGCAGGCACAGGGCAGAACAGGGACAGGGCAGAGCAGGCACAGGGCAGAGCAGGCACAGGGCAGGGACAGGGCAGAGCAGGCACAGGGCAGGGACAGGGCAGAGCAGGCACAGGGCAGGGACAGGGCAGAGCAGGCACAGGGCAGAGCAGGCACAGGGCAGGGACAGAGCAGAGCAGGCACAGGGCAGAGCAGGCACAGGGCAGAGCAGGCACAGGGCAGAGCAGGGACAGGGCAGAGCAGGCACAGGGCAGAGCAGGGACAGGGCAGAGCAGGCACAGGGCAGAGCAGGCACAGGGCAGAGCAGGCACAGGGCAGGCACAGGGCAGAGCAGGCACAGGGCAGGGACAGGGCAGAGCAGGCACAGGGCAGAAGAACACGCCCCCAGGACGATGGAACCAACCTTTGCGGAGGTGACAGAACTCACACTACTCATCCCGTGGACTCACTAATTCCATGAAGCAATGACCAAGGACAGGAAGACACATTTCGGGGGAATTGACTGAATTTTGGAAATAAAGAAACTTCACTCACTGAAGATGGAACAAAGTTTGGAAGGGAAGAAGTCAAGCTGGCCGGCTCAGTATCTGATGCCAACTGATCTTGATAAATTTTGGAGGAAAACAGAAGGGACCTGAGACTCTCTGTGTGCAGTGACACTGTCACATATTATGAGAACACAGTGTGTCCACAGTGTGCCAAGGGGACAATTTGCCCTCATAGAGGAGTGAGAAAAGTCTGCCTTTGAGCAGCCTAGTGAATTCAGAGACGGTGTGAACAGGAAAACTGATGTTTGAAAGGATTAGAGGTGAACAATCCACATAAACAGAGCTAAGTAACTATGTAATCATGTTACTGAACACAGTGTAAGTTCATGTGCAAGAAACTAAAGGATTTCAATAAAAAGTTAATTTTTATAAATTGTGTTGTTATAAAAAATATAAATGTTTGGTGTCAAAATAAAAACACAATGGAAATAGACTAGGATAAAAATAATCCAGTTAAATATATTGGAATCTATCAGATAAAAATAGGGAGCATAGAAGTGAGGAAAGCAGAAGAGAGGTCAGGGTGCTCGTGACCTCTGATGATTTCAATCCCTAACTGGTGTCTGGAGAGAGATTGAAGATATTGTGTGAAGTTGTGAAGACAGACATTAGCTGGGTGCTAAGACAGGCCAGGGGTCTCCCATAGGCCCCTCCGGCCACCAACAGCCCCAACAACAAAAGATAGAGAGAAAGAGCAAGAAGAAAAACACAGAAAACATTAAATAAGATTTCGAAGTTGAATCAAAACATCGTTATTATAAAAATAAATGTGAATGTGACAAAAGTTAAGTTCTATTTTTAAAAAGAGAACCGACATACAGGATCAGAAAGCAGATCCGGCTATAAGCAGTGAGGGACAAATTAGAGAGTCAAAGGTTGGCCAAGGGTACTGTCAAGCTAAACAGCAAACAGAGTCTCCTGGGGTGCGAGGGAATCTGCAGATGCCGCTCTGGGTGCCAGGCGGGGCCATGGGCTTCCCCGGGGAGTCCAGGGAAGATGGGGTTTTAAGACACAACAAGGGGGCTATGTAAATGGTTCTGAAATGTTCCCCTTTGGCTACCAGGATCAACCCCAAGGGTGGCGTCTGTCCACGGTTGCAGGGCGACGGCTGGGCATCGTCCTCATAGAGGAGTGTTTGTTGGTGAGGTGGTGGTGACCTGCATTAGGTTGTGGTCTCCAGAGGGTCCTCGTGAAGTGTCTCTCACAGGTGTGCATATGTGTGCCCACACGTGTACACTCTTCCTTCGGGGTCTCCTGATCCATTTTATCAGACTTCCCCACAGCGACCTCAGTTTTATTCTGACAGCTTTCACAATGGGCAGCTCACAGGAAGAAAGCAGGGTTTGCAATCTCAATACTGGACAAACTAGATTCAAGGAGAAAAGCTTTGTGATGCTGAGGTATAAAACCTGCCGTGAAAAAATACATTTGATTCATCTTTATATGCCAAATAATTAAACATCAAAATAAAGTCAAAATTTCAGGAAATAAAAGGATAAACTGAAACAAAATAATAAGGGAGGCTGTAACACAGTTTTCTTAGTTGCTAATGAAGGCTAAAAATAAGTAAATAGGCTAAAAATAAGTAAATAACAAAATCTCACTCAATATGACTAATATAATTAGGAGCAATTTTTTTCAAGTGTCCGTAATTTGTAAAAATTGAGTAACAAAAAAAACCTCAATAAATTTTAAGGAAACATACATCATTAAGGTTTTTTGACCACAATGTAATAAAACTAAAATTAATAGCAAATGAGAAAAATAAAGCTCCAAATGTACAAACATCTCCTAATCTTATCTTAGACCAAATAAGAAATCGAAGCCATAAATCACAGTAGCTAAAAATACTAACAAAAACAACACATATTAAATCCTTAAGCTGAACTCAGAGAAAAATGTAGCTTAAGATTCTCTCACTACTAATCATTAGAGAATGAAACTCAATGGGTGAGGCTTCCAAATCAAGTGGGTAGAAAAATACTGACAAAATAAACACAAAAAGAAAAAGTAGGGAATCGATGAAGATAAATGCAGATATGAATAAATTTGCAAACAGAAATGGCAGAATAAAATCAAGAGCTTTTTTTTTTCTTAATAGGAAAGAAAGAAAGCCACAGTAAAATAAACAAACTACTTGCTAGACAAATAAAACAAAATGAGAAAGTATGAAAACATAAAGCCAGAAATAAAAATAGGAAAATAACCATGGTTATAAAGGGGAGTTAAAAGAATTCAAATAATGCCTTGCCCAAATCCAGCTGGAACATCTTTGCGACCATAGGAAGAAGCCAGGAGGCTCAGACATGGTTGAGCCACGGAGTGAATGAACATCTGTCTCTGGCTTTCTTGTTATTGGAGAAAAGGAACTTTTTGTTAGACTCTCTGTGACTGCATTTTCTTTATCCACTCCTCTGTTGAAGGGCACCCAGGTTGGTTCCATAGTTCAGCTGTTGTGAATTCAGCTGCTATGAACATTGATGTGGCCGCATCACTGTAGTACGCTGATTTTAAGTCCTTTGGGTATAGACGGAGGAGTGGGATAGCTGGGTCAGATGGTGGTTCCATTCCACATTTTCTGAGGAATCACTGGATTAGACAAAGGGGATTGAAGGGAAGGGAGGGAGGATGGGAATGGGAAAGACTGTAGGACACGAATCGGACATAACTCTCCTATGTTCATATATGAATACACGACCAGTGAAACTCCACATCATGTACAACCAAACAACGGGATCCTAATAAGAATAAGTTATACTCCAAGTGTGTATAATAAGTCAAAATACACTCTACTGTCGTGTGTATCTCAAAAGAACAAATTAAAAAATCGTAAGAAGAAAAAGAATCTCTGTTACCTAAGTCTTCTGTTATTTGCAATAAAATGCATTTCTAACTGGAAAGTTTCCCTTTTCACCTTGCCAAAGCCAGTGCCTCGCATTCGTTTAGGCAAGGACCCCTCTGTGGCAGTTTCCTTTTGCGCTGAAAGCACCAGCCAATGAAACTTGATAGGAGAACCAAATGAGAAACTCAAGTGGAAAACAGAGAAGGCAGATCATCATTATTTTTGATCCCATGTCTGATCATTAGAGAACCCAAATGAATTGAAAACAATTAGAAGTATAACTTAATAAGGTGGCTGTCTACAAAATTAATTGACAAAAATAAATGAATCAACTATAAATATGATCACTAATTAGAAAATACAATGGAAGAAAAGATCCCACTTATAATAGCTATAAATTGATGAAACAACTAGGAATACATTTGGAAATAGGGCTTAAACCTGTATGATTTTTCTCATTCTTAAAGGGTAATGCTTAATATTATAATGTGAGTCCTCTCTATACAAATTATAAATTCAATGCAATATTAAAAAGAAGGCTAGTGGAAAATTAAAGCAAACCCAGATGGAAATCAGGAGGAAGATATTAAATGGAACAAAGATACTTGATCTTATTAGAGAAACAATCAACTAAGCAAATTAAACAGTTAAAATGTTCGGCATGTTTAGAATTGTGAAATGCAAAAACTATGAGAAAAATCAAAGCAATACTAGCAAAACCAAAATAACAGTGAGAGAATTTAACACAACTCTTTCAGAAACTGAGAGTGAAATGAAGACTTTGAGGGATTTGAATAACATAGTGAATAGTCAAAATCTAATAGGTTCACAGAGTTGCCAAGCACACAGAACATGCTCATTCCACTCAAAACCACATAACATTTCAAAATATATGTTCACATGTTATGCTACAAAGAAATCTCAGCTTGTGAAGGAGGCAGAAATCATAAATGCTGCTTTCCCTGATTGTAATTAAATAAGAGGAACTAGAAGTTAATAACTCTAAAACCTTGGGCATTTAAAAACTTTCCTCTGGATAACGCAAGTTAGAAAAGAAAATACAAATTAAAGTTTAGAACACTTAGAAACTAACAAACACCCAAATACAACAAATCAAAGTTCTTGGCATGTGGCCCAAACAGTACGAATAGAGGAAAACCTACCGTCTTCAGCAGATTTATTAGAAAACAAGAAAGATGAAAGTTAAATGAGAAGCACACCGGTCAGAAGTTACAAAAGGAAGAGCATTAACATAAAACAAAGGCGAATCTACGCCTCACTCAAGAATAAAGTTAGAAGTTACTGAAATAGAAATCAAAGAGAAGAACTTGATAAGCACCTCTTCAAAATAGCCAGTGAAAAGGACCAGTCTCAGGAGAATCTAACCGGAGAAAACACAATTAAAATATTACAAAAGAAACACAAGTCATAATCAAAATCAGGAGGGGAAATATCGCAATAAAAGAAAATGTACACATTTTCTTTCTTCTAAGAAGAGGTTTTAATAAACAGTATGAATTACGTTACAAGAAGTCACACAGCTTCCAGACAGAGTTGTGCTCAGATGGCCACTGGCTACTGTCACCTGCACATGAGTGAGCTTAGCTTTGCTTAGAAGCTCTTTCTTCCTGCCACAGTGGCCTCAGTGAAGTCAGTAACACTGGTGGCACCATGAGCAGTTGTGTTTTTAACCTAAATTTACACCCTTCATGTCACAAGAAAGACACCCGATGTCTTCAAAGCTGACCACACACCTTGATGGAATATTGAAGAGGTGGGTCAGCTCAGAAGTCTCCTCAAATTCTAATCTGCCAGTGCTGATATTGCAGACCCTAATTTCTTTCCACTTACCGCCCAGTGTATTGTGAAAGTAGTCAGAATAAAAATGGAATCACTTACATCAAACTCTAGTAAAATAAAGTTGGGAGACCTTGAAGGGAGAGTTTCAAGGTCAAGGGTCCATCTTGTTGCAGAGACGCAGGAAGCAGAGAGGACCCACGGGTGGCTGCTTCCTAGGAGAGATCGAGAGTCGCTGGATAATTCCAGCTATGAAAATCTGATTGCATGACCCACGGCAGGTACTTGTACCAAAAGAAGTGGAAAGAAACAATGCCCAAGACGGATGGACGCAACAGCACACAAGGAGCCAGGGCTTGTACCTAATCATGTTCTTCAATAAAGGAACCAGGCTCCTTGGAGAAACGGAATTTCTAGGACAGGAGCAAGATGCAACCTGGAGTTTCTGTTAGGACAGAAAGTAAGATGGTCTCAGAAACAGACCAAAAAGACAGTGGTGGGGGAGAAGACCCACCATGAGAGGGGGTGGTGGAGGGACACAGGAGCTAATTGAAAAGAAGTTCTAGAAGCTGAAGCTGGAGCAATTTGAGCAAAAGTGAATAAATAAATAGGAGTATTGGACTATAATCCAAAGCATAAAATAAATATCCAGGGATTCATAGTGATAGAAGTAAATGACTGAATAGACTGATCAGTAGAGGTGAAGAGAGGATCTCCCAGCAGAATCCCAAGCAACGCAGGTGGCACTCTGCCCTGGAAGAGGGAGCACAGGCTCCCTCCATAGGTGACAATCGCACACAGGCGCCTTCCTTCCCAAGTGCACAGTGTAGAGGGGGAAGAACAGCCTACAGGGGAGGGACCTTGCCGCAGTCCAGCTGCAGCAAAATAAGCGGGGGGGTGACGAACAACTTGTGTACTTTGATACAGCAGGAGTAGGAGCCGTTTATTGTAGGACAACAGAGGTATTTATACATTCCACACAGCTTATCTTAATTAGCATAAACTAGATACAGCAGTCAACCAATAAGAAATCTCCACACCTAATGGCTCACTGGCGCTACCTCACAAACCACTCCCCCTGGCAAAATGCCAGGCGCCATCCTGACTTGTTTACAGACCCTAACATTTGCCAGGCGCCATCCTGACTTGTTTACAGACTCTAACAGGACCTCACAAGCATGACCTCAGCCGGCCTTCAACCAACACCCACAGTCGTAAATCACATGGGCAGCAGGTGCGCGTGGACACTGGAGAAACAGCACCGCACCTCTGTGGCCTTCCTGCTGGAGACCCAAAACCCCGATCTTAGGATGGAAGGAATGTGGGATGAATTCCAATGGGGAACCTCTGAGCAGTGCTCCTCAGAACTGTCAAGGTCATCAAAAACAGGAAAGTGGGAAACTGCCACGGACAAGAGGAAACTAAGGAGACGCGTCGGCTAAATGTCATGTGGGCTCAGAGGGGGACCCTGGAACAGAAAAGGGACACTAGGTAGAAACTAAAGGAATCTAAATCAACTATGATCTTCAGCTAATGATAACACAGCAACCTTGATTCATTAAGTATCGCAAACATACCTACGAGTATAAGTTGTTAATAATAAGGGAACTGGGGGCAGGGTGTATAGGAACCCAGTTTTCCATACATCTAAAACTAAAATTAAAAAATGAAGTCTGCTAAGAAAAATGGTACAGTGGTGGTGGTAGGAGAAGATGCTGTAGCCTGACTCCTCAGACCATACTGCAAACACAGTGAGTCACATCGTAGGAAAATAAAAATGACCAGTTTTCTCCACATAGGGAATAAAAGCTTGTAAAAAGCCTGTCAGTGTGCCTGATGCCTAGAACAGGTAGAACAGGTAGTCAAAACCAGAGGCCTTTGGCCTTCCCTCCCCAAGAGGCACTGGGCCACGTGGCTTAATAAACAGGTTTGGCCCAAAGTACTCACAACTCTTGTGACACTAGGTTTTTCTAGAGACTAAAACAAACAAACAAAAAAAAACAACACAAACACTATCACAGATATAACCCAATGCCTTTTGTGAACATTCACAAGAAATCTAAAGTAACAATGTTATGGGGGTGCTGGGTAGCTCCCTGCTGGGGTCATCAGGGAGGTCACAGGTAGCAGCTGTTTACCAGCTAATATGGAGCTAGTTCAGAATTTAACAGCTTCCCTGTTATGTTCTGGCTATGGTCAGCCCAGCCCTGGGATAGCCCATTTATATTGCTTATCTGCACATGCTTATATTTTTAAGTCTATTAATGTATTTAAACTGGGACTGGAAGGGTGTACCCTGAGCTGCTAACAGGGACTAAGAGAATGGAATAGGACCTTGATTGGTAGTAAAGGCAACTTGTGCTTCTTACTCAATTATCTTCTGTTACTTAGTTTTTTAATAGAGAAAACAGGACATATGTGTTCAATACAGTCCAATCAAGATTCCAGTGAAAACATGTTTGATGTGACGTAAAGTGGGTCGAACACTCGGCTGTGAAAACAGCATGTGCAAGTGGAGAATCCAGAGCTTAGGAGTGAGGGCTCGCCCCAGCTCATCTTCAAGCATATTGAGATCTTGGCGTTTTAAAGTGTCATACTGACTCAGGGCGAGGGAGAAATGTCGATAGATCAGAACACACTGTCCAGAAATAGACTCCAGTATATACAGAAATTTAACGCATGATAAAAGTGGCATTTCAAATCAATGGGGAAATGATGGATGAGTCAGAGGGCTAGCCATTTGGAAAACATAAAGTTAGATCTCTATTGCACTATTTACACTGAAATAGATGGTAGATGCTTCAAGGACTTAAATGTAAAAATCTAAGACCATGAAAGCACTAGAAAAAGACATGAGTGACATACACTCTGGGCGTGGGGAAGGCTTGTCTAGGAAGTTGAGAAAACCAGAAATTCAGAACTGGATGATGAACCTCCTTGAAAATTGAACATTTTGCACATAAATAGAGTTAAAAGATAGATTGGGGGTGGGGACAGGGATCTTTACTCTATGAAAAGGATTGAAATTCATATCCTTTGCAAGTAATAAGAAAAGGTGAAAATTCCAAACACCAACTTAAAAGGGAAGTGGTGAGGGGAAATGGCTAACTCCTTGCGGCATGCCATTTCAAGGTCCTTCTTAATATAAAACGGGCACACTCTGGCCTCAACATTCCACTTCTAGGAACCCATTCTCTAGAAGTACAAAAACTGCAGCATTGACTGACATAATAAAAATCTGTAAAAATCCAAAGGTACATAAATAGAGTATTGATTCAATAAACTGTGGTCTATCCATAGAAGGGGGTATTCTGCAAGCATCAAAAATAAAAAGGTAAATCTGTAGGTGCTGACGTGGAAGTGCTTAAGATAATTATTTAAGTGAACAAAAGTTGCACAGCCAAGTGGTCACATTTTTGTCTAATAATTAGAACATGCATATTTTGTATGAAAGCAGAAAAAAGTATCTTGACTACATATCAATCTGCTGCAAGGACGATTTCTGAGAGGTGGAAAAGTGGAATTACGGGAGACATCTCTATTCTCTTCTCTACCTTAGATTACATTGGAATGTTTTTTTTCTGCTTGCAATCGATCATCAAAAAAAATAACAATTAGAATTCAGAAATGACTTTGAAATTGTTAAGGTTCTTTTCTCACTTCCATATTCTGCAGTATTAGCAAAAGGGACATTTCCAGATCGGCAGGCCACCAGCCTGATTGATAAGGCACTGAATGAGTTCAGTGTCATAGGAACCTCAGTTTGGGGCTCAAGTGTCCGTTCTTTCAAAGGGAACTTTCAAACACAGGATTAGGAGAAAAGCACCCTGGGGCGGGGTGCGGGTGGGGGGGGGGGAGGACCATTGCAAGCTTGTCCTTGTCCTTCCCTATCCTAGCAGGCTGATGGTGGCATTAGCCGGGGACAATGAGTGGTGAATAAATAGCTTTGGACAGGAAGTTGCCACTCCAGTAGGAAACTTGGCAGAAAAACCAAATGAACGGGGCTTTGTGGAGGGAAGAAAGCCCTCCAGCCGCGGAACAGGATGGGCAAGCACGGTCCAGTGAAAGGGCACTGGACGTGGGTCGGGCGTGCCCCGGGTTGAGTAAGATGGAGAATCAGATAATGTTTTGGAGCCTCATTTTCTTCATCTAGAAGTGGGATAAAGGCTGCCTATCTCACGGGGTTGGCTGGAGGTGATATTTAAATATGTGCGTGGAATACTTCGTGAGTGGCGCATGTGTAAGTCGGTGCTCTGCTGCTTGTGGAATGTGCTAGCTCACCGATGCCCGATGCCCCAGTGGGGCCACAGCTCTCAGCTCCTGAAGACAAAGCACCACCCCAGGGCTGGGGTTGCCAGATAAATACAGGGTGCCAAGTGGAATTTGCATTTCAAATATCAATGAATAATTTTCTAGTATAAGCAAGTCCTGTGCTAACAGAGCCTGTTAGCATTTAGTTTTAACTATTTTGTTGTTCTGCCTTCATTTCTAATAAATCATCTCCCCAGCAAAAGTTTTAAAAGCTCCACAGAAGTAAAGATCACCTGGTCTTGGATCCTCCAGGCTGCTTGAGCACTGTCTCACGCTGAACAGGGACTAAATAAATGCTGCCCAGAGCAGGATCCCTAGGGATGTATTAGCACCTCTGATCCCTTAGGGCTTGTGCACACATCTGGGTATCCTTGGGGCCCTGTCTGTCTTCTGGCTGCTCTGAAACTGTGAATCTGCTGGTGCTCAGGAGCTTAGGTACTGGCCTCACCCTGGAAATCAGGGAAAGAAGATCTCAGAGATGCCCACTCCCACGCGAAGCAATAACTCTAGGGTGTTACTAAGTCTCCTGGACCTTGGCTTAAAAATCTTAAAATCGTTTTCTGGTTATGATTCACTGGGTGATAAATAGAAAAGTTTAAACTTCATTTGAAGCATTTAAAAAGAAAAGACGATTTACGCCTTTCAACACAGGAGCTAACTCAAATTTGGCTGGGTGTTAGGCTGCTGGATTTTGAAAAGGAGGCAGCTTTTCCTAAACACTGGTCTCTGTCATTCTTTCTCATTTGGCTCTTTTTTGCTAAACTTCTCAATGAGGTTTTGGAACTGCCACAAATATCCCTGAGTTAAAAAGAACATATTGAATCAGTGTTTGTAAGAAGGGAGAGAAAAACAAAGAATATGGGAGTCATTCCAACCACGGACAAGGCGATAACCTGGATGCACTGTGCATAACCAATGGTATTTCTTTTTTCTTTTTTTTTTTTTTTTTTTTTGAGGGACGATACAAAGCTTTCTCCAGAATTCTTTGATAAAATATACACTGACTCATGAAAAAGAAAACGTGGCAAGGAAATACTTTGCATACAGAGCTATGGCCATGGTTATGTAGGAGTGTACACCATTTCCAATTAAACAAAGAAATAGGCAGTAGAAAACACTTAAAAAGAAAAGAAAACCTCAGAGTCTCTTTGAAAGAAGAGTGGAATTTTCACTCTACCTTATTCATTAAAGTTAGAAACTGCCATCCCTTTAATGAGCAGCCTGAGGGTGGACAAATGGTCTTGAATAGCTATATTCCAGAGAGAGCTTGGCATCATCACTGAAACATAATGTGGGATTGCAATTGTGTGGCGTTTTTTCCCAGTGAATAGGAAGTGATCAAAGATAACATTGCTTGAGAAAGAATTAAAATAGTGTAACATTGCATCAAGTTATAGCCCATGCCAATCATTACACGGGTGAATGAACAAGATCCTTTAAATAATGGTAAGGACGTGCTGTGGCATTCAAAATACAATGACCAACTTCAGTGGGGTTCAAATAAAAATGCAAAAGCATGTGCCCACTCATCTGGCCAGAACAGTGAAGTATAAGCACGTCGCTCTCAGTACATCTGCAAGCCACATCCTTCATTGACATCATCTATAAAACACTGGACACGGGGAAGTAAATGAATTCACAAAGGCTGCCTTAGGAATTTTATCTTCGCAATGGAAATGCTATCTATGAGGAAACCAGAAAAATTAGAGGCACAATCAGGAAAGAATAAAGTAAAAAGGACTTAAATAATTGCCTGTGATCACCTTTCCCTCTGTCAAAGGACGGGAAGGCACTGTGGAGGAACTGAATTCATCAGTGTGCAGATGAGAGCTCCTGGCATATAATGCCAGACAGAGCTATTTACTGGAAAAAGTGTTGGTTTATTTACATGCTAAACAGCACCACCTTCCAGCCTCCACTGAGAAATAACAGCCTCGCAGGGAAGGGAGAGAAAAGGCGGTTCCCCCCATTCCAGGGAGAAGCAGGACAGGACAGGCAGGGATTGCCACACACACCAACGTCTTTCGCCTTGACCCCGTCAGTCCTTACAGAATGAAATGCGTATATGTCCACAGAGGTAATCTTTGATCTTTTTTTTTAAAAGAATCCTAGCAAGGAAACCTGACTTCGCATGCATAAGGTGTGAGAGAGGAGGAAAATCAACACTCTCCTAAATTCAGTTAATCTCTGTGGTACAACTCTTCAAAACCAAGGGAAAAGTGGCATTTCATCTTGGTCTGAGGACTCATCAGCAGGGCCAAATGCATCCCCTTGTGCACTCTGCAACAAACAACAACAACAACAACAAATAAAGCTGAAAGAAACTGCCCTGATGAGCAAAGGCCAGCCAATGAATGGGGTGGATTGTTTAATACAGTAAACAGGAGATCTGAGCACAGAACAAAGGAGCCCAGAGAGCAGGAGGCACCCACAACCCCTTCTCTCCCAGCCAGAGGCTGGAGTGGAGCTGGGCGACTGAGCTCGGGGAGCACTGCCACTGATTCTACACGAGTCAGGCACCACCTTGGCGCTGCCGCTGCAAGTTTTCACTTTTTTGACTTAGAAAATAATGCTTGAACTTGCAGCTGGTGTGTATAATTCTGGCAGACACCAGGAGGGGCACTGCATGGGCAAATGCCAGTCCTGTCATTCCTGACATACAAGCTCTGGCAAATAATTTTGTCTCTGGCTAGTTTTGTGGTTTCACTTTATCCTAAACATCGTATTTAACGATAATGTTTTAATACACTAAAAGGAGATCTCTTCTTTTTCCTTAAAAACAACAACAACAAAGACTGGGGAGAAGACTCGCTAGGGAGCTGTGTGGACAGACCTCCACATTCGCCCCGCGTTCCATGGGTAGCACGGTGAGCGGGGTGAAGTCTCGGAGGAGGGTGTCTGGGTGACACTGCCCGACACTACGTAAAGACCCTAAAGGGGTGACTGGACTGAGAGGAACAATACTTGTTTGCGTGGCTCTGTTGAGTTTTCGTTGGCATGGCCAGAAGGACAGCAACCTCGCAGCCGAGCAGCGCCTGGGACGGAGGTGGCGCCATGACAGAGGAAGGCAGGTGGGGGGTGGCCTAGAACTTGACCATGTTCTTCCATCGACACAAGCGCTTCGGTGTGTCAGCGAGTGGCTTTGCAGATGGTGGACACTCACCAAGGGTGTGCCCCACGAGGAAGTAGGCCACACGTGGCCAGAGCGTCTCTGGGCCTCAGCCAGGCGGCAGGGCCTTCACCCAGCCACCATTGCTGGGGGCCAAGACGCCAACCTGTGACCCTGCTGGGTCGAAAGGGGTGCATAGACTGTTGTGTGCACCATGGACACCTCACTTTGGGGTGGGGGGAGGATGCTCTGAGACATTGTGTGGGTTAGACAGACTGCCCAAAGGGTGGGACCACCATAAGCTTCTGCTTTCCCCAAACAGGGCGGCCCTGCTGCCCACCTGTGTGAGTCCACCTCTGAGCTTCTCCCCCACCCCTCATCCCACCCATAAGTAAATCTATAGGGTGGTGCTGAGCGGTGGAGGAGGAGGACTTCGGTTCACCAGGAGTGTGTCACCCTGTTGCCGCAGTCTGGCTGGGCACAAATCACTAGCCACTGAAGCAGGAACAAACTTTATTTTTAAACTGTAGGAAAACACTTCACACAGCTCCCGGGGAATCGTCCTGAACGCCACGAGGCTTGTCCAGGAATCCCCAGCCGGAAACATCTCTCCCGGAAATCCCTCCTCCTGCACTTCCCCAACCAATGGGAACTCTCGGGGAATCCCCGGAAATCCCCACGAGAACTCCAAAATAGTGCGAGAACTCAAAAGTTGCGGCAGAGGTGGATAGTAATGCCTCGCCTGTCAATCAATACTGTTGGCAAAATGCCAGGGGCCATACAGACTCAGCCGTGGCTCTCAGCACCCTGTTGCATTTCAGACCTAAGCTTGGTCACTTTGGTGTGGGTGGGATAGGTCCACGGGTGGATGCCTCCATATCAGAGGTGTCCCCATGAGGCATGGAGTGGAGCAGAGCCCCAGAGCATAGGGAGGACTCATCCACAGCAGCTGAAAGGGGTGGGGAGAGCCGGCAAGCAGCACAGGGGTCCTGGCTCCACGGGGAGAGGAATTAGGGAAGGGGCCTGAGACCGCCCCTGGGGCTGTTTTCTCCCCAGGCTGTGCGGCCTGGGGAATGTGGGTAACTGAAGCTGCCAGGGCACTCTGAGGCTGGACGTTTGACAGACAAGGCTGGCAGAGGCTGCTCTGGAGCTCACTTTGCAGCAGGCCCTGTTGGGTGAGTCAGAGGGAGCCATCCCATTCACCTTCCAGTGTCCAGGAGTGGCCTGGGCTTTGGCCCCCTGGACCGACCCAAAACACCAGACGTCCCCAAGCTCAGGGGGCCTCTCCTTTCCACTGAACTCATCTGTGCTGGTTGGGTTTGGCTCAAGTGTTCGTACTGATGAGGTTGCCAGGCCCAAGCTCCAGCGTAGAATGATCTCTGTGAAGAAATCAATGGAAACTGAATTTGTTCCTCTTCAAGAGTTTTCAGCACCTACCCCAGACCTAAATACAAGTTGCAGGATTGAATGACGTCCTAGGACTGCATAAAGGAGGAAAGGTTTGAAGGAGAAATGGCCCCTCCAGCCTGGATGTAGGATTTCATCTTGGAGACTTCAAGGCCATAAGCTTACCACAATCTTCCTGGTGTGGACAGATTATGTAGATGAAGGGGTGCCGTCATCGTATCCTTTCTGAAAGAAAATATCATGCATCACTAGCACCCCTTGGTAAGGTCTACTTTTTGGTCTTGTTTTATATTTTTAGGAGAAGGCATTCCTGATGGAAACAGAATTCACGAGGAGATAGATGGTCCAAGCTCCTGGAAGCCTGGCCGGGCGCCGTGGGTCTTGAGTAACACCCACCGTGATCCTCAGTGGGCATCTTCACACAGGGCTGGAGCAGAAAGCACGGAGACTCCTGCTGGAATTTCCAGGGTAAACTCCCCAGACTGCTGTGCTCCTGATATGAATGAGAGACGTCAAAGCTTGACAACACCTTTGCCTAGCGGGATGTACGAAGGAAAGACAGGGACCATGTAAGTCATTAAAAGAAAAAAAAAAAAACAGGCCGAGAAATTATCCTAAATATTAAGGAGCAACTTAGGCAGAGAAGATGAGCATATAATGGAATAAACTTTGATATAAACTGATGGAAACTTCCAAATATCTGCATTAAAAAATTCATCTATATCACGTTAGAAAACTTCTGTCTTCAGCAGGAACGAAGGACCATAGAACCCAACATTTCCAAAACTGAGGGACTAAGATAACGAAATCCACCTTCTCTTCCTTATTTTTAGAACAAAATAAACTTAAAACTAAATTTGAAAGCAGGCAAGTATTGAGATCCGTAATACTGTGATTTTATTCTGAATAATTGCCTTTTATTTTCAACGCCTATTGTGTCTTTACTGCACCTCATGTCACAATTTAATCTCTCTTTAAACTTAATTTAATGCCCAATTTAATCTCAATATGACAGCTAATAATTAAGAGAGCTCATGTTGTGTAGCTTAATGTTTGGTTGTGCTGGTCATGTGTATGTGTCATGTACGATGTTGTTTCATACCATGCAATTTAATGAACAGCATCCCTTGATATGTTTATTTCCAAAGAACAAAAAAACAAGACATCATTGTTTGAAAGTCAAAACATACATTCTCCTGGCACCGTTGAGAAGAGCAAAAGATGTCACAAATGACAGAGGCCCACTTTTGATATTTGTATATTACATACACAAATAGGTAGATTACCTGTCCCTTACACGTACAAATCTGAACATTATATGCACAAATCTGAAATAATCACTTTATATTTGTGGTAATTACTTGAATTCATAATTTGTATCTTACTGATACAATAATTTATATTAGATACAAAACTAACAGTAATTTTTATTGATAGTGACTTTTATTGTCAATGAAAACTTTCGAAGTAATCCTTACCTGGAAGCCCAGTTTGCAAAACAGGCCAGGGTGGCTCTGCTTTGATGAAAGTGTTGGTGGGGACTGGACTTGGGTGCAGGGCCCGGCAGCAGTCTCCTGAACCCCTCAGTGGCACTCCTGTCCCTCCATGCAGCCTAGGATTCCTGGAGCACATTGGGAAACATTGGCTTAGACAATGTCCTACATGTGC
This sequence comes from Marmota flaviventris, assembly GCF_047511675.1. Taxonomy (NCBI): domain Eukaryota; kingdom Metazoa; phylum Chordata; class Mammalia; order Rodentia; family Sciuridae; genus Marmota; species Marmota flaviventris. Next base: position 6,621,322 of record NC_092501.1, on the reverse strand, counting down.
AGAGGGCTTCCCTGTGTCACCGCATCTCAGCCTCACGACATGTGTCAGGGTCATCCACCCTACAGGTGGACAAGTGAGGACATAGAGCCATTAATGTTCCAGCAGCCACATAAGTCCCAAGCAATGAGAGCTGGGATCTGAACCCAGCTATAGTATAGTATCTCTCGCGAGGAACTCTTGACTCCAGTCTCCCCCCCGCCCGCCCCCTTTATTCTATACTGATTATGACAGTAGAAAATGAGTCCAAGAAGGACGAGATGGAGTTCATGTGTAGCTCGAGGGCTCCCTCGGCTCCTATGACCCATGGTCCTCGTGGGGTCACACTCCCGTACTCCCCCAGATCACCAGTGGCAGAGGGCCGTGAGCACCTGGCCCTTTCTGTCCACTCCAGAAGGCCTGCAGAGTACAGGGATGAGGGTGAGGTTGTTATCTGAATCTATTCTTATTTACAAACAAGGTGAACAGTTCATAAATTTCAGTAGTTTCTTATTAGTGGAAATAATTGCCTTTTGTCATCCCCGCGAGAGATACTATATATAAAGAAGTAGAATCGGCGCTCAGCACCTTGAGAAATGTCATTAGAACCAAAAGTTACCTTGGTGGGAAAAAAAAACTCATCAGAGTCAAGGAAAAAAGGCAAATCCAGAAAGAAAAATTAAACTGCATATAAGATGGGGAACGTTTAACTGGGATGAAGGAAGCAATAGGAATCACAATTTTCAGAACAGAGACAAGCCCTTAATTTTGCATGTTGTCAGATGTTCCTGAACCCCGTGAACAAGCATGGGACCATCGTATCCCGTGTCCGACAGGCAGGACAGGCATCAGATGAGTCACACCAGAGACCTTCCTGGTGATGAACAGACAGACTAGGAGGGGAGGAAGTGCAGCCGAGAGGTCCCTGTAGGAAAAAGTCTCCCTCATCTCAACAGCCATTTCTGAGAGGGAGGGTGAGGAACAACGATGCCCTTGGATCTTTCATGTAAAGTTTTATGACTCCTGCAGCCATCAGAGTGCCAGAGAATTTTTAGCAGAGGCATTGTAGAAATATAGTAGTGTCCCATTAAATGTTAATAAATGCCACAAGATACTTGGTTTTATGTCCAAATCATTTTGGGAAGTAGAATGTTTGCAAGTTATACAAGTGTCTTCCAGACAGGGCTTTTCAGAGCTCTGGATGTATTAATTTGCACTGTAAAGCTCTGAGCACAAAGAACTGGAGGCATTTTTTAAATATATATATATATTTTTTAATTTTAGGTGGACACAATATCTTCATTTTATATTTATGTAGTGCTGAGGATTGAACCCAGGGCCTCGTGAGTGCTAGGTGTGCACTCTACCACTGAGTCACAACCCCAGCCCCAAAGAACTAGAGGCATTTTATAAACTTAAGAACCCTTCACACCTCCCCAACACTAGAGTTCCACAAATCAGTTTGGGAAGTGCTGATGTATGGCAGTGTTTTGAGCAAGGATGCATAGTTAGGAAATTGTCAGATACCTCTTAATTAATAGGAAAATTAGTTATGCCCAGGGCTCAACTTAGCAATTTCACTGCAGTTCTTCTCTGCCCACCACCAAATCATACAGGATGAAGGTTCTGTGGGACACATGGTCCCTTAAGACATGCCATCGTGCACAAACAACTGTTTCTGCTTTCCCAGTGCGACCTGTGAATCCCCACCCTCCCTTCCTGCTTACCTGGTGTTCCTCTCTTAGGGTGTCCAGTGCCAGGCACTGACAGAGCACAGAGCTGCAGGCAGGTCAGGAAGCAGAAGGTGAAGGGTCCTGTCCTGGTTGAGCACGCAGCCTCACCAGGGACTTCCCAAAGCCCACCTTGTTGTTGACTCTTTGGATCCTGCAGCTACTCGGTTCACCCTTCTCTTGTTAACTCTCACCGTATTTTGATTTGCACACTAGTTCTTTTAAGTTTAATATTGACTGAACACCTACCCCATGCTGGGCACTGGGCCAGTGCTACAGAGGGTGAGGGAGGAGCCTTGTCTTTGGAGAAGTTAGCACCAGGGGACAGTGGATTACGTGCAGAGGTAGCTGTTGATTGTCCACACAGGGCTCATGTCCCTCTGTCTCAGGAGGAAAGGCACATGGTTTCTGTTAGTTTGAGACAGGCAGATGCACAGGCACGCCCTCCAGGGCTGGTTTTTCTCTGCCTGCCCTTCCTAGCCTCCGTCCCATACAGGAAATGAAAGCCTCTTTCTAATTTAGCTTCAAATTCATATCTCTGTACATAGACATGTGACCATGTCTAAAGGGCCCTGAACCAACTTTTAAATTAAATGATTTGAAGGAGAGGTAGAAAATTTAATATCAATGTTGCCCAATATTATATTCTTTTTTTTCTTTGCAATCTTTTGGGTTTACCCTTTATTTCTTAATTGTTTTCTTCTTCCACACATATTTTTTCCACTTGAAGTCAAATAACACAAAATGAGATGAAAGTGGAAATATTAAAAAGGAAACAATTATTCAGTATTACCCCCTTAGAATTTAGCTTTATGAAAATATTTTTAAAGCTATTACTCATGTTGAAGTTTTAGCATTCATTAATATATGTATTTTGTGCAAAATCAGCAAATTCTACATTCCCAGTTTGGCTGTTATACACACAAATTAATGAATGTACTTAAATGAATTTGATTAATATGCAAGCAGTTTAAGATCCACTTTGTATTATTAGCACAGAAATTTCCCTCATTGAATGCTGCTGAATCAGAATGTTGCGTTTGCTTGGAGAGGCCTATCACACCACACACACACACACACACACACACACACACACACTACAAATAATGTAAAGCTAAGATTTTCATAATTATCATAATTCACGCATTAAGATATTAGCAAACTGTCATAACCACAAGAGATTCTCCATGCATGGAATTTTCCATCTTCTGCCTGCACCAAAGATGTACATGCAGCGCCAGTGCCAGAGAGTGTTAAATGGGAACTCTACTTCTGCATTTTATTAGCAAATTTTGCAAACTACAAACAGCTTGAGTGTTGTATAAATTTATAGTTGTACTTGCACATTTGTGACGATGGTGTTCAGCATGCAAGTTTTATCTAAGAGCTTTTACTTGGAACTGCACAGAGCAATTCCAAAGCCTCAAAACTAAAGGAAAATAAAATTGAAGTGCCTTTACAATTGAGTGATTTATACATTAAAGTATTTATTTTAAAACAAGATTAAAAATATTGCACTCTTAGAAACATTCTCTCCTGGTAGAAGCACTCAGATGGAAAATTTCATCCATTTCAAACTGATTTTTTGCCTGAATGGCTCTCCAATATTTTCCTAAAACCTAGTCATGTCAGATGATTTATTCTACTTTAACAATACAGGGCCAGTAGCCTGGAAGCTTTGAGCGCTGAAGGGATGGAAGGTAGTTGGCCAATTAGGCATTCGACTCTATTTTGAATTTTTATGCTAACTCACATTTAATCTTTTCTTTCCTTCTGATCCCCTAATCTGCAGTACCTTCTTGTAGATGAGGATTTCTGCATATTTCTGTCCTGGAGATTTTAGCCAAAGTTGAGCTACGGAATACATTTTAGACCAAAATCCCAAATAAAGATCAAGTGGGAAAACCCATTTTCCCATAGTTTAGGAGACAGTATCAGGAGATCAGGTATGCTACATAAAGGGCACACACGTTCCAATGTCCCCACAAGGCCCGCCCCAACTCTACCCTCATGTCACAGCACAGTGTCGTCTGTGCCATCCCAGGCCGGTGGGACACTCTGAACCTTGTCAACAATGACTGACCTGCCACCCAGGAAGTCATTTTTCAGATAACAGATGCCCTCCAGATTTTTTTCTATTAATACAAACTTTGTTTTCTACTATTGTCATTTATTCCCCCATCCTCTGTGGCAACCTATGTTGTTTCTGGAAACTTAACTTTAAGGGAAACAAGTAACGTGCAATGTTCCTGAGATATGATTAGTAGGCGGAAAAGTTAATGGGAGTCTGTTTTTCTCTGGGGGTGTTGACGTCATGAACGGAAACCTCCATTTATGGTCTCAGATAATGAAGGCCACAAACAGGTCCAAACTTTGAAGTATGGAATTTCCTCTGACTGTAAGAAGAAGTCGGCTGTGATAGCAATGCCTGTGAGTCTTATTAGGTGGGTGTGCAGTTGTTTTGATTCCACTCAAATAATCAAGGGAGCCATCGCTGTTTTTGTAGGTAGCAGAACCAGAAGCAACCACCAGACAAGCATTCCCAATGAGGTTCCTTCCTGCATCTGTCCGCACTCTAGAGCAATCCCCCTGAGTATGGAGCTTCCTGGGACCACGTCAGGCCGTCCACAGAGAAAGAGCCACAGCCAGTAAGGCCTGCCCGAGGAACTGTGCTACTCTGTGATGCCGGCAAACTGAGCAAGACAAAGCCTCAGGCTGCCTCCTTTACAATACCCCACTTGGAATAAAGTGATTGAGAAAATGGGCTCTTTCTTGCCACCCTGACACAAGCCATGCAGGGGCAGAAAACATGACCTGTCACTACTGTCCATCAAACGTTATCATGACTTCCGTCTACTCCCTGAGGACTATTTTAATTTTTCCTCATTCAAAGACACTTGTTTAATTAAAATGAAAATATGAGGTTGCCTAGAAAGGGTTTGTCTTTTTCCACCGTCCAATGACACTTTTAACTTTGCAAAGCTACTTATTTGTTTACAACTTAAACGAAAGTTTAATGCACAACTTGTGCATCTGTACCTATAGCTAATTTGGAATGCCAGGAGAAAAATATCTGTGTGCCACTAAATCTTTGTAGAACACACAGTTAATAGCATTATTTTCCAATTTGGGGAAATGTATGTTTCAGTGTACATGTATCAGTCAGGGTTCTGTTGTAAATAATAGAGAGCATTTTCGCTATTTTTAGCAGAAAGAAATGCTGCACAGGGAACCAAGAACTCGTGGATTGGAACTCTTGGCTGGCCTGGAGGGCTACCCCCAGGCAATTGTGCAGAGCTGGCTTCCAAGGACACTGAGTCAGGAAGCTGCAGTGTTAACTGCCTCCAGGATCCTCCAAAGCTCCGTCTTTAATTGGTTTCCAGAGATTGAGAGGTCACTACTACAAGTCACCTAGTGATGACCACCTAGGCTGCAGTCTGCAGATGAGAAATGTCAACCAGAACTGTTGGACTCCCTCAAAATCCACAAGAGGAAAGTGGGCATCTCCTGTATCATCGCCTGTCTCCCCCTGCCCCCCCCCCCCCCACTTGAGTGAGTGCCTCTGATGAGTCAACCCTAAATCCTAGCTGGTTCTTTAGCTGCAAGGGAGTCCAGGAAATGCAGTTTATAGGAGTTTTCTAGCCTTTTCAATGAGGAAAGGCTACTGATAAGAGGTTAACCAGAAGCAAACCATCAGACAGAATTGACATAGTTTACAAATCTACTCCAATATCTGAGACTCTTTTTCTATTACTGGTTAGCTCTGCACAAAATGCTTCATAGTTCATTTAAAAAATTATATTGCTCCCTCTTTTACTCAGTCCTTACATAGGGTTATCCTAAAGCCATTTCAAGTTTGCCCAATCACTTCCTCCTTCAGGAGCAAGCTGTTTTTGTAGTGTAGAAAGCACCTAGCATCCTCAGGAAGTTTTCCACATCCTAATCTTGGGACCTGTGAAAAGGTTACATGGAAATGGAGCAATGGAATTAAAGTTGTTAATCAGCTGGCTTTAGCGTAGAGGGCTTATCCAGGATTAGCAGAGGAAGTGCCTGAGGTATGTGAGAGGGAGGTGGAAAAGGTGTGGGGGGGCAGCGTGAGGACTTGCTGCTGCTGTTGGCTGTGATGATGATAAGTTTGTGCTCTTTTGAGCCATTAAGTTTGCAGTAATTTGTTACAGCAGCCACAGGACACTAATACGCCTGATATTTGAGACAGCTGGCTGCTCTTCCCCTTGAGCTTTGACATTTCAGCTCACAGAATTATCCTGAGTAGTGTTTCCCTCTCTGGCTTTTTGTGCTCAGTAGGAAGCTCCCAGGATCCCAAGTCTTCACCTGGCTCTTCAGTGTCCTGTCCCACAGTGCTATTGGCCAGCCACCAGGCTAACATGTCCCTCTGCTCACTCTCACCACATCAGAACGCCCGACCCCACCCTTGGTTGGATGAAGAAAACCAACTCTGTCCCCGGCTGCACATCTTGTGCTCCTGCTCAGATTTCCCCACAGGATTCAAGTCCTCCCACCCCCACCAGCCTTTAGTGCCCAGAGCCCTGCAGGCTCATGGCTTGTGACACAGTGTGTACCTTGTAGTTGTGTTTCTGGTACCCAAAGAGCTTTCATGCACTTCTGAGCACAACCATGCTTTTTACACTTACGTTATCCACTTAATATGAAATTCAGTTGGTCAAAAACATGAGCTATTGCCTGTATATTTTGTCACAGTCGTGTTTGGAACAGAGGGTGAAATAACTGGACCAAATAACTGCCCATGGAGGATGGAGGATGCGCACTGGACATCCCACCAGCAGCCGTGTCCCAGCGTCCAGCCTGGCTGAGCTGAAGAGATAATGTAGTCTGTGGTGAGAGAGCTCCATCGCTGTTAGCAATCGCTTTCTGTTCCCAGGCATGTCACTTTCTGGAACAAATAATACCCTCTTGGCAAAGGCTCGGCTGGTTGGAAATTATAAGAGGAAGTTTCATTGTATTGCACTTTCAGGTGGTCGTTTGAGAAATTCATCTTGAAACTTGCTATTTCAGGAAGCTGGCTCAGCTCCTCCGATTCTTCTATCGTCCATCCATTCCATAAATTGGTGAGGCGAGATTGGAGGATGATTGTTAGGGTCAGGCGTGGGGAGGAACAGAACACCAGGTGTTACATTAAAAAGGTGGCATAAGTCCCTGGTTTAGTCATGTACTTTAAGAGTGTGGAAAATAGCTGTTCACAGTTAACACCAGAAGTGCTCATTAAACTGATTTTCTGTTGGGAATGATTCCTCCAAAATGTCGAAAGCTCTCAAGTAGCTAGAATTCTATCAGGATTATGATGCCCACTGAGTTGCGAGTCATAAGAAATGATACTTGAAATAAAGGCTTTGCAGGCAAATTAAAATAGTAATAATTTCAGTTAATGTAATGATATCTTTTTTTAAATCCCTTAATATCATTCAGCCAAAATTACATATTTGGAAAAAAATGAGCCACTAAAGAAGATTTCCTAATTGTATGTAATATGCCTGAAGGCAGATTGCGGGTGTAATTCAGATGCCTGGACACCGAGGAAGATGACACTGTGCGACAGAACACATTTTAGTCACAAACAGTCATAATGTAGCATTATCTCCAGAAAGAGGAAGCCAGGAGCATGTGACGGTCTCCACGGTGAGCTCTGTAATCCTGGCCGTTCTCGGAAGATCCTATTTCTACATGTGCAGACTTCTCAGTGAGCCCCAAACCCTTCAGATCAAATTTTGACACTTAACATCTCAGTATCGTGTAAGTCACGGCACTTATTTTCCTGGAATCCAGCTGCGTCTTTAGCTTTCTTCGTTTTTTTGCTAAGGTGGTATTCTTTCAGTTGGTTCACTTTGGCTCTCCCTACGTCTCATCTACAGGCTAACGAAACACCAAATACATTTTTTTTTGAGGTGAAAGGAGAATTATATAAACCATGAATCTTTTTAGCTATTTACAAGAGGCTAGTGCTGTAGCTCAACGGTAGAGTGTGTATTTAGCCTGGGTGAGGTCCTAGGTTCAGTCCCCAGCACCACAAAAATAAACAAACTAACCAAAAAACCCCAATTTAAAACAGTTTGCAAATTGTGCGTGTGTGTGTGTGTGTGTGTGTGTGTGTGTGTGTTGCGGGGGATTGAACCCAGGGCCTCACTACCTTGTTTTTATCTTTTATGTCATTCTTGAGCTACAACGTGCTACCTATCCATCTGTGCACTAAAGCTCTTACATTAGTCATAGTTCAGTGACCACAGGATTTTGCAGACTCTCATGAAGATGCACAAGTGATCTTGAATAACTACTTTAGTGTGCCATGCTCTTACCATGTTGTGGTTCAACTCGGGAGAGGGAACTTGCCATTGGAGTTTTGTTTGCTGCTCAGGCAAGGCTCTGACGCCAGGTTGGGAAGTGTCCTGCTGATTCAGTCACTGAGCTGCCCAACACAGAGAATCATTAAAGCACCAGGATCCACGCTCCCTTCCAACCCCCAAATTCTGTGGTTTCTTTTCTTGCTTTTGCTGACTCAGAGGTCAGATTCCACCCCCTCTATGGTGCTGATTTTAATCTTCCTGAGATAAAGGCTCAAAAACCTGTCTGGTCTGCACTGCTGTGAGCCCTCCAGAAAGAGGAAGCCAGGAGCATGGTGGGCTTCTTTTCAGCAAGGTGGGCTTCCTTTCTGCCTTCCCACACCCCTTCTGTGCCAGGATAAATGCAGCCCACAGGCGGCAGAACAGAGGGCTGTACCGCTCCTGGTTGCCTCTGGGTAGTCCCAGCTTCACGGGCTTCTGGGTTGGGGAGTCTGGGCTCACCGTCCTGCCTCCTTCCTAGGCCTGTGGTCCATTTACACCTGTCTCCCAAATGTGGTGCCAGCTTTGTGGAGGCTCTTCAGTGGCGACTCAGTCTGACAGGGAGCCCAGCTATGGGCTCTCCTTGGCCATTTGGCCAGAACTGCCATGGGTTGGGCTTCATGCATCCAAGGCAAGCCCAGGGATGGGAGAGCAAAGCAGAAAGAAGAGTTGGATCAGAAGCTCTCAGCTCCTTCTGGACACTTGGAGAGAAAGACGGTGTTCAGGACACTCCAATGCCACAGTCCGGCTGGGCACAATCAGGAGCCACTTGTCAAAAGAAACTAACTTTATTTTTAGAACCACACACGCCAAACAAAACAGCCTCTCAGGAAAAACCCTCAGAGCCCCAACTGCCACCACCGGCTTTCCACAAGCCTCTCTCTCCAACACACAAGCCTCTCTCTCCCACAAGCCTCTCTCCACCTCCCACAATCCTCCTGCTCTTGAGGCCGATTGGCTGGGTCACATGGGCGGAGCCAAAAAGTCCCCCAATGAGCAGCTCCATGGTCTGAAAGGGCAGGGAAACAGCCCAATGAGCATCACCGCAGAGGAGCCAATCAGCTAGATGTTGCAGGGGCCGCTGTGAGCCAATCATCAGCCGGCAGCTGGAAGTTTGCTGGGGCCCCTTCGGCTGTGGCTCTCAACACTCCAGACTCGTCCTTCTAGAAGATGGAGATGAAGGCCCATTCCTAACTTCAGGGCAGGCCTTGTAAGCTTACCTCCACTGCAGAGGCTGGGTGAGGGGCCTCCAGAACACGGGAGGCCCTGCTTCTGTGTTTCCAGGGGCTGGTGGGCAGGTGCGATCAGATAGCAGGCCTAACCAACAGCGAGGAGGGAGGTAGAGGGAGCTGGGGTCTCAGAGGCCCCGTGATACTTCGAGTAAGGCAGAGACTTTGGCTAAGCTAGGGACAGGTCCAGACTTGTGTATGACCTCTCATTTCATGACGCCTGAGGTCTTCCCTCCCACCTGGCCTCTGTCAGCATTATGATAGAGAGACTCGGGGTGTCTCCCCGGCCCCTCCCAGGAGGCAGGTCTGTGTCCAGGTCTGTTTCCTCCATCTACCTTTGTGTTTGTGAAGCTCCACGGGTGCAGCCTTCCTTCACATGGGGAAGGATTGGATTAGGACCCTGAATAAACCCAGTCTAGGGTTGATTCAGCACCCATGAGCCAGTGCTCCCTGGTTCTCAGTTTTCTTCCTCTGCAAAGAGAGTTGACAACACAAAAGCTGTTCTGGTGTCCGGCTTTGTCACGAGAAGGCAGATCAGGAAAGGGGTGTGCACACTCTCAGAAAGTCCACAGATGTGTACAAGGACTGTGTGGTGGGCAGCAACCATCGTGCCGGGCACTGGGGGTTAAAGGTGAAGGTGCTGAGCCTCTTCAGGAGACCCGTGATTTCAGCTGTTGAGAGGTGGACCCAACGCCCAGGGTTATGGCGTCATCGTTATGATCTGATTGCTCCTGTACACCCACTTCTCCCTGCAGAAGTGGAATAAAGGGCAGGGAGACCTGAGAAATGTGTCCGGTCTCCACTCTCATCACCAACAACTTTCTCTTTTAAAAATTTGCAGGTGGAGTCTTGGTGCTGAGAGTGTATGAGTCTGCTGTTCTTAGGAAATGCTGGGACAGGGCTGGGGGCCCGCCTGCACGAGGTACAAACCAAGATGATGATTTGAGATCTTTGAGGATCACTTCATCTTAAACAAAAGGCAGTTCTCAGACTTGAGAACATACCGGGGAAGTTCTCTAAGGTCCGGCTGCCTCTAATTCATTGTGTGATTTATTGTTATTTATTTGGATCCCCTTCACTGAGTGGTAAGCAAAAGAGGTAATTTTTTATTCTTTTTTTTCAATAAGTCAATAAAGAAGAAAGAGTTCCTCTGCATTCTAACCTATGTGGTCTCCCACAGTGCCCTTTAATTTGAAAGATGAAGAATTATTATAGAAATGCACCAAAATATTTTAATGCAAAATGAGCAGAGCTGTTTTGTTTCTGGGCTGGTGGTGCAATATTTTCTCACGGTTATGTTCTCGAACCATGAATCTGTGATAGTTTAAGAGCTGAATACATAATTTAATACTGCCCAAGGCCAGCATTAGCTAAAGCAGATGTTTGTGAAAGATGCATGCCTTTATGGAGGGTTGTGCTGCCCTAATTTGGTCCATTTCACTCTGCCTCCCTCTCCGTGCTCAGCTCTGTGCTCATCTTCTCCTCTACCTTGAAGATCATTGGTGCCTCCCTAGAAGGTCTACCCAAGGGGCGGCCGTGCAGGCTGCCTGTTAGGCACCTGAACGCACAGCTGCCCAGGATGGACAGGGTGTTCGTCTTTGGGGACTGTATTCATATCCTGCCTTTGGCATGCCATCAAATCCCTGAATTTCACAAGTGGAAGGCCTAGGAAGGCCTATGGGTCTCCTGGATGCCTGGGTCTTCTGCAGTGCCCCTGGCAGACGGCTGACCACCTCCACTGATGGGAAGCTTCAGAGTCGCACGTTTGCTCTATGACAACGTAACTCTCACAGGGAAGTGGGTGGAAGATGGAGACAAATAGCGAGATCCCAGCTGAAGTCACGGGCTCCGGAGCCCTCACTCCCCCCTTGGATGGGGCATCTGGATGCCCTTGTGCTGGCTAACTCAGCTGGCCTGCATCTGCATTCTCGGGATGTTTTCCTCATGGGGCTGCTCTGAGGTCCAGCGGGGGGTGGATGGAAACCTTCAGCAATGGCTGGAATACCCTGGGGACAGGATCAGGGCAGCCATTGCTGCAGCCTTGTTCTAGTGGCCATCTTGCTGGGATTTCCACCCACGGTTCTGACTCTGCCCCTTAAAACTCCCAGCTCACAGAAGAACCCCGTCCCTCCACACGGGACCCTCTTGCAGCGGTTTGAACAGTTGTTGTTTTTGCCTCTTTCCCCTCTACCTTGGACTCTGTTGCCATCACCCGGAAGCACTTGGCTTTCTCGGAATGTCCCTGTTTCTCACCTGCCTTTTGCACGCGCTGTTTTGGCTCAGCCTGGGTTTCTTTCCAGAAAGTTCCTCTTCCCTTAAGCCTTAGGTTAAATTCGACGTGTCCTTCAGGTCTCAGCTAGATGTCCTCCTCCCTGGAGGCCTTCCTGGTTGTCCACCCTGCTTTGTGCTCTGGCTGCAGGCCTGTCCTGGTGTGCTCCTGTTTATTCTGCAGCAGACTGTAGTCTCCCAGGGACAGAACCTGGGTCAGTGTTGCTTGTTGTTAAATTCTCAATGCTACCATGGTGTCTCTCCCCCACCAGGTGCTCAATGAATATTTACTGGAAAAAACCCTGATAGATTGTTTCTGCCCATTGATAGACTTGTGCCTCTATTGATCCTTGAGGAGTTTCCATGAGATGCATTTCAACCCTGCTTGCAGGTGGCTCGTCATCAGAAAACAGTATTTAGAGTTCGATAACACATGTCCCTCTCTGAAATCCCAATAAATATAACATGAAGAGCCATCAACTAAGTGTCCTTTTGCCATAGCCTGGTACACTTGTGGCTGATGCAGGCTATTTTCTATCAGGATGAGGAGCACATGGAACCCAACAGAGCAAAACTCAGAAGAGTGGATTCTTTTCTCCTTTTAATTGAAGGGAGGTGTTTCATTCCCCATCCCTTTCTTCTCCCTGCAAAACAAAAGGTCTTGCCTCTCCTAGGTACTTGCTCAAAGGCTTGGGTTCTGACCCTTTCTTTCATGAAGGAAAAACCCCTCTTTTACATACATGTCAACAATGCATGCAGGATGTATGCAAAACCATCGGCTTTGCAACAATTATTTCCTATTTTATTCTTTTTGACAACTTTTAAATAATTTTTGAGGATATTGTTTAAAGAAAGGTATGCCAGGGGATTGGGGTGTAGCTCAGTGGTAGAGCACTTGCCCAGCACATATGAGGCCCTGGGTTCCATCCTTAGCCACAAATAAAAATAAATAAATAAAATAAAGATATCGTGTCCAGCTACAACTAAAAAAAAAAATTTTAAGAGAAAGATACGCCAGTAGCCCTTACATAGAAGTAAAGGCTTTATCATAAGGACTCTGTAGGTAACAAAGTGTCTCAACTGGAAAATCATGTCAAATGGAAGTCCCGCAGGTGGAATTGTCTCGAAGAGAACTCCACCCACCAGCACCAGCAGGATCTGCGTGACGGAGGAGCAGAGGGCCTGAGACGGAGGACAGAGCTGTACAGCGGCAGGCAGAGCCGTACTGTAATTATGTTATAATGGGACACAATTATTTATTCACCTAGCAGAGTCGAGGAGACAATTTTTAGACGAAAAACACAAAATAGTTTGTTCCTGCCAAAAACTTCCCTGCCCTGTTCAGCACCCCTGCTGCTTCCTCTCAGGTCTAAAGCGCACGGGAGGGCGCTGACCTCGGCCAGCTGGGCTTAAACGCCATCAGCAAGAGGCGGACAACTCAGGCCCCATAAGCTGCTTGCTCTGGTGGCTGGGAGAAGGTCAGGGAGGGTTGATGTGGGCACTGGGTGGGACTGGCGGAGTCTACGGTGTGGGCAGGCAGAGGGGTGCTGCTCTGCACCCAGAGACCATGAGAAGCTGGCCCGTGTGGCCCTGACCCCAGCCAAGACCTGCAGCCTGGCAGTGTGACCAGCCAGGCCTCTGGGCATGTGGATGACCCCGTACCAGAGACTAAGTGGCCGGAGGAGGAGATGTCAGTCCCGGCTTCCTGTTCACAGTGCCACTGCCTGAGTCTGACCACATGGTCCATCAGTGAAGTCTACAACCCACAGGATTGTCTTTGCCAAGCTGTTTCCCCTCCCAAGTCGTGCTTGATTTGAGATCTATAGTATGTTCTGTCAATATTTTTTTTCCCTCCAAAAACCATTTCTCAGGTTGTGTGTGTGTGTGTGTGTGTGTGTTTGCTAAAACTGGAAGACATCTGTCAAAAAATTATTTCATTTAAAATAGATTCTGTGTTTGTCTTTTTGTGGGCTGAAAAATGTTTTATTTTTCTTTACTCTTTGTCTTCCTTCATCAGGCAAAGCTGAAGCCGTCTGTCTGTCCCCAGTGATTGAGAACAGAGGAGGAATTCCTATCAGGGCCTTTGTGTAACAGCAGTGACTACGGCTGCCATTAAACAACTTTGACTTCCTCTCGAGTAGCCGAGAAACTGTCTTTCCTCAACCGAAATGTCAAATGAACACCGTCCTTAAATAAGAACATGAATTTGACCTTTACCAGATGTCTTTATTCTTTAGCATTCTTTGGTGATGCATGCTTGGGAAGTTAGTGCTTATGCTACCCAGCACGGATGCTTTCTTGTCTGCTGTTTCCAAGCTGCCTGAGGCTGTCTTCTGTGGACAACCGACTATTTCTGTCATAATGGGACACAATTATTTATTCACCTAGCAGAGCCGAGGAAATAATTTTTAGACGAAAAACACAAAATGGTTTGTTCCTACCACAAACTTCCCACAAAAGCAGAAATCTTATTTCCCAAGTAGAACCAGACCCTCACTCCATTCTTTGCCCAGCAGAAAAAAATTACATGGCTTTTAGCTTTAATGGCCTTTTAGGCTTGTCGCCAAAAGAAGTTCCAAAAAAACTTTGCGGGTCCCAATTTGCCCTCTCAGCCCAGCTCTTTTGTGAGTGGGGAGAGGAGTCGCTGGAGAGCGGCCAACGCCAGGGGAACTCCACGAAACGAAGCCAGGGGCCAAAGCACCACTCCACACAGTTGAGAGGAGAGGAAAGGAGCCCCAGGGTCACAGGGAATCAGACTGCACAGGGCAGGTCTCAGGACAGCGGTGAGGCTTAATTGATGGAGCGAGTTGTTGGGTACACGTGTTATTAAGGTGGTGCCGCTCAGTGTGGGCTGCCAAGCGGGCTGTGCGCACCTGGCACAGGCTCTCTGCCACCCTGTGCCCTAGCTCATCTGTTTCCGCCTGCAGTAAGCAAGCCTGGCCTTTTTCCTCTGGAAAGTTTGAGGGTTCATCTCACTCTGTCACACCCCAGCGCTGAGCCGCCATTGCAGCAGAGAGCACCCTTGCCTTCTTCCTGGGGCTCCAAGTGTGGAGATTCCAGGAGGGTCTAGGAACGTGAAGGCAAGGTCGCACGGGGGCCATGTCCGCCCTTGCCTGGCAGGACATTGTCCTCCCACACTCCCTCAGGGCCTCCTCAAGCTGATGGTGGCTGCAGGTCATCTGTGCCCACGCCAAGCACCTGGTCCACTGTTTTTCCTCCTGCAGTCGCTGGCCCCCATCTCCATGTGCGTGTGCTACTGAGGTTTGAATCAGGGCAGTTCCTGGCTTCAGAGAACCCAGAGTTCTGCAGAGATCCGAGGATGAGGTACATGGACAGGAAGAGCCATCCTGCTTTGTCTGAAATTGCAGGTGGCCTTGGAAGGCACTGGAAGGACAGCTGAGCTCCCCTGCAGCGGATGACCGCACAGAAGCACATCCCTGTGTTCAGGCCAGGGCCCTTCCAGTTCAGCTGTCGGAGCATGAAGAGTTACTTCTCTCCAATTCCTGAGGGAGCTGGAAAGTGCCCCAGTGAGGCTGGTGGCTGTGCCCCAGGCTCCCCACAGCCATCCAGGGTGATGCATTTTTTTTTAAAAAAAGCTGATTCAAATAACAAAAATAAAAGCCTTAACAGGTCTGGATTTGCCAAACTTTTTTAAAAACAAAGATGGGAATGCTACTGTGTGGACTTTGGCTGGGATGGAAACTGTGCCTAGGTGCCCTCTGGACCCCACCCTGGAGTTGCTGGAATGTTCTGGACATCTGGGAGATTCTCGGACAGGAGGCGCAGGTTAGTGCTCCGCTATCCTCGGGGGATGGAGCTGGTGTGACTGTCAGCGATATAAAACACGACGCCCGAGAAACAGAAACCTGCCAACGCGCTGACAATCTCACACCTCAGGTTTCGTAGGCACACACCTGAACCTGTGACTGGAACGTGCTCACAGTTATTAAGTTCCCAGAGCGCCCGCGTTTACTCCTAACCGTGTCATTACTGTGGAGACATAAGAGGAGGAGAGCTGGGAAATGACACCCTTCTGAGTAGGTGTCGGTGAGCCAGAGATGTCATCGTCCAGACACAAACATCCCCAGACCTTTCAAAGAGATGACAACACAGTCAAATCATTTTTATTATAGGCATAAAATTAAAATTAGTATAGAATATTAAATGTTTATGAGTGGAGATGATGCTTTTAACAATTTTCAATTTAGATGGGATGATTTTGGCCATTGAAATTATTTCGCTATTACTCTCCTTGATTCAGTAAGTCCACCCAGTGTCACCTCCAGGCATCTCATGGCAGGAGACAGTGGCATCTTTATCTCATTTGAAATACTGGCTCTGCAGCTGGGGGGACTCTCTATCCCCTCTCTCCCAGTGGTGCACAGTGGTCTGGTTCCAGCCCCTGGAGTGAGCACTGGGCCCAGAGCTCCACGCCCTCTCAGGCAGCAGCTGCACCCTGGAATCCTGCCCTCAGCTGGACTGAGAAAGGGCGCCTCAGGGGAAGGCAGCGGTTGCCGTGGAAAGGGCTGCAGGTGGCAAAGCTCTCCTGTTGCAAAGGCCACTTGTCCAGGCCCCATGAGGTGTGGGAGCTTTCATCCAGGCAGGCCAGGTGGATGGGGAGAGCCTCCACTCCCACTGTGAGCCTCCACTCCCAGCCTCCACTGTGCAGCCCCCAGACGCCCCACCTGGGTTGCATCTTGCTAAGGTACTATGATTGGTAAAGGGGTGGTAGAAACCCATCCCAAAGCCCGTTGGACTGAGCAAGGTGGACACTACGGCATGGGAGCCATAGTGGCCAGAGCAGGGAGTCGCGGGGGTGCCTATGCTGGGGACAGAGTGGCTTCCCAGTGCAGACAGGGCAGCAGGGAAGAGAGGCCTTGTGGGGTGTGGGTGGCTCATGAAGAGGTCAGAGCCTGCGAGAGTGAGGAGGGCACCCATGGGGGCTCTGACTAAAGCAATGCTTCCTGATGCGGGTGAAGGGAGCCGGGTCTCCTGTTGTCGGAGAAGGAGGGACAACGCTGGGGAAGAAGAAAACTAAACCTGGTGAGGGCTGGCCTGGACACGTGGTTTCAGTGTACACCCATCCGTGGGCGTGTGTGCACGCAAACTCCCCAGCACCATCCAGAAAGGAAGCAGGGCCACCTCGGCAGCACTGACCACACCCTCACCAGACGCTTGCTACCAAGTACCACTCTCTGAAGAAGAAACCAGGGCCCCTGGAGAAGCGGCTGATCTCATGACTGGCGCAGAGAACGGGCAAAATGAGCTCCGAATTTCCTTTTGTGCCCCAAAATGAGCAAATGCCTGAAAAATGATGAGGGCGAGGGTGCCCAGAGGACACAAAGTCAGGCAGAAGGGGTCTTTGAGAATCAAACTAAGTGAGTTTAGTGATGGATCCTAACCAATTGAATAAGATGGGAAACCACGAGTCTGTGTCCATATGATAAATGAGCAAACTCTGAGGAGGAATGGGACGGTGACAGTCCCAACTTACCTCTCCACAAAACACTCGTCCACTACAAAGGGAAAAGAGCTTCAGACTCAGCCTCATGGATAGGTCAGTGGGCAGCATCTGCAAGAGGACCATGGAGACAAGTGCCACCCAAAGAGGGCAAGACACAGTGTTGTGTCTGTCACAGATGTCAACCAGACTCGGACTCTCATCACGAGGAAAGATCAAACCCCAACTGAAGGAAATTCCCCCAAATGCCAGCCTGGGATCTTGGAAGTGTAAAGGTCACACAAGTCAAGGCAGAACTGAAGAGGTTCAAGAGAAACGACAACTACGAGTTGGGACTCTGAACGGGACCTTCTGCTATAAAGGACATTACAGGGACAATTTAAACCTTGAATGCAGTCTGCAGGCCAGTGAGTACTATCCCGTCTCTGTTAAAGCCCTGATCATCATATGGCTGGATTTTATTAGGTAGGAATCCAAAATACAAACTGAACGTTCATGTTGGCAGCTTCTGAAACGGTTCCCAAAAGAGTTCTTTGTACCACACTTGCCTTTTCTTCTATAATTTTTTTTTTAAGTAGCTGATCAATGGCTTCTCTCTTCAATGTACGTTGACTCTAATGATGAAGTCTGCGATGGTCCAATCTGAAATACTCACTCTGATGAGAAGATGGAGTTTGGAAGCATTAAGAACAATTTGCTGTATAAACAATTCAATTTCTGTTCTTATTACTACAAATAGATACTGAATTTTCTTTGTTAATCATCTATTCTCTCAGGAATTGCCACATTGCAGAAGATTTCAGCTAGCGATGGTGCCCGTTTAAATGCGCCTGATCACATGGATATAAGTCTTTAGTAGAGGCAGCCATGTGATTTTTTTTTGGAAAAATGATATCCTAATGATGCAAATTATGTATGAGTGTATCATCTCGACGTATCTCTTCCAGTAGAGATTTGCCTGGTTCATGGACCTTAGGTGCACAGGACCTGATGCCCAGTGCGTAAACACTCAGCGAGTGAATTGGCCATCTGGCTACTTCCTTCTTGATCTAAACCATTATGTCTCTTAAAACCATGCTGTGGTTTATCTCTTGGAGAGATCCTTTGAGAGTTACCCTCCCCTTGGAGTTTTCTGGATTTCTGTTCTGTTTTGTAATTGCTTTGTTTCTCCATTAGAAAGTAAACGGTGTTTTTGTATGAGTCATCAATGAAGTTACATCCTTTTAAAGTGGAATGATTATTTTTATTTCTTTCATATGTTTGCATTATGTCTCAGTAGATTGTATGCACTCATTTTATGTTGTTGGCAAACTTAATAGTTTTTAATACTAATAATTTCATTTTTTATGTTTCAGTACTTATACATAAAAAGGATCATATTATGCACATATTTCTGCATCTTGCTTTTGAAACTCAACAAACCTCAGGGCAATTCCTTGCAAACAACTAGTATAACTTTAATTCATTTTAAAGTGCTGCAATAATATTTTATAACCTGGGTGTGCCTTGATTTATTCAGGCCTTCTCCTACAGAGGATATTTAATTCCTCTCTCCTTTTTATTTTTATTTTTGTCAAGTTATGCACATGTAAAACAGTCTTTTATATATGTCCTCATGTGCTGCTTTTACTTCTAAGGGTTAGCTTTCTTCTTCCTTTTTGGTACTAGGGATTCAAACCTGGAGCATCGGGCTCTGTAGAGTAGATTCTTTAAAAGTGATGGCTGTAAACCTGGGGCTGTGCGCATGCCTACAGGATTACAATCCCAGCAACTCAGGAGGCTGAGCAGGAGGATCACAAGTTTGAGGTCAGCCTCTGCAATTTATCTAGACCTTGTCTCAAAATAAAAAAATAAAAAGGGATGGGGATGTAGCTCAGTGACAGGACACCTCTTTGTTCTATCCCTAGTACAAAAAAAAAAGTGAGGGCTATACATTTGCCCCCCATGAGTGCCACACATATAGATTCAATCAACCACTTAATGTTTCAACCAACCATTCAGTATTTTCATATCAAAACTATTTGAGACAATACTGTGTCTGTACTGAAGCTCAGACGTTTCCCCTCGTCATTATTCCTTAGGCAGCACAGAACAGCAACTATTTACACATCATCCTTGATGCATTAGGCACTGGGAGGGTGCAGGAAGCTCTGTGGGGTTACATACAAACACTAAGCCATTTCGTATCTAGGAGTTGAGCAACCAAAGACTTGGGTACCATGGGGGTCCTGGAAGTAATCCCTGAAGATAACTGGGGAATGACGCTACATTGTTAATTTTGACAGGTGCTTCCAGATAGCACACTTCCTTGGCTATAAGGATTTACTCTGCACACATCCTTTTATGCTCATTCCTAATAATACTCAATGTTAGAAATCGAGTGACTTAAGCCTTTTTATCGTCTGGCTGTATTGCCATTCACTCACTCAGTTAATAAACATACATAGGACACTGTCTGCATACTACGCACCAGCTGTTGGCACTCAGGTGGCAGCAGTGAACTAAGCTGGTCTGGTGCCTGCACCCACACAGCTTCCGGTACACACCGAGGTCCCCTCTGGTGAGTCAGAGGGGACCTGAAGAAAAGCGTCAGGAAGGGCAAAGGGGCTGCTATGCAGGGAGGGTGCTGGGAAAGGTGCCTAGAGGTGACATTCGAGCACAGACCTAAGCAAGTGTGGAGCTGGGGCAGCGGGGAGGACTCTGAGGCTGGTTGAGGTGGGGTGAGGGAGGGAAAGCCAGGGCAGGCGGCACTGCAGAGGAGCCCCCCTGCACACCTCTGAGCTTCCTGGAAAGACACCGAGGGAGGCCGTGTCCCTGGAACTCCCTGGGGCTGGGCACTGCCAGGTGTCCCACATGCCACCCACAGCAAGAGCACGTTGACGACCCGCTGGGATCAGGAAGAAGGACCCCTTTCTACGGTTCCTCTCTGGTGCCTCTATGGTGAAATTGGCACCTAACCCTTGACCTTTTCCCAATGACCTTCTGCCTGCTGACTGTAAAGAGCCAAACTTGTCTTCTAAAAGCTTAAAACCTGGACCTACTCATATTTATCTTTCACTATTGTTTTTGTAACCTGTTAACTTTTGGATTTCTAGCCATGGTCAACAGAAACAGCTCCTCAGTCCCGGATGGACAGTGCAGATCCGAAGAGTTTGTTGGAATTTGATTTTTTTACATTAAAGTCTGGAGTCCACCTAGGTTTTATTTTTCAATGTGATGTACAATAGGGATCTAATTATATTTTCTTTCAGATAGCCTTTGTGCTGACACTACTTATTAAATAATCCATCTTTTTCCCACGGCAACAAAACTTTGTCATATATTATATTTTTGTATTTGCTAGCATCTATTTTTGGGTTCTCTATTCAGATCCACGGATCTATTTGTCTATTCCTCTCAGACACCCCGTGACTTGATTGCAGGGCTTTATGTCTCAAACTGTTATTCTGTAAGGCAAATGTACTTGCTGTTCTTTTCCATAACTTTCTTAGCTGCTCGGGAGGCATTATTCCTCTATGTAAGCTTTAATATAATTTCATTCAACTGGAAAAAAAAAAACAAGAAGAAAGGGATAAAAACCCTCACAGAGGTTCTAATCAAAATTAGATTTCTTTTACATATTAATTTGGGAGAATTGGCATTTTGTGATATTAAGTCTTTGGGATTGTTTGTTCAGATCTTATTTTATATCATTCAATGAGAGTCTTTGGTTTTCTTCTTTTCCAAACTGCATTTGGTTGTTGAATTCATTCTGAAGTCTTGCAGCTTTTGCTTTTGTTGTGAAGGAGATTTCCCTCTTTCTACTTCTAAGAGCTCCACCAGTGTCCCAGCAGGCCACACCGGGAATGCTCAGCAGGCCGGGAAGCCCAGGAGAGTTTCAGAAGAAAGTATCTGGAAAGGTGCTGGTGGGTCATGGGCAGTGGAGAAGCCGCAGGGAGAGCCAGGGCCCAGTGGTGAGTGCGGAAGCAAGCAGTTCCTAGAACTGGCAGGGAAAGGCGGTCACTCAGGAGAGGTCCCTGGAGAGGGGCTGAGCCCTTGGTAGAGGAGGCTGCGTGGCCACCCCTCAGTCCTGTAGAAAGGACAACCTGTGTCCACCTCCTACCTCCATTCCCCTGCTGCATCCCATTGGCTGAGCCAGCAGAACATCATGGCTTAAGGGTGTGGTGGATAAAGCTGCTCACCTCATGGTGGCCACAAAGCAGAAAGAGGGAGAATGAAGGAGAAGGGCATGGACAGGATACAGTCCCCAAGGTCACACCCCCAAGGGCCTACTGCCTCCAACTGGTTCCACCTCCCACAGTTTTCACCACCTCCCAATAACATCATCAAATTATGACTCCATAGGGCATTGATCCATTGGCGAGATCAGAGCCCTCATGACCCAATTACTTCCCCAAAGCCTCTGAAAACCGCTGCTCTGGGGTCCAAGCCTTTAACAAACGAGCCTTTGGGGGACTTTCCAGATCAACCTGCAGTGGAGGTAGAACCTGTTCTGGCCACTCCTCTGGCCGCTGGCCACTTGCTGGCCATCTTTGGTGTTTCTTGGCACGGGGGGCTCACTCCCAGCCCTGCCTGTGTGTTTGCAGGGTGTCCTTCTGTGTGTGCCTGTGTCCACAGGGTCCTTGTCATACAGGATCAGTGCCCAACCCCAGGGACATCATAACTTACCTTCTGTGACAATCTCATTTCCAAATGGGATCCCATCACAGGTACCAGGGGTTAGGACATCGACATCCTTTGGGGGGACAAGTTTGTGTATATTGGATTTATTTATCTAATCTTTAAGTTTGGATAAAATGCAACCGTGAACCCACCTTATCCTGCGTGTTCTTAACGGCACATCTCTAAGCAGCCTTACCATTTCTTCTACTGTCATTGGTTTATTAAAAGTTTTCACCTCTTGTTGAGCCACTATTTAGGCAATTTCTAATCAGTTTTTAAATCCACATTTTTATAAAGTGTTTGCCACACTGTTTCACAAAAATCTTGTACACTTTCGCTCTCTCACTGTCCCATCCTTAATTAAGTGGGAAAGGAATTGATCTTTTTGGTTGTTCTTTTCAGAGAAACAGCTTTGGGATTAATTTGCCTTTCTACTATTTTTCTTGCTATGGTTTTTTATTTTATTAGTTTCACCTTTTAAATTAATGAATCTCCGTTTTCTAGCTTCTTTTTATTTTTTGTAGTTCCTTTTCTAATTTTGATTTATTTTGATTATTTTATCTTTTAATTTTAATGCCTTATTTTCATATTTGATGATTAAATATATAGACTCAAAAGCATGTATGTGTATGCCATAAGTATTTATTTATTAAAAATTGTACATATTTAAGGTGTATATTATGATGTTTTGATTTACATGTACCACACATAATACCACATATACCATATATTTCTACAGATCCATCCCTCACCTCACATAACTTTTTTTTTTTGGTATGGTGCAAACAATTAAGATCCAATAAGTTCTATTCAATAGCAAATTTCAAGTACACGATTCAGTATTAACTACAGTCACCTTGTAACTCAGTTGACCTTCAGAACTTGTTCCTCCTACAGAACCGAAACTTTATACCATGGACTGCACCTTCATCTGCTCACCGCCCTGTGTCTGGAAACCGCATTTACTTCCTGCTTCTATGAACTGAACTTTCCAGGATTCCACCTCTAGGTGACACCATCCAATATTCTCCTTTCTTTATCTGGCTTACTTCATTTAGCATAATGTCCTTCAGGTCCATCCACCAGTGGTACAATGTCCATTGCTCCGTGTGTGTGTGTGTGTGTGTGTGTGTACAGACCCTTAGGTGGTTTCCATATTGTTAACAGAACCTATTGTTAACAGAGCTGCAGTGAACTCGGGTGTGCAGGATTCTCTTCCACATACTGGTTTCCCTTCCCCTGGAGACATCATGCTCTGGATCGTATGGTAGTTCTAGTTTTGGTCTTTTGAGGCCCCTCCCGCTGGTGTCCATAATTGCTTTATCCATTTATCACAAGTGTCCCCTTTTCTCCCATCCTCTCCAACACTTGCTGTCCTTGCTTTTCTCAGAGAAGCTGTCCTGGCGGATGTGAGAGGCTGGCGCAGTGACTTGGGTTTGCATTTCCCCAGTGATAAGAGACATTGAGCGTGCTCTCATGTACCTATTGACCATTTGTCTCCTTGGGAAAATGTCTGTTTAGGTATTTGCCCCTTTTGTGATTGGGTTGTTCTAACTTTATGTTAGTTCTGCTGTGGATTCGCTTGTTCCTGACGTATCCTGGACGTTGACCCTCGAGGGCCTCCTCCGTCTTTCCCCTGGTGGGTGGTTTCTTTGCTGTGCAGAAGCTTAGTTGGACAGAGTGCTGCTTATTGCTGTTTTGTCACCAGTGTTTTTAATGTCACATGCAAGGAAACCATCGCCAAGCCCCGAGCCATGAAGCTTCTCTCCTGTTTTCTTCCAGGAGTTCCGTGGTTTACTTTTTACCATAGAACGTCTGATCCATTTGAGTTGGTTCTCGTGCGCGGCACAAGATGATCGTCCTGTTTTGTTCTTTGCTCGCGTGGGTGTCCAGTCCCAGCCAAGAGACACACGTGCAGGTTTGCTCCTGGACTCTCCATCCTGTGCCGGAGGTTTTTAGAATACAGCGTTTTCCTCCTTGATTTCTAAGTAGTTTTCTATTCTTTTAAATTTTCTATTATTTGAACCAATGATTACCTGGGATTGTGGTTCTTAATTTACAAAATTTTTCATCAACATTTAATC
Organism: Marmota flaviventris; assembly: GCF_047511675.1. Taxonomy (NCBI): domain Eukaryota; kingdom Metazoa; phylum Chordata; class Mammalia; order Rodentia; family Sciuridae; genus Marmota; species Marmota flaviventris. The sequence goes on along the minus strand of NC_092501.1, from coordinate 6,597,559 downwards.
ATTTGTTTATGACTTTTTAAAATTAATATAATTATGCTTTTTGGTTTTAAGATCTGTTTATGTTACCAAGTGGGATGTGAGTGGTTTTTAAAAAATTATCATTGTATACAGAAACAGAGAGTACATCCTCATTTGGAGATATAAAGGCTCAGTGTTTGCCAATGGAGTTGAATTTATCGATGGTATTATTGAGTTCCTTCACAACCTTACTTTATATCTAGTACGTCTGTATCTCATGATAATACTATTGGGGGTGGGGTACTGGGGATTGAACCCAGAGGTGCTTAATTACCAAACCACATCGCCAACCCTTTTTATTTTTTATTTTTATCTTGCTAAGTTGCTTGGGGCCTTGCCAAGTTCCTGAGGCTGGCCTTGAACTTGTGATCTTTCTGTCTCAGCTTCTCAAGTCACTGGGACTATACGTATGTGCCATCACATCTGGCCATAATAGTATTTTTTAAAAATATTTTATTTTTTAGTTGTACACAATACCTTTATTTTGTTTATTTATTTTTATGTGGTGCTGAGGGTCGAACCCAGGGTCTCACACGTGCTAGGTGAGCGCTGTACCGCTGAGCCACCACCCCAGCCCCCATAATAGTATTTTTTAGATCTGCTTTCCCCTGCATTTCTAATAGTTTACACATTTATTTAATTGCTACATTGTTGGGCACACTTTTATGACCATCATTTCTCCTTTGTGAGTTTTGCCTTTATCATTATACAAGGCACTGATCATTCTATTTAGTGTTTTGAACCTAGAGGTCTATTTCACGATATTAATATTGTCATGCCAACTGGTTTTGGTGTGCTTTGTCTGCTAGCTCTTTGATTATGAGCATATCCAATTTTTCTACTAAACTTTGCTCCAGTGCATTTCTTGTAAACGCAGAGAGCGCTGGGTTTTGATTTTGAACCTGATCGGATTCTCCGTCTCTTACTAGGATCACTTGACATTCTTGTTGTAATAACCGATATCCTTGGTTCTTCAGGCTCATTTTTCGTTTTTGATTCCTCTTTTTCTTGTTTCTTTTTTTGTCAGATTCCTATTTGGTTTCATTTTCTTCTGGTTAATGTGGAACTTCAACCAAACATTTATATTCAATTAATGGCCACAGGCTTTCCCCCAGAACTCTTAATCAGAACCAGATTTCTAAAGGATTATTTGAAATCGAGATACTAAGACAATTCCCCTCCTAAGAATGAACTAGTTCTTCTTCTACTCCCTTCTAGTAAGATGAGACCACTTTCAAGATGTTCTTAATTATTTTTGAGATTTTATTCCCATAAAATTTAGAGTTGATTTGTTAAGTAAAAATAAACAAACAACTCAAACTCAGGAGAAAATTGGGATCGTGGTGGGAATCGCCGTGAGTAGAACTTGAGGAGAGGTGGCACCTTCCAACATGGTCCTTTCTGATCCGAAAACATCCATTGGTGAGCCTGTGTTTTCATTCTTTTTTTAAAAATTTTTAGTTGTAGATGGACACAATACCTTTATTTCATTTTTTTTTGTGTGGTGCTGAGGATCAAACCCAGTGCCCCATGCATGCGAGGCAAGTGCTCTACCTCTGAGCCACAACCCCAGCCCAGATTTTATAGCCATTGAATTTTGCATGATCATTGTTGTGGTATGTGTAGCTGTAGGTGGTGGGGGTGGCTGGAGGAAGTAGGCCACTGGGGGTGTGGTGTTGGGGACTATATCTGTCCCTAGACCCTGTCCTCCATGAGCTGAGAGGCTTTCCTCCACCACACCGTCCCCCCCTGATGTCATGCTTTAGAGGTAGACAACCATGGACTGAATCCTCTGCAACTGTGAGCCAAAATAAATCTTTCCTCCTCTAAGTTGTTTTTGTCAGGGTTTTTGGTCACAGTGGCGAAAAGCTGACTAATCAAGGATCATGTAACTGTTCAGAAAATAGCCAGCATCAGGACAGAATTTGTCATCATAATTCTCCCATTGATTCTCTTGAACTTTCTAGATAGACAATCATATGATCTAGTATTAATGATGATTTTCCACATTTATATCTTTTTTGTTGTTGTTCTGTTGCTCTGGCTAGACCTAAAGCACAGTGAGGAATAATGTCTTATTCCTAACCTCATCTTTAGTGCAATCCTACCAAATAGTAATTTGTTGTGTTCTAATATATGTTCTATAACACATCAACAAAGCTTGATTTTACAGCTATTTTCTAAGATCTGAATTTTCAAGGAAATCTTGTTGTCTCTTGAGACGATCACATGAGATTTTCTTTCTTAATCTCAATGTAATAATTTGAATTTGCAGAATTTCTAAAAGTTGATGATCTTCACATTTTTAGTCTGTTTTTATATCGTATTGATTGATTTGCTAATATTTTGTTTTGGAATTTGCATTTTGGTTCATAAGTGAGAATGACCTCTAGTTTTCCCACCCTGAACTGCATTTGCTGATTTTGATATAAGGGTTATATTAGTTATCTGAGATGTCTGAAAGGCATTTTGTGGTCTAAAAAAAAAAAAAAAAGGAGTACATCTTAATTGTATTGAGAAGCGTGAGGCAGGCCAATAAATTCTCCTTGAAAGGAAGGGATTCTATGGTCCAACAATTCTGAAAATGTATCTCTCTGTTAGAGGTTATACCATGGACACAAACTCTAAAAATTCCTGCAGGGAAGAAGCCTACTTCATCAACCCAACTTTGGTTAATTCAGCCTTTTCCAAACTAATTCAAGCACAGGGTACTTGGAAGGGGAGGGGTGAAGATAACCTATTAAATCATCCTGATGGCTTTTTCTTTTCTCCATCCCTCCCTCCCTCCCTCCGTCCCTTCCTTCCGTCCTCCCTTTCTTTTTGGCATAGGGAATTGAACCCAGGGGGCTCATTATTACAGAGTGTCTTGCTAAGTTGTTGAATCTGGCCTCAAACTGGCAATTTTCCTGCCTCAGTCTCCTGAGTTGCTGGGATTAGAGGTGTGCACCACCACACCCAACTTCTATAGACTATCTTTTTAAAAAGCATTTTCAGAAATGCTGCTTTAAGCACAAAGATGCTTTTTACAAATTATTTATAATGGCAAAGATTAGGGAACAATAGGGAAGTGTTTAGGTAAATTACAATAGAACGGAACATGATATGATCATAAGCTGATTGTACAAAGATATCATCAAAAGCGTGTAAATGCATTCATTTTAATATTAAGTGGAAAACCAAGACAAAAATTCTATGTGATCACACCTATATTCAAACCAAATAAACAATAAAACAGAAAAAAAACTAGGATTAAATTCACAAAGATATCAAAGAGCTATCTTGGATTTTTTTTAATTGTTTTTCTTCTTTTTACATTTTGATAAGCACGTATTGCTTTCATATTTTGGAAGAAATGACAATGTCAAAATAATAAAACCTTCCTTATCCACCCAAAGGGAGTATGAAGGAAATAGTTAGTTGACAGGGAAGAATGTCAGGAGAGGGTGGGGGTATCCGTGCCTCGAACATTCTTTTTTCTACTGCTGCCAGTGCCCCTGGTGTGCCCTTGAGTGACAGCCGTCCCCACTTCAGACCGGCCTCAGTTCCACCATAGCTGCCGCAGCACCTAACACACCTCCCTCCCTCTTCCCTTCCCATCCTGGACTCTCCGATATGAGTTTTTCCCATTTGACTGTAGGCTTCTCCAAGGATGGGGACACGGCCTCCTCTGGCAATGACCACAGGGCTTTATGCAGGACTCGTGTCAACAGATGTCTGTTCACATTCTAAACATCAGGTGCCCTTGTAAGTCAACCCTGCTCAGCACAGAACACAGAGGAAGCAGCAGGGTCCCACAGCTCTGGAAGAAAATGGCAGATTTGGAAGGGACAACAGGTGCTGTGGGTTACTGTGGTCACTTCAGGATCTCACCCTCCAAATCCAGTTTCTCCTCTGGAACCTCGGTCTGCCTTACTTTCAAAGTAAGAATTTTCATCTATTGAAGGGCACCTAGGTTGGCTCCATAGCTTGGCTACTGTGAATTGAGCTGCTGTAAACATTGATGTGGCTGCATCATTGTAGTATGGTGATTTTTTTTAGTCCTTTGTGTATAAACCGGGGAGTGGGGTAACTGGGTGAAATGGTGGTTCCATTTCTAGTTTTTTGAGGAATCTCCACACTCCTTTCCAGAGTGGTTGCACAAATTTGCAGTCCCACCAATAATGTGTGAATGTGCCCTTTGTATTCTTGATAATTGCTGTTCTGAATGAAGTGAGACGAAACCTCAGTGTAGTTTTGATTTGTATTTCGCTAATTGCTGGAGATGTCGAACATTTTTTCATATATTCGTTGACCATTGGATTTCTTCTTTTGAGAAGTATCTGTTTAGTTCTTTTCCCCATTTATTGATTGGGTTATTTGATTTGTTTTGGTGTTAACTTTTTTGAGCCCTCTGCATCATCTGGATATTCATGCCCTGAGGAGCAGGTGGCAAAGATCTTCTCCAATTCTGTAGGCTCTCTCTTTATATTCTTAATTGTTTCCTTTGCTGTGCAGAAGCTTTTAAATTTGATGCCATCCTATTTACTGTTTTTTTTTTATATACTGGGGAGTGAATCCAGGGCACTTAATTACTGAGCCACATCTTTAGCCCTTTTTCGTATTTTATTTAGAGACAAGGCCTCACTGAGTTACTTAGGACCTTGCTAAGTTGCTGAGTCTAGCTTTGAACTTGAGATCCTCCTGCTCAGCCTCCCAAGCCACTGGGATTACAGGCATGTACCACCATGCCCAGCTCCACTTACTGATAATTTTATTTCTTTAGGAGTCTTGTTGAGGAAGTAGGTTCGTGGGCCAACAGGTTGAATGGAAAAACAAAATGTGGTATGTATACACGATGGAGTATTATTCAGCCATAAAGAAGAATGACGTTATGGCATTTTCCAGCAAATGGATGGAACTGGAAACTATCATGATATGTAAAATAAGCCAATCCCCCGAAGTCAAAGGTCCAATGTTTTCTCTGATAGACGGAAGCTAATCCAAAATAGGAAAGTGGTGGGCAAGGTATGATAAAACAAGAGACAGAAAGAGAGAGAAAAGGGAGAGGGAATTTCATCAAAATAAAGGAAACATTAGTAGAGTAGGTGACAGGGAATGAGGAGGAGGGGGAAGGGACTGGAAAGGAGAAGGGAGTGGAATGAATCTGAAGGACTTTCCTCTGCACATGCAAGGACGTGGCCGGTGGGTCCTGGCCTCGGGCGTGTCCACAGGACACTAATGTTTTTTTAAAAAAGTAAACTGTAAATTGGTTGAAGAGAGATTGTGGAGTGAAGGGAGGGAAGTGGGGGGACGTGCTGGGAACCGAACTGGAGCAAGCTTTTGTGGGTATCATCGGGGTGTGTCCTGGTGTTCTACATGATTAAGATAATAAATAAATAACTTGAAAAGTAGGATCTTTTACTTGCATAATGGAAGTTTAACTGACTACATGCGACTATTACCCAGTGTCAGAGTAACAGTGGAATGCTGTCATCAGTGAGGGACAGCTGTTTTTCAGACATGGAGAATTGGTTTATGTGGTGGCAGCTCCAACTCTTGCCATATTTATTGATGGTCTGCTGATTCTAAACGATTATACAAAGGTTTGCAAATCCTTTACCTCTTCTAATACAGGGGGCCTCTTGTTCTCCAGTGTCTGAAGGCTAGCAGGACCTAAGGACCTGTAGGGGTTAAACCCACAGCACAGAAGTTCAGGGAGGAGTCCCTGTCCACCTTCAGAACTCACATGTGCAGCCCAGAATCCATCTGGCCACTCTATTCCTCTCCAACATTTTTATCTTCTCTGTCAAATAACACAAAGTCTGGTTTCCTAAGTTCTTTTAGGAAAAAAAGATGATCAACAGCTTCACACCAAGAAGAGCATGATCATGAGAGTTCCCATGGACTGAGTTCTTGCTGTGTGCCAGGCCCTGGCCCCATGCTACATGCATCACACACCCCAGGTAGTGAGTCCTGCTGTTAGAGATGAGCCGGCCAGGGCACAGGGAGGTTAAGTCACTACACAGGATAACACAGCTAGGAAGTCTGTGGCAAATCAGGCATTGGGTACTTGATAACTTTAGATTCTTGATAACTTTCTGCAAAGCCGAACCATTTGTTAGTAACTGCTGCATGGGAAAAAGTGCAATTAGCATGTAGACGCCTGTCATCGGAATGGCAATGTTAGAAGGAAACCCCAGTTGGCTAACTCTGGCACTTAACATGAGCCAGGTATGTTCGAAGTTCTCATCGGCTAGGAGCCACGATTGACTCTACATGGTAGGAACTATCATTTCCAGCTTACAGGTGAAGCTATAGAGTGCTGTGAGGCTTGACAACTGGCCCAAGGCCAGGTCCCTGTCTGCAGCAGGGCAGGGTCTGGAAGCCAAGGAGTCCAGCTGCACCTCTGGGGGAGAAGGCGCTCTACCTCTCACAGGAACAGCAGGACTTTGGGGCTTTCTTACAGCTGTTGGTCGTCCCCATTAGTCAGCGATCTCCCTGCCACCCTCAGCATGGAAGGGTTTGGGATGATCCTTGGAAACCAGTGCATGTGTCAGTCAGGCAAGCTACCCAGGCTCCGCTCAGCAGAATGCATCTTCAAGCACCTTTGGGGAAAAAAGGAGTGGAGAAAATCTGGCTATTAAGACAGTGTTGTTTAAATCTGCATGTCATTTGGGCTTCACACGGACCTTTTGTTTGGATCCAACATCTCTATTCTGGTGGGATGTGTCCAGATCTTCCTGAATCCAGCAGATAATCAGATGGCAGAAGGAAGCAAGTTATGTATTTTTCATCTTCACATTTTGGGCCATCAGCTGCCCCAGAGCCACATTACTGACCCCATGAAGTACTTTTCTTCCCTAAGAGATTTTTGTCGTGAGAAAGAAGCCTCACATTCACATTTTCCAAGAGCTTCTATTCCCTTCACATTTATTATTTGGCTTCAAATTACCTCAGTCAATAAAATTACCATTGTTGGTTCGCACCTTTCAGAAAATTTGTGTGCATTAAGCACTTTGGCAATATTTATTTATTCTGCCATCTGTCTCAGCATCTACACATTCTCAACAGTCTGGCTTAGAAAGAGCCCAAAATCACCTGAGCATCGTAAAATTAGTCCACGGCTGTCAGAGTATCGCATGGAGAACACAGCTGCTGTCCTGCTGCCTGACTTAATGAGGTTCCGAAAGTATGTGGACAGGATGCTTTCCCTTGGTTGCCATGGAAACAGAGGTGCTCCGAGCCAGTGCCAGCAGCATGGAAATCAGGATGAATCAGCTGATGGTTTGTCATCTGAGGAGGAGCTGGCCACACCCTGGTGGCCCCAGGGCTGGAGTCTCTGTTCCTCAAGAACAGAAATCCAACTCTTTCCCGACTTCTATCTGAACATATTGTGTTGCCGTATAAACTTTGTCAGCCTAGAAGGACTTATACTTGGAGGGTTTCAAAATTAGGAATTTGGAGTACTTCTGCTCTTTCAGATCCTAATTAATTGGTGATCTGTTGTTTTATTTAAAAAGACAGAAACAATACAAGATGGACCCCAGCACCAACCTCCTCCAATCTGGGTGTATTTCATTTTATTCAAAGTCAACTTGCTTCAGGAACAAATTTTTTGTTTTAATGATCAGGTTAGGATAACCAGTGCTCTGGCTGCACTCACTATGGCAGGGTCAAAGCTTTTTGCACAAGGCTGGTTTTCCTCCTGAATTCTGCTATCCAAGGTGATGCAGCATAATTGATAAACTTCAGTGTGAGCTCTATGAACGACTTCTCAGACTCCACACCACTTGTAAAGAATAGAAAACGTTAATGTTAAATTAAAATTCGCCTTGGTTCACTCTACTATGTGCACATACTGCTTTCAGGTGAGAAGACAGGAGTGGAGATTGGGGTAACTCAAAAGCTCCTGCAGAACCAAGGAAAGACAGGAACACTACTCTTGGAAAGTTCCAGTTTGGCACCAGACCCTTAAAGCAGAATGACCCCTGGTAAATACAGATCTCTACAACCTTTGCAAAGGGAAGGGAACTTTAACCCTCTAGCTTTATCTTCTTAAGATTTTTCTCCATCTTTGCACGGGATCAAATACAATTGCATTAGACAATTAGCTCAGAAAAAAAAAATAAGGCCGCGTCTATGCTATTTCATGTAGAAAAAAGAGCAAAGTGTTCAGTTTTTCTGCTTTTTTGGCTGAACTGACAGATATTCTTTGTTCTTTAGGAATGTGATGATTTAGGCCAAAATTCCGCTTCCCGAATAATTCAGATAATTGCCTCAACGCCACACTTCACTCGAGTGTGAGAGATTTGACTTCAAAAGGCAGGTGGTCAAATTAAAATGTTTTGATGGACTTTAAGTTCTTTTTAAAAGAAAAAGATATTTACTGCTTAATTAAACATCTTGATGTATTTTGAAAACATAAATGAACCACACAAATGCTGCACAGGATGAGTGGAACTCTGAGTGGTGAGCCGTGGAAAGCTCTTGCGGATCGAGTGGAGACCGTGTCTGGTTCCCCAGGCTTTGTTTCCCAGGAATCATCCAATCAGGCGCTCTTGTCAAGCACATGTTAGTTCCTATGTTTGAGGAGACGAAGCTTTCATCCCGGCCCTCGGGAGCTGTGTGCACAAAGAGATGCTTGTTACGCGGCTCTGTAGCTGTCAGTCTGTGTCACGTCACTCAGGGCCATTGTCCTGTGCTGTAAACAGAAGAGGCTGCAGGCTGGAGTGACATGAGGCGTATCTTGGGGCATTGTTGACCTAGGAGCATATAACATGCACACATAGAACAAAAGTTACCCCATAAAAAGAGATTCAATAAAAAGATTTAAAGAAGCTGTTATGTCGTGAGACTGTAACAGAACCCGCATTTCATTTTGCTGTCCCGGTGTGGTTGTTTATTCCCTTTGTGGACATTTTCCCAGCCCTTGGGCAATGCTCCTAACTTAAAATAGCTTTCTATACCAACATAGTTTAAGCACCCGAGTTGTCCGGCTGGCAGAATCCATAATCTAACAGAAGCCATCTGCATGGTGTCCTGAGGGACCCAAGTGCCAGGTTTGCTGCCAGAGTGGACATGTACACCACTAGCCAGAGCAGAAAAGAATCAGAGGGAGCTAAGTGGTCCTCGCAGGTGACACTGGGTCAGAGTGCAGCTCAAAGGGCTCTTGCCACAGTCCAGGGAGGAGGTAATGGGGCCTGAACAGAGCTGTTAAGTAATGGAGTCAACAGTTGGTGGGTAACTGGGTGTGGGGTGAGGGAGAGGAGCCCCCCCACACCCACACACATCTAAGGCATCTGGCTGGAGGCTCTAGAAATACACAGACTTTCTTCCTGGAGGGGACCCCAGACACAGCTGGCCCACAGACCTTGGTTCATGTGATGATCACACAGGAATCACGGCTATAAACAGATCAAAAGTGGAGCCTCCTGTGGATGGTTGCTCAAATACTGCTGCACAACCTCCTCCTCTCCTGCACCGGGGAGTCCCGAGCGTGCCCAGCGGAGCCCCAGCTGCAGGCAGACAACATACAAGAGCCAGGCGGAGCACAGCCCCTCTGGACGCTCAGAGACTCTGCTCTTTCTGCAGGACCTTGGGCAAGTGGCTTAAACTCTGCAGGCTCCTTAGCCTCATCTGTAAACAGGCGATAAAGATGGTCCTGCCTGCTTGATGCTGGTGAATTTGACAGACGAGGCCACAGAGCCCACTGTGTGTGCTTGGTCTGCACAGCTTACAGGCTGCTGTGGCCCACTCTGCCCAGAGCACCTGCCTGGGGCTGGGGGTGGCCCGTGGCTCTGATGGAGTGGGATAGTGGCCCTGTGCTGGCCTGTGCTAGCTTAGGGGCGGGCACTCATCTGCCAGAGGCATTTCAGTGGTGTGTATTTCCGCTCTGGGGGCCATGTGGTCTGTGCCCCAACAGCTCACCCCGCCGTGTGGGGAGGGAGCAGCCACCCACAGAATGTAAATGGCAGGCATGACTGTGTTCCAGTAACACTTTATAAATCAGGGCAGGCTATGGCTCCCCACTGTCACGGTTACAGGGCATCTTTGGTCACGGAATTCTGGGACGCCTGACTGCCCGTGGCGGGGGGGTAATTCAGCCAGCGCTCAGCCTGGCTTGGTCACCATGACCACCTCTTGCCCAGGGTGAGGGGTTTGAGCAACCTCTTCCTTGATGCCCCCTTCTGCCTGAGCAGGGTCGGACCCCTCCTGGTGCACACTGCCCCTCAGGCGCATTGGACCCCGCCAGTCCTCAGGGGAGCCTGCTCTGCCTCTCTCGGTGGTGTTGGCTGAGGTTTCTACCCTCTGTGACCCCAGTGCTGCCTCCTTGTTTGGGTCCCCCTGGAGCGGAGGATGGGACAGGGCCTGGGTGCAGTGGTCTTTAGGAGAGCGTCCCAGGAAGCTCCAGAAGGAGAGTGAAGGCGTGAAGGACAGACCATGCAAAACAGGCCAACCTGGCCCCGCAGGCTGAGCCGGTGAAGGCCGTGCTCTGGGAAGGCCACGGGGCCTGCTTTCCTACAGCAGCAGCCAGGCAGACCTTCTGGGAGGGCTGTCCTCCACGTTCCAAGGCTGGAAAAGAACTTTGGTCACCAGAGGCTGGTAATCAGGGCTGCAGTGACCTGGGTGGACAGACCCGTGAAGTCACCCTTATCTTCCACTGGCTTCTATCCCTGCCCCCCATATCTCCTACTGACTGCCCTGGAATTTAACCCTGGATCCATCGTTTCTTCACAGACTTGCTGGGTTTTGTCTAGAAAGTAAAAAGCATCATGCTTTGGTCATTTCTTTGTCTTCACTCTCCCAGGAAGACCTCCATGTACACGTAACAGTAATAAACTGTGCTTTTTCTTATTAATCAGCTCTAGTATTAACGGGGTGCCCAGATCCAGCCACAGAGCCCACGTGGGAACTAAGGGAGGGAGGAGGATGCTCTCTCTGCTGCAAGAGGAAAAGTGCGAGGAAAGGGAGAAGCCAGCAAAGGGTGCATCTGCAGGGACCTTGAAGGAACTGTGTGGAACCTTCCAGAACTGGCCCACTAGGAAACAGAGGTGGGGTGTTTAGCCAGCCCTTCCATCCCTCCTGACCTTGTGCTGTGTCCCTGGTAATTCTGAGCAGCCCTGCTGGTGCAGGCTGCTGGAAGGGCTGCAGAGAGCAGAGCCTGCCTGGGGAGAGAAGCAGAGAGACAGGACCCTCGAGGCTCGAAGAGTCCTTGTGCCAGAACCTGACTCCAGCTGCTGTCAGCGACGAGGAGCCATAGGTGGCCTGGACAGCCTCCACCTCACCTCTCCCCGTCCTTCCTCAGTGTCACACTACCTGGCTGCTGCCTCCTCTCTGGGCTGGTCCTGAGGCAGCAATGGGCTCAGTGACTCCCAAGTCCCCAAGGTGGCTGTCCTGTCTCCTCCTGGCCCCCTGAGTGCCACATACCTTGCCCCTCCACACACACACCTGTCAGCTACCCACTGCCGGCGCCCTCCTGCTCTGTCACTGCACTCCCTTCCCACTAGCTGACCAGATGCCCCGCCTGACCGCTGCCTTTCCTCTGACCGCTGCCCTTCCTCCTGACTCGCTGGCTCACTCACTCCATTCATTCCATGCCGTGTGCCTCAGCAGGTGTTTGCCAAGCACTCTACCAAAGGCTCAGGGTGAGCAGGGACCAGCACAAACACAGCCCTGTTCCCAAGGGCCGCCACTCCACACTGCCCTCCCCGTGCATGTCCCTCACCCTCTGTGGTTCATGAAGCCCTGCAACTTCTCCCAGCCTTCAGCTTCCTGCTCACCAGCACTGCTCTACCTGGACCACAGAGACCTCCGGATTCAGCTTCTGCTACACTTTTGCCACCACCATGCGTCCACGGACCCACAGGCAACAGCCCCACCCACTCTGAGCAGCCCCCGCCTGGCCCCGGGCAGCTGCCTGGTGATGCTGCACACCCAGGATTGCAGCCTGTGCCTGGGCAGCCACAGCCACCCCCGGGGCTCCCTCCCCAACACTCACTGAGGTGACATTGAGTCTGGGATCCTCGAATGTCTGCCCCCTTACCCTCAGCCACCCCTCACAGCAGGCGACCCTGCCCCCAGTCACAGAGAAAGCAGAGCCTAGGTGGGAGCCTGACTGACCCTACACCCCACCCGGGAGTCCCCCATCCTGCCCTCATCTCCCCTGTTCTAATCACGGAGCCACAACAGGGAGCTCATCCAGCCCCTTCCATGATGCAATCTGCACCTATCACCTGTCTTCATCCTCATAACAGCTGGGGAGGGCGGTCCCAGGAGGCTCCCCCATCTCATAGATGAAGAAACTGGGGGACAGGAGGGCCAAGACCCTTGTCCAGGGCCACACATGCCGTGTGTGGCAGGGCCAGGATGTGACCCACTGTGCTAAGATGCACATCAGCTCTTTGCCTTGGACCAGCGCCTCCCCCAGGCTCTGGAGCCTGCCCCACCCTAGCTTCTGGGGACTCCTCATGGCTCTTGCTCTCTCCTGGGCCCTCGCCTTGTTCTTGCGTCAACCACCAAATACACGCAAGTCCCACACCCAACCACCCATCTTCAGAAGGTGCTGGAGCCCCCTCCTGTCCTGGCTCCCTCTGTCCCTCTTGCTCCTCTCCCCTCCACAGAGCTTTCTCCTGCTGACGTCACTGGCCGCCTGTGCCCCATTCCCTCCCCTCCCGCCCACTCCGCAGACCACAGGGTCCTGGGTGGGTCTCCTGCCCACCCCACCGCGCTCTCTGGGAGCTGCTGGGCTGGGGTCTCCTGGAGGAGACTCTTGGGCACAGAAGAGTTGCAGGACCACAAGTGCCGACTCGGTGATCACCTTCCAGGGATTGGGTTGGAGATCCTGCTTTGAGAACACCCCCAGGTACAAAGGAAGGCCAGCGCCACCCTCGGCTTGCTCCTGATGGTGCTCGGGGCCTCATCCGTGCTGGCCTGGGGACTGACGCTCTCCCCTGCATCAAGGCTTTCGTCCAACGTCACCACAACAGAACTACAGCAGGCGCCATCGAGGCTGCAGGCGAGGCTCTGACCTGGAAACCAATGAGCTGTTCTCTCTGCTCACACTTTTGGGAACAAGAGGATTTTATTTAGCAAGAGAAACGTGGATGGGAGAGCTCTTCCCCCTTCTGTGAAGTGCTCTGCCTTTCCAGTTCCAGGTAATCAAGGACTCCGGGACTTCCTGTCACTTGCTGGTTTGGCACTCACGCCGCGCTACCTGTGCCCCAGGATGGGGTGGGCAGCGCCGTCTACACATCACTCTTCTGTCACATCCAGTGGGTGCCATGGGAACAGAAGAGAGTCTGACAAGGGTTCTCCTGGGCTGCTGGAAGAGATAAGCCACGGACACAGCAACAAACACCACTTGAGACTAGGGGCGAATTCCTTGAAGTGGAGAAACAAGACCATCGTTTGTAACTTTGTTGCCAAGCCGAGTGGCTGGCGGGAGTCAGTGGTCCCTGATGTGGTTAGATGAATGAAATCAGTCAGGTGCATTGGGAATTAGGAATTGAGTTGGGATGGGGGTCACTTCCTGTGGGGTGTTCAGGTGGTTCAGGGCTCACTGAAGGTGGGCCTGTTTGGACCTGCAGATCTCTAGAACCTGTAGGATGTCTCGCGATCTCCCTGTTCAAGCCTTGACAGCGTTCAGGTTTCTTTCTCAGAGTGTCCACCTAGATATATTTCAGCCTCAAGAGGCAGAAGGCTTTCTCTGCCCAAGCACCACTGCAGCTAGTATTGTCTCACTTTGCTATTAATTTCAAAGGGTTTTCTCCTTGGTTTGTTTTTACTTTATTCTATACTGTAGTTAGGATGCTGAATGTCCCTCAAAAGCTCATCTGTTAAAGTCTTAGTCCCCGGGGTAACACTGTTGGGAGATGGTGGAACCTTCAGAAGTGGGACCTACCAAGAGGTCCTTAGGTTGTTGGGGTGGTGCTCTCATAGGGGACTCTGGGACCCTGGCCTATCCTCATTGTTACTACTGTTTCCTGGTTCAAGAGCTTGGGCCGTCGGCTCTGCCACACACTCCTACCACGATCTGTGGCCTTGTTAAAGACCAAAGGTGATGAGGAATCTTGGACTAAAACCATGAGCCAAAATAAATCTTTTCCCTTTATAAGCAAATTGCTTCAGGTATTTTGTTATAGTGACAGCAAGTCTGAAGTGGAGTCCCACATGGCCAGAGCCCAGGAGGGTCGCTAAAAGTGAGTAACATATTTTGATTAAAACAAATTCATGCAGTTTCATTATAAATTTTGAAAGTAGAAAACATTTTGAGATTTAGGGGAACAATCACCCATAACCCCATTACCTAGCTCTAAACATGATTGTTATTTTTGGCATATTTCCTTATATCTATGTATTTTTAATGTTGCTAAACATATATTAAACACACAATTTAGAGTCCTTTCCCTCTGTCATTAAAAACTTAATGTGAAAGAGGGCTGGGGGTTTATCTCAGGGGTGGAGTACTTGCCTAGCATTTGCATGGTCCTGGGTTTGATCCCCAACATTGTAAAAGACAAAGTCAACCTAAACTAAAATACTCTTAAAAACTTCTAGAGACACCACAGAATGTGACATTGCTTATGCCATGACTTAAATTTCCATCACCTTGATGTATGTACCATTCTGATTTTACGTTAACATGAAGGGCACTGAAATGACGTCTCTGGAGAGTGCTGTACACACTCTGGGTCACTTGTGTAGCATGAGTCCCTCAAGAGGCAATGTGGGATCACAGAGGTGACATTCAGGGTCTTAGAGAATATTGCCCCATTGCTTTCTAGGCTGCCCCCTACCAGCTTGGAGGGGGACTACAACACTCCAGCCCCGGGTCTTCCTGCACACCACCGCAAGACCAAGTGCCCCCAGTCGAGGAGACTTAAAGTAACAGCCCTCTGTTATCTCTCACAGTTCTGAGGGTCAGGAATCCAGACAGGCTCAGCAGGTTCTGCCCAATAGGCAGGGACAGAAGTTTCTCAGTGGAGTCTGACCAGCAGCTGGTCAGAGGGTCCAAAGTGGTGGCCCACATGGCCAGAGCCCAGGAGGGTTGCAGGAAACAAGGCTCAGTGAATTCTCTTCTCCTTCCATGTGCTCTCAGGGCCTCTTCATCAGTCCTCTGCCACAGGACTCAGGACCCCACGAGTGAGTCAGGATTCCCAGAGGCCAGAGGTGGAAGCTGCCAGTCTCTTAAGGCAGGGTGTCACTTCCACCATATCCTGTTGCTCAAAGCAGTGACAGAGCCACCTAGGTTCAAGGACAGAGAATAAGACTATTTCTCAATGGAGGAAGTATCAAAAAGTGTGTGCCCACCTCCTATTTACCATATTGTTATTGAATATATCATATGAAATATTTATTTGTTGCTGATTTGAAACATGAGACACAATAAACCAGTGTAGCTTTCATTTAAATTCACTCATCCCAATCTTCAACTTTTCATACGTATTAGCCATTTGAATGATCCCACCTGTGCATTGTTCGATCCTGCCCTTCGGGTCCCCAGCTCTGCCACTTACCAACGTGAGATGTGGGACAGGCTAGTTGGGCTCTGAGGCTCCTCTTGGTCTGTAGATGAGGGTCCTATTATTACCCGTCTGCAAACCGGAGAGGCCTACCATGAGTCCAAGCGAGAGAAAGAGTCTGAGTGCTTATTTAGTACCATGCTGGCCCACGAGAAACCCTTGCCACACTGCTGCTAATCATGCCATTTGTCCAGAGCCTGTGGCAGCGCTCAGGTGCCATGTATCTGGAAAAGGCAGGCCCCGGGTGGCTGGAGGACCTGGCGGCTCCAGAGGAAGGAAAGCCAAGCATCCTCCGTGTTCCACCCTGAGCCAGTTTAAAGCCACGATTCCTGGCACCTCCACCCAAGGGCAGGAGCTGCCGGCTTTTGAGCGGGCACCATGCCATCCTGCGAGATGGGAATGAGAACAGGCAGCCAGGGGATCATGTGTGTCCTGCTGCGTTTGTTAAACAAACCGTTCCCAGCCGGGGAGCCCTTAACCAGCTGTCAATCCTGGTCTTACAAGCCCGCGGTAGGGAGACGTGCAGGCACTAATCCATCTCTGCGAAGAATCACCTTTCCAACTTTCTTTTTTAAAAAAAAACAACAATACAGCACTCCCCCCAAATACAGAGCAAAGGGGGCCTTGGCATTGATGTATACCTCACACCTCCACCAAAATCAATGCTGTGCCAAAGAAACAAGACCAACACTTGGGCCTGAAGGTAGTAAATGCACCTGCAGCCCCGACAGAGGAGGACTCATGTTAGTCACTCCCTCCTCTTGTCTGAAGGTGACACTCTGCACCTGCCACCAGCAGCCCAAGTGCTTCTAGTGACTCTTCCTCCCCACAGTGACAGCGGGCTGTGTCTGCCCTGCCACATGCTCCCTTCCTGATTGGAGCCTCTCAAAGCTGACCCCAGCTGGTAGGCTTTTGGGTGACATCCGGGACAAGTAGACAAGCCACAGCCTTGTGGACACTCAGGAGGCACGCCAAGATGTTGCAGGTGAGTGAAGGGCCAGGGTGGATGACAGGCAGGTGACAAATGTGACAGAGAGGGAGAGGCAGGCAGCGAGGACTCAGAGGGCAAAGGCACCCTTCACCAACACCTGCTGACTCGGGCTCCCTGAGCCTCAGTCTCTACACCTGCAAAGTGGAGATGCCCGTGCTCTCCTGCCTGCTTTCCAGGGCACAAAAGCACACGAATCGGGGTCCTTGTCACCACATGAGATGCTGCCCAAACGGGGATAAGCATCACATGCTCTTTCTATGTGGTCCTCTGAAAAGGGCTTTTGCATCTGGCGTGCTATGTTGGCAGGTCTGGAAGGCTGAGAAGCATTATTTTTCATTTGACAGAGTGGAAAGCTGAGGTGTCTTTAGAACCAGGGACTTGTCAAGGTTGTAGAGTGGACCCAGGTCTCTGATTTTCCAGTTACCCTACCATGGACCTCTCTGTCTCCAGGTGGGAGGAGGAGGCGGGGCTGGGAGAGCACCCAGGACCTGGTGTCACCCTCCAGGGGTCGGTTCCAGCTGGGCCTACTGAGCCACACTAAGGTCCTGCAGCTCTAGGTTTGTCAGTGGAAGCTCCTGGAGGTCCTCCTTCCTCCCTCTCAGCCCTCAGAACCTGACCAGGCCTGGGCTTGCTGGGAGGGACTCAGGCTGGCAGTGTGGCATAAGTCTTGAAAGGCAAGTGCCCTCCTGGAAAAGCAAGGCTCATCGGTCAGCAAGATTGGTTTCAATCTTCACCTACTGGCTGGGTGAGTCACGCAACCTCTCAGAGTCACAGGGGCTAACCAGCTGGGGGACTAGATGATGCTCAGCATGTGAAATATCAGACCTGGTGCCTGGGGCAGGGCAGCGGGACCGTGTGTCCCTCCCTCCCTCCCTCCCTCCCTTCACACTGTCTCTTTCTTTTCTTTCTGCCTTTCAGTTTTAGTTCTT
The DNA here is from genome assembly GCF_047511675.1 of Marmota flaviventris. NCBI lineage: Eukaryota > Metazoa > Chordata > Mammalia > Rodentia > Sciuridae > Marmota > Marmota flaviventris. Next base: position 6,580,121 of record NC_092501.1, on the reverse strand, counting down.
TCCCTAGGGATCTTGGAAATGTCTCTCACATGAACCAGAATGACTTGGATTTGAGGATTCACTGAACAGACATACCTAAGTTCATGTTCTTCCAATTTGCTCAGACAACCCAGCGCTCCAGCAGATGCACTGTGAGCTCTCTGGGTTCCACTGGGCTTCAAAAGGACCAAGCGACAAAGCGGGAGGAGGCGTCTGCACCTCGTGCAGCTCCCTTCTCTGAGTGTTCGTCAGCTGGCCATGGCTCCTCTCATGCTGGGCAGTAATGGTCTCAGAGTCCTCAGAGCTGTTCATCCTTTTCCAAGCCAACCGAGTGTAACCTGAGCAAGTCCTCGGCCCCATGTGGCCAGTGTCAGCGCCGTGTCACATTAGAAACTGCTGAGCAAGAACAAATGAGTGAAAATACTTTCAACCTCCTTTACAAGATTATCAGTGGAAATCCAAATCACACTATTCAGAGACACGTTCTCAGCCTCTCCAGTTCCTACACCGTCCACACAGGGAATCGGAACACTTCCCTCTCAAAATATGGCCTCAGGTGTCCCAGGAACCACAGCCCAGGGCTCTTCTAATCTATTCCTGTAATTCCTCTTCCTCTTAACCTCTGCAGCCCTGTCCTGCTCCACTCCATCTTCTGGCTTTGTAACTCAGAAGTCTGGGGCTGAATTCTCCTTAGAAGGTAGGGAGCAAGGGGCAGAGGAGCCAAACACACATGATTGTCTTTTTCAGTCCATGTCTGGAGCCAGTGAGACTCCAGCATATGCCACTTGGGAAAGCCAAAATAATGGAGCAGAGATGGGACATGGTGCTCCCCCTGCCCACTGGTATCCCTGAGGGTGGGAATGGCATGCCAGGGACCTGTGTGTAGGGATGCCCAGCTCTATGCAGACAGACCAGGACTCTTAAGGTCTCTACCTTTTGCACAGAAGTACTGTGCAATTTTAAACATCACCTGAGTAATCAGGAATAAATTTTGTAGATTTCTCTAACATAGCTACTGGGTTTCTATACATACAAAGACATTTTTTTTTTCATCTTCCTGCATGGAATGCAGTTCAGGCAAGGCTTATCATCTTCCAGGATATATAGCAAGGCCTTTCTTCCCCTGGACGGCTCATAATTCCACCTGACTCCACCAAGTGCTCAGTAACATCACTGCCTTTCCAATCTGTTGTCCTCAGCAGGGTGTCAACCCGCAACTGCTCCACTTCATGTCGCTGAGCTTAGCTACAAGAACATTGGCTTATAAGGTCCCTGCCTTTTCATTTAACGTGATAGTTGATGACAGAGTCCTGCTGAAAGGCAGCAATACAGAAGTGCCACACCTCTTGTATTTCTCGGGACAGACCTGACCTTGTAATCCTGCAGACATTCCGTTCCCTCTGAACAGTACCCTGTCCCCACACCTTCTTAATCCAGCCACTGAAGCTCAGTTCAGACTCAGGCAGCCTTTCCTGGTACCCCTAATCCTTCATTCAACAATACTTACAGGAGACTGGGCAGTGCCTGTTTCCAGAGCTTTCTGCATTAGGGCTGTTGCCTGAGTCGTCTCTGCACCCTGCTGTGTGAACTTCTGGGTGGGGTCTTAGCTGCCTGCACACCCTCCAGCTTTGTCATTCCAGGTGCTCACTGAGTGCACAAGGACCAAGTGAGCCCAGGATCCCCACCAGAAAGTCCTCCCCAGGTTTGCCCTGCACTGTACGATCCTAGATGCCACCATTAGATGTGCTGTCCCATCAGGAGGTTGCCAACAGCCCGTCGTGCCTGGCATCAAGTGCAGAAATCCTGGGCAAACACTCCAGAGGCACTCCCTTCCGGGGAGACTCCTGTGAAACACCTGCTTCTTGCCACTTTGTGCCTTTCCTGCAAACTTGAGCCAGGTTAGGTTCCTTCAAGATAAACAGCCAGCTCCCCACAAAGGGATTATGAAAGGCGCGCTCCTGGGGACACAGGTGGTAACAGGGTCAGGGAAAGGGAAGGGGGAAGGGAAGATGCCAAGACAGAGCAATTCCAGGGAAAATCCCAGCCTCAGCCTGGTCCCATGGGGAGTCTCTAGCTGGACTCACACCTCAGCTTTGAACTCACAGTGGGCTTCGTTGCCCTGAGCCCTGGCATAGTCTGGGAGCTTCACTGGAGCACAGTCCCAAGGGTCCTTTGGGCTCCGGCACCTGTGGCCCTCAGACAGGCCTGTGAAGGAGCAGAAATGGCCAGGTGCAGAAATGGCCAGGAGAGACAAAGCCTGCAAGGAGGGGGGCTGGGAGGAGAAGGAAGGTGTCCTCTACGGCTTGTGGGGACAAGGAGGCCAAAGAGTCCTGGGGGTGGGGCTCTTGTTTCTCTGGCTGCTTCGGGGTCTATGCCTAACTCACAACCAATGCCAAATGCCATGCTCGGCAGGGACGACCCGGCTCCCTCTGCTTGCACACTGCAGGTTCGTGCCATGCGCGCAGCCTAACCCACTGTGGGCTCCTTGTCCAGTTCCACACGAGCCTCTACTCCTGCCTCCCAGCCCTTGGCCAAGGTGAACTGCTTCATACGGTGTTGGGCAGGAGTGGCCTGGTCACCCTGTGCCTCACCAGGAGGACAGAGAAACATCTTCCCAGGGAGCAAACATGTTCTTCTGGCCGCTGGAAGCTGGGTGCCGACTGCGTGAGAAGGAACCCAGGAAGCCGCCTCTGCTGGCCCTTCTCTGGGGCGAATTTGTTTCCTGAAAAGATTACTTTTTAGAAAATCATTAAGAGTTATATTGGCGGACACCATGGGCAAGCACAGTAGGACATACTGCCACCGCTTTAGTCCCTAGTGTCCCAAATTCGTGGGAATGAAAGTGTTTTTTTTCCAGGAAGATGAAAACTAACGTTAGAACTAAGCACTTGGGGAATAATACTACTTAACTAATTTCTTAAGTGTTTACAGCAAACAGAGCCTCGGTAGAAATTTGGGGAGGCAAGAGGGAGCCCTTCAAAGCCTTTGCATGAGGTAGCAGCACCCCTCTGACACCAGGAACAAGGCGTGCACACATAAAAGCGTGTCTTCAAACTCCAAAGGAAGAGAGGATAGCGGCGGGGGGAGGGAGGCCACGCACACATAAAAAGATATTATTCCCACCAGCGCTGATGGCGGAGCCCACGCCAATCCTCCCACGCCGGAGAGAACAAAGTACTCATTTTTAGCAACTCAAGAACAGAAGAAGGGGATATTGGCGGAACCTCTTCATATTAAGGAGCAATTAAGTTATTAGGAGCTTTCAGAGAAGTCCCAGCAGCTCAAAGCCCCTTTCCCACATTAGCGTGCACTGAGCTGTAGGAAATCTCCAAGCCCAAGGCTGCCACGCTGCTCGGAGGTTCACTGACTGTTAGATTCACTCGTTCATTCAACAAATATTTATAAGGTGACCTACATGTGTGGGTCATAGAAAATGATCTTATGGACACAACAAAATTCTGTTAAAAAAAGGAGAATCTAAGAGCTGCAGTTGGGAACCCTAGGTCAGAGAGACTGCTTTGACAAGCAGTGATTTTAACTGAAATACCAATTTCTGGTCTTGGTTTTCTCATCTGTAAAATAGCACTGCAATACTGTCTTGCCGAGTACACGCAGTGGCACTGCAAACATTAAAGTCCTTTGAAAGACAAGTTGTCATTACTTTTGTCAAATGCCCTGGCAACATGGAAAGACTGCTCACCCTGGTTTGCCCAAGACATTCCCAGCTGCACCTCCTTTCCCAACCCCTTGCCATTCCCACAGGAGTGCCAACATAGCAGACAATTACACAACCCCACCCACGGGGCCGTCTGTGTAAGAGGAAAGTGAGAGGGTGACCAGAGTCCTACTGCTGGATTACAGTCAATTCCCATTCCTTTCTAACTGTGGAAATTTCTCTCTGCCCAACAATATCAGAGCTCTTTGAAGTTACAAGCCACTCAGATGTGAAAATTAAGTGTGTACAGAAGTGAGTATTCCATGGAGAGTTAAGTGCACAGAGGTTTTTCAAAAAAAAAAAAAAAGGAAAGAAAGGAGCAATTTGTGAAGCACTCATCACACATGCAGAATCTGGATGCAAGGAAGTGTTCTGCAGAAGGGACCCTTTAAACAGAAACAGAAACGTGTTTGAAGGCAACAGCACTGCCCGCCGTTATGGCAGACACAGCACTGCCCCAGTGGTAAAAGTGGGTGATCTGGGTCTTACAAAGTGGAACTGGGCTGTGGAGTTGCAGCCAGGTATAGACACGGGTCAAGGGAAGGGTCTTGCATTGGACTCTGGCTCCGCTGCCTTGAGCCGGGTCTCACAGCCTCGCCCAGTTTCTGCCTCCTGACTGGGGGAGCAGGTCGTGTCTGCCTCTCCTCGTGTTGCTTTGAGGGTTAGGAGGGCCTCCAGCACCTGATCTTGCAAACTGTCCGTAAGTCATGGCAAGGCAGTGTTCTCAGTTCTGTCCCTCCTGATAGAACATTCTGTCAAGGCAACAAACTTTCACAGGCAACAAGTAGGTGGCAGAGCTAAGGGGCCTCCCCTACTTACGCTTCTCCCATTTGACCTCGTTTCCAAGGAGTTGTCGAAAGCAAAGACTTTGAAATGTAGCCCTTGAGTTTGGATCCTATCTATGTCTGTATCAGTCAATCATCCCTGAGATTGTCCCATAAACTAGCACCCCAGACCTGGTGGCTTATGACAGAATGATGTGTTCCTCATCGGTGTGGGTCAGCTGGCATTGCCTGACCTGGACTGAGCTCTACTCCAAACTACTGTGGCTGGAGAAGGAGGGAGGAGCTCTGTGTGGACACATCCTCATCCTTCCGCCACCAATGTCCTATGCAGGGGACATACTTGTGATGACTGCAGCAGGAGCCTTGGAGGGCCAGTGGAAACCTCCAGGGCTCTTAGGTCAGAGCTTAAAACCAGTCACTGTCCCTTCTGCCTGTGTATCACTGGCCTGATCAAGTCACATGGCCTTGCCCAAAGCCAAAGGACAGGAAGATGTCCCCAAAAAGGCATGGTAAGGATGTGCAGGGTAGAGAGGATAAGAAGTGGGTCAATAACCCACCAACCCAACACTCTATCTCATCTTTCACTGAAAAAGGGTGCACAAACAAATGTGGAGCACCCACGGGTGCCAGGGCTCCTCTGGGCCTCAAGAAACCCTTTAAGGGAATGTACCACTCACATACACCAGAAAATAAATAAATAAATAAATAAACGTGTCTCTCATCTCCTATCGGTCTGCCCTGGGTTCATTTGTATGGGGGTGACCTGGTTCCAAGGGCAGCAAGAGAGCCAGCCTCAATGTGCAAGCACTTTTGAAGCCCTTGCTGTCTTGTTTGCTAATGTCCCAGTATCCAAAGCAAGACCTAAGGCCAGCACAGAGTGTGGGAGGGGACTATAGGGGGGGTTGATAGAGGAAGTCAAATAAATCATGGCTATTTTTGAATCTGCCACAAGCACCTTGCTCGAGGCACACAGTAAATGCATGTCAGACCTTCTTTTGTCCTTGGGGCTGACAGGCATATGGCAAGCACAGCCTTACATGTCCCTAATGTGTTCCAGACCCACATATCACTTCCCACATGGCTGTGTAAACTGCCTGGTCCTCATCAGACCTTTTGGTCTACTGATCCCAAGAGCCTCATGTCTCAGGAGTTAAATAGAAATGAATGAATAAATGCATTTGCACAACCTTTGGAAAAACTCTGTTAATGTCTTCAAAGTAACATTTACTTTCAGAAAAAGAAAACTTGCCTATGTGATTTGAGATTGAATCCCTAAAAGCATATTTATACAGTGAAGTAGGGGTGGTCCGCAGATCCCTGCCCGCAGGCCCACAGCAATGCTTCGGCTTCTAGATTAAGGCTAGGCCTGGTTTCTCAAGAAGCACCAAGGAGTCCCCAAGGCCTCAGTAAGTGAGCTTCTGTGATGTAGATGTGTTCGGATCAACCCACACATTTTGCATCATGTATCTGGAAAAGGGCAAAATCATTTTCCAAATTGGAGAGAACAGAGAATGGGAGAAACATGTTCAGAGTTTTTGCAATTCGTCACACTTTGGAATATCCTGGAGGAAATCTACCCTCGAGTTATTACTGACCCAGTGAAATGGAGGTGGCTAAAAAAGGCCGCAAGCCCCGTTAATTAACCTCCCCGTTATTTTTATTTCTCTGTGTGTTGTTTCTGATGGACAGAAGATCATGGGGTCAAACCCTTCTAGAACTGCTGGCATCCCTGCATTCACAGAGCCAGTGCCTCTGGCCAGAAACAGGAAGCCAGAAACAGGCAGTGACCACATGTCGTGGGCTGGGCTCCCAGTGTTTGCCAGGCAGGTTCCTCCCCATGTCTGCTAATGTCCCAGTATCCAAAGCAAGACCTAAGGCCAGCACAGAGTGTGGGAGGGCATTATAGGGGGGGTTGATAGAGGAAGTCAAATAAATCATGGCTATTTTTGAATCTGCCACAAGCACCTTGCTCGAGGCACACAGTAAATGCTGGCCTCCAGGGCTCACAGGAAGCCTTCTGGGTGTATTTCTCCTTCTTCTATAACCCTCGGCCTTTCTTGCAGTGGACACTGGGACTCTGCCCTGATCCTCTCTGTAAGACCAAAGCACTCCTTCCTGAGCTGTTCACAGCTGCAGCACTCATTGACAATTGCCACCAGCCATGGAAAATAGCCTCACCCAAGTTTCTGTCCCTTCTGAGGGCATTCTGCAGCCAGCAACTGGTTGAGGCCAGGACCCCAAGTTCAGCCTATTTCCCTGAACTTGGGGACAATGCTAAAGGACCATCCTGACGTCAGGGACGGGAGATCAGCTGGGGCCCCTGCTGCACCTGGGTTACTTCCTGATGGCTTCACGTCCAGAGGACACTCCCTTGGCACCTTCCCTGCAGTTCCTACCTCCTGTCCTTCCAGGGAGTTAGAGCTGGGACACGTCCTCATGGCCCTGTATCTTATTTTCTGTTTGTAAGCTGGTCACTCTGAGGCTGAATTCACAGTTTTTAAAATCTTAATGGCTACAAATGAGGAAAACCTCTTATTTTTGAAGTTGTCTGCAGTTTCCTGTTTGCCTATAGAAAGAGGCCAACCATGTCTCTGGGGACAGACTGCACAGCTGTTTGTTTGAGGGTGGGAAGGACATTTCAGTGTCCTTGGGGTCAAGTAGAACCCCAAGCCCATTCTGGGATGGAGAGGTTGAGATCACAGCATGGCTGAGTTCAAGGTCACCTTTGCCAGGCAAGGAGACTGTGATGATCCTGGGGCAAACCAGTTGGAGAGGGGGGTGGGCTTCCTTCTTCTCCCTCCTCCCAGTTGAATTGACTCAGGGTCAGAGGAGTCTAATGAAACTGTCCCCACATTCCTGTGACCAGATGGCCTTCCCTGCCCAGAGCAGCAGTGCCAGATGGACACCAGAGGAGAGACAAATGCAGACCCTTGTGAGCTGTGGTCATGGCCACCCTGTAATCCCAGGGACTCAGGAGGCTGAGGCAGGAGGACTGCAAGTTTGACACCAGCTTCATCAACTTATCAAGACTCTGTCTCAAAATTAGAAGTAAAAATGGGCTGGGGTAGTTCAGTGGTAGAAAACACCAGGTTCAGTTCCCAGTATTGAAAAAAACAGCAGTCCCTTGAAAAGGACATGGCCAGGGGACTCTGTATGGGGGTTTCAGAAATGATTCAAACAGTCTCTTTATCTAGACATGCCCCTGGCCACCATCAGGGCGTGGTCTTTGCTAAACTCTGCAGGTTTGAGGTTTGAGGTGCCTCACACTCGGATGAATGAGGGGAGACCAGCAGCTTGATGTGGAGAGTGACTTGGGGATTCCTTGTGTGGGGGTCTTTGGAGGGATGGTCCTCCTGGAGAATCAAGCTTAAGGACTCTGGTTAGCTGGGCTGTTTGCCTACTGGAGCCTGTAAACTCCTCAAGTGCAGGGATCGTGCCTCACTCCTTTCCTGGGTCACCCACAGGGCCTGGAGCGGCGTGTGCACAGTGGGACAGCATGTGCACAGTGGGACACCTGTCTAATAATTGTTTTTGAACTCAAAACTACCTCTGAGCACAGGGATTGCTCGGAGGAAATGTGCACTGCCAGGGTCCCTGGGTGAGCAAGTGACTGGCAAAGACCTGGGTCTGTGGACCCCAAGCTGTGCTCCTCCCATCTGGACATGCTCATGCTCAGGGCATAGTAGGGCTAGCTTCAACCTCTGGGAGGAAGGACTTTGAGTTTCCTTGAGCCAAGCATGCACCACCAAGCAGCCAGGGGCCAACAATTCCCAGCCCAAGGTCTCTGAGGTGGGCAGAATTCTAAGAGGGCCCTGCCTCTTGTGTAACTCCCCTCATGGGGTACGATGAGACCTCACTCCAGTGTTCAAAACATGGAAGGGGACTTTGCAGGTGTCACTAAGGTTACTAATCAGTGACTTTAAGGAAAGGACATCATTTAGTTTGATCTAACAGTTTTCTTAGGCTGATGGTACACAGGGAAATTAGAGAAATTTGAAGTGCAAAGAGGACTGAACATGCTGTTGTGGACTGGGAAGATGGAGAGGCAGGTGCAAAAATCTGGAGAGTGTGCTACAGCGTCTAGAGCAACCCTATCCGGCCTGGGGCCCACATGACAACCACAAGGGAACTGAGTTCTGCCAGTAACCCAAAGGCAGCAGCTTGTCTTTGAGACCCAAAGCAGAACCCTACTGAGCCCAGGGGTCTTGTGACCTACACAGATGTGAGATGAATACATTGAACTTACCCTAATCGAGCTTACACTGCTTATTCCCCATATAGCTCTGAGCCTACTGCTCTCATCTGTAAAGTAAAGATGAGTGTAAAATCTGCCTTGTGGGGTTGCCCCGGTTACTGGAGTCTGGGAATCTGGGGTTACAGACTCCATTCCTCAGGAGGTGGCTGCTCTTGGTAGGAATCACTTCACCATTCTGCACCTTAGTTGTCCCCTCTGTGAAACGGCTATGTGATCCCTCACCACTCTTCTATCAAGGGAAGCAGTGATTCAGGGCCCAACATCAAAGCTCATTATGTGTCCCACCAGCCCCCCCACACACACACCACAGACATCCCACGCTCAAGCACAGGCTGAACAGGGCCACTCCTGCAAACATTGTCAAGCACCATTGGTTTTGTATAACTTTTTGGAGGTTTAGGACCCTCTGTTTAAGAAATGTGTTAAACATTTAAGGAAAGCCATGTAAATACCATGTTATCCTTTTGGTAACCAGGTATCCTCGTGTAATATTTTCTTCAATCAAAAATTAAGGCATCATGGAAGCCACAGGAGGTCCTGAGCTTGGAGCCTCTATCAGGAACGAGCTGGATGGGCTTCGCTCTTCTCCAGAGAACCCTATCGCCAAATGAGTTTTTGCCGTGAGAAGCTGTCAAATCAGAAACTATGTTGTCATTCATCTTTTCACTCAGATCCCCTCCTCGATGTCACATAGGAAAAGCTCCTGATTAGCATCCAGGTGGGCTGTGAATTAGGTCACGGAGCTGCCTGGCTCTGCCTGAGGAAGCCATGTGGCCAACTGATGGACGCCCGGGAGGTGGCTGTCTCCCACGCGGTGCACCAGCTCTGAGCAGTGGCATCCCGTGCAGTGATTCATGGGTGCCCCGATCACAGGCCCCATGTTATCTAATAGATTGCTGAAGTTTCCCACCAAGCATTTTATTTTAAATGACAGTTATTTCTATTAATGGGTGGGCCCTGTCAGTTTCCTGACCCCGGGCAGGAAGGATGTCTCTCTGTTCAAATGGCAGTCATCATTTCTGTGAAGTGATGCATGTAAAAGACACAGCCACTGCGAGGCACCTCGCACAGGGCTGTCACTCAACTTGACATCTCCATGTCGGAGCATTTTCTCAAAGTTTCCTCCATGTGACCTGCAAGTTAAAGATCAGGGGGCTCCCTTCATCCAAGCCATCCACGTGCCAATCATCCTTACCTAAAAATGAAAGTTACAAATAACCAGTGCTACTATTTATATCCTGCCTGGCCCATCTTCTCCCTGTCACTCGCACTGTCCTGGACACAGGACGCCTCAGCCGGAGACCATGGATCAGCTGCTCCCGGCTCTAAGGCTCTGTCCCTGTACCTTTTGGGATGTTTTGTAAAATAATCCTGTCCTCTTGGCCTCACGGCTTCTCTCTACTAATGGGAGAAGACAATTTTCTCTCTTTTGCTTTTCCTTTTCTCTCCCTTCCTCCCTCCCTTTCTGGCCAGCCCTCTTCCCTTCCTTCCTCAACCTCCCTCCTCCCATCTTTCCTCTTTTCTCCTTCCTGCTTTTCTCTGGTCTCCTCTTCCTCTTTCCTCTCCACTCCTCGTTCTTTCTGTGCCTTTGTGTCTCTTTTCTTCCCTCCCTTTCCCGAGGCCTTCCCAGGAAGACGGTGAGAGGTCCTTTCTGTAGCCCAGCTCGCTGGCTGCCCTCGCAGGGGCCCCTCCTGCCCACCGCCAGGCCTCTTGCCGGGCTGACGGCCTGAGCCTCAAGCAACACCCTCTTCTGCTGGAGCTGAGCTGCCCACTTCTGGCTGACTCATCTCCTGCTGAGCCTCTCCTGTCCCCTAGGACCAGCCTCCCCTCTCTACCCGGGCTGTTGCCTCCCTCAGTGTTGCCCCCAGGGATTTTTCCAGCTCACCCTGATGGAAGCTCGTCTTGAGTTAACACCCTGCTTGTTCCCTGGACAAATAACCTCTGTGCAGCTCTGGAGAGGCACTGGAGCATGTGGTTAGCCAGACAGAGGGGACCCTGCCGGCGAGAAGTGTGAAGTCCACCAGGGAGAAGAGACTTGTGAAAATGTCCGTGGACACTCTTACCCACAATTGTGAGTGTCACAAGGAAGTGTCTGTCCTCAGTCAACACTTGGCCTTTCATGCCCTGCTCCACACAAGGTCCTCCTGACCCCAGTGCTGCCAGTCAGTCAAGCCACTCCTTAAGAATGTTCTGGTTTGAAGACTCTCCCTCCCTTGAGCACGGTCCCCCTCAGGGTGGAGGCCCCTTGCTGTTGACAGACATCTTCAGAGTCCCGCTGGATGGTGGGAGGGGACCGGAGAAGACCTATTGAGTTGTGTGGTCCCTGCCGGCCCAGGGCGCCCAGGCCTGTTTACGGCCACATCTGAAGTGTTTTGCTCAGTCTCAAGTGTACTCTCAAGTGTTTGTCCTGAAGAGAAGCCTGAGAGCACTGTCCCGGCCCTCCCCTCCACGTGGGCGCTGCTGCCAGCCCTGCCCATCAGCTCTGGCTCTGCAGCCCTGGCACCCTCCAGGGAGGCTCAGACACGCACTTGAGCCCAGGAGCCTGGGTGCCGAGCTGAGGCAGCCCACGGTGTCTGTTCAGCCACGGGAAGGGGAAGAAAGCGAGAGCTAAGAAACACCCAGGTAGTGAAAGAGATCTCCTGGGTGTCAGAAGGGGTGCCAAAAGCCGTCTCTGGAGCCTCACGTGCATCATTGTCCCAGTAAACATGGACCCTCTTTCCCAGAATGTAGCTATAAGACGTAATGGGGGGTGGCGGGGGGCTCTGTACTGGAAGTGAGCGCTGGGGGGGCAGCGCTGGGGGGGGGGGGGAGCTGGGAGGAGCCTGTTAAGAGAACAGGACAGGGAGAAGGGAGGGAGAACTGGGGGCACTCCTTTTTCTACTCTTCCTCTACTTCTTGGTTGTCATGGTGAAAGGAGGTCCTTGGGGTAAACTGGGGAAGTAGTGACCTAGGGAGATGGACTGCACCCCGGGCACTGGGTTTGCATGGCTCACGCCAGCCTTGGTGTCTCCTGCAGAGATACTGGCAAACTGAGACCCGTGACAACTTTGCGAGCTTTTCTAATGGGTGTTTCTCTTGGTAACTTCAGAAAGTTGATATATGTGTGCAGCTATCGGAGGCAGACCTTGCTAAGCTGACTGACTAGGTGGCTAGGGAATCGCACACTTGACCTGGACAGCTACTCAAACATAACAGGCATAGGGGCTAGGATTGTGGCTCAGTGGTAGAGCGCTAGCCTAGCATGTGTGAGGCACTGGGTTCAATCCTCAGCACCACATACAAACAAATAAAATAAAGAAGTTCATCAACAACTAATAAAAATACTTAAAAAAAGAGATAATAGACATTGAAAAAAAAAAACCAAACTACTGTTAACTTTAAAATAGCAACCCTCGGTCAGACAATTAAATGGGAAAGCCATGCACAAATGTCACAGAAAGGAGATCAAAGAAACCTCCCTCCCTGATAAAAATCAAGAGGATAGCTCAGATCTTTATAGAATTTGCTGACAAATGGCTGAAGTGGAAAAAACCCACCACATGACTCGGTTTCTCAATATCTCTGCAGAGGGACAAGAGGCTGCAGGGATCAAAGGTCGGCCTCCGACACAGTGCACCACAAGAAATGGCATGTGCTTTGTTTTTATTATTATTTGGGGGGCAGTTTATATTTCACACCCAGGCCTCAAGGTGGGAGCCCAGCAGCCTGTGTTAGGAGAGGCGGAAACAGTGGATACTGCCCGAGAGGCCTGTCCTTCACTTCTCTCAGACCCTCCAGTGAGGCACGTGCTCTGTCACTGTTACTTCTGGCGATTCTTTCTCAAAAACCCCCCTGAGCCTGGCCTTGCCCTTCACCAGCTCTATCTTCACATCTTTTTCATCATCCATCGACCAAGGCTGGTCTCCTTTGAGTTGCCATAGTTACGTCTGTGTCCACAGCCCTGAAAGCTAACCATCCCCTGATTTGCCCACATGCATAGCCGGCAGATGAAACATCCAGATGTGAGACTCCTTCGGTTCTCATCGGGAACTTGGGCGTAAGGTTGTGATATCTTGGGTGAAAACAGGGACAATCTTTCGATTTTCCATACTTGTTACCATTAGGCTAGTTGTTGTTATCTTTGTGTCTTTACCAACTCCTCTAGGTAGCCATCGATGAGCATAATAATTTGGTTAATATTTTACACAAACAATTACCCTTCAAATGTAAGTTAGTAAATGGATTACAAATGAATCCAAGAATATTTTGGCAGATATCCCTGGGAAGCTGCGTTGGGACTAAAGCCATGGTAACAGAGCAAGGTATTCCGGCTGGGGAATCAATGGTTTGTTTGAAAAGCTTAATAAACATTAAGATTATTGATATTGCTTATGCCAGGAAGGCAGGTAGAGAAGTTTAATCAGTGACCAGGTGACACAGAAAACATAAGTAAAATAGAACAGAAATGTATGTCCTGATAATCATGATATTTATTTCTCTCTGGTAGAAAATTACATCACAGAACAACACTCAGATTTTCATGATGGATTAGAAGAACCGCAGAAGCAAAACCATTCGTTGCTGGTGGGGCTTCCGTTGGGCGTGGCCCAGAGCCTCAGGGCAGCACAGAGCTCCCCTCCCCATGCACTGGGAGCCGGCCCTGTGCAGACTGTGGTTCAGTCCAAGCTCCTTGGAACTTCTGGACGCTCCAGAAATCCAGATCCTCCCTGGCTCTTCCTCAACGTGGCTTTTGCTAAAAAGAGCTATATTCTTTTCTTAGTTGCTTTTTTTGATAGATAGTTTCAAGCATACACTTTCCTAAATTTTACTCCATTCTAAATGTATTTACTAAATTTATTCTAAATGAATTTTACTAAATTCTATTTCACTAAAATAGAGGCAGCAGCGTAATGAACTTCAATGGACCCACCACACAGCTTCCACACTTAATGTCTTTTCAATCTTAGAGCTTTCTTCTCTTTTTTATTGTAGTAAAAAAAAACCCACATGACATAGAATTTACCATCTTAACTGTTTTTAAGTGCACCCTTCAGTAGTGTTAAGCATATTCACGTTGCTTTAAAATAGATCTGCAAAACTTTTCCATCCTGCAAATCAGAAACTGGACCCATTACACACCAACTCTCCATTTCCTGCTCCTCGCCACCCTGGCAGCCACTGTACTTTCTGTTACTAGGAATTTGGCTACTTTAGAGACCCATATAATTGGAATCATAGAGCATTTGTCTTTCTCATCGCTGGCTTATTCACTTAGCATAATGCTCTCGAGGTCCGTCCACGTTGTAGCATGAGCTTTTTTAAGGCTGAGAAACATTCCACTGTGTACGTACACTACCACACTTAGCCATTCATCCCTAGACGGGCAAGTTCCTCCACCTCTGGGCCATTGTGAATAGCGCTGCTATAAACAGGGGAGTGCATGTGTGTCTCTGAGACCCTGCTTTCAGTCTTTGGGCCATATACCCAGAAAGGGATGGTCAGATCCCATGGTAGCTCTGTTTCTATTCTTCGAGGAACCTCGGTACTGTTCTCCACCGCGGCTGTGTCGTGTTTCAGTTCCATCAACCAGGGTTCTGATTTCTCCACATCTCTGCCAACACTTCTCATTTTCTGTTTTTGACAGTAGCCAGCCAGGGGATGCTAGGTGTGCATTCACATTTCCCTGATGATTAGCAATGGAGCATCTTTGCTTGTGCTTGCTAGTCATTTCTCTATCATCTTTGAAGAAATATTTATTCAAGTTATTTGCCTGTTTTTTCCCCCAGGTACCAGGAATTGAACCCAGGGACACTCAACCACTGAACCACATCTCCAGCCCTTTTTATTTTTTATTTTTGAGACAGGGTCTCCCTCAGTTGCTTAGAGTCTCACTAAGTTGCTGAGGCTGGCTTTGAACTCGTGATCCTCCTGCCTCAGCCTCCCCAGCTTCTGGGATTACAGGCGTGCACCACCATGCCTGGCTTATTTGCCCACTTTTTAATTGGGTTATTTGATTTTTTGCTGAGTTGGGATTGCTTCAGGAGAGACATAAGGGAGATTTTCTGTTTTGTTTTTAACCATAACAAAAGAAAAAGAAAACAAATGGCTAGATTGTTGTAATGGAGACACAGATGGTCACACAGAGGTGGTTTCCAACAGGAGCCAGAGACAATCAGTAGGCAAATTTGGACTGTGGATATGGCCAGTCCTCGCAACAGACCCCTGAGGCCCTGGGATCTGAGTGTGTAAAAGGCGAGACTTCCACCTTCTATGAGCCTATAGCGATTCACGGGAAAGGCAGGGCCCTGTGGTTTTGTTTTGATTTTGTGTTTTATTGTTGCAGTGCTGGGGATCACGCCCAGAGCCTCACCCGTGTTAGGCAAGTGCTCTACCACTGAGCCACAGGGCAGCCCCTCGGTTTCATTTTACAACTTTATTGAGACAGACTTCCTATACCATACACTTCATCAATTTAAAGAATACAATTAAATGGGTTAGATACAAGACATTATTGATTTTTAAAATTATGGTAAAATATAAATAGCATAAATCTTTCCATTTGAGCCATTTTTAAGTTGTCTGTTGGATTTTTTAAATCAAAGGACTGTCTAGCTGTGTCAAGGTACCTGCCTGCAAGGCCTGTGGAGTCTTCGGGAGGACCCATGGAAATGGAATAAAGGACAGACAGACATGGTCAGGTGGCCCAGTTCCGAGCCCCCGGACTCACCGTTGGTAGGCCTGCTTCAAATGCAGCCCCAGACACGTGCCACAGCGGGGGAACAGCAACTCGGACCTTTGCACAGGTCTTCTGTGGGTGCTGTGAGTCACCATCCCAGTGACCCAGTCCTCCTGCCACCCCAGAATAGAAGGTGGAGTGCTCTTCTTGGTTGCTCGTGAGAGAAGGGAAACACAAAGACCTCATTCCTGCCTCCATTGTTCCCTTGGGTCAAAGGACACATACAAGAGAGGAGTATCTAAATGTGCCCCTCTGTGGTCACTCATCACTGGTTACTTGGCATTACAGATTTTTCACTAAATAATTATTTGATATTTTGACAAGTAATTCCTTCACTTGCTTCAAATATGGAAGGCACCAAATAGAAACCCTTCCGTTCCTTCCCACCCCATCTGCTGATGCCCCAACCCACAGGGGACCAGGATTATTAGATTTGCTTTTTGTTGTTCTTTTTCCTCAAAAGACATTTAAAAACATTTGCAAGCCAACACAGATGTATACTCTTCTCCTGCCTACTTTTGCCATAAATGGTAACATATTATACGCATTGTTCTGCATCTTGCATTTTTCACTTAACAATATATTTGGAGAGCTTTCGTGATGAGTTTTTGATCATCACAAATAGTAAGAAATCAAGCCCCCTGATGGGAGTAATTTTTGCAAAGTGTTTAGTTATTACTTGATGACTACGTGAGTCATTTACAATCAGTGTCTACAGAGTGCAACACAGTTCACAGCCCGCATTACCTGGATCACTTAGGTGGAGAGAGACCCTGTTTCCCTGAATTATCCAGGCAATTGTGGTTGATTAGAGTGGATCTAAAAATACATAGCCCCTTCCCATTTCCCATCAGGGACACTCCGGATCTTGATCCTGTCATGAGCGGTTACTATAGACTCAGTCTGAGGTACAGTTAGATTCAATCAAATCTGTTTTATTAGTGCTCATCACACTTCAGACACACATCCTAATTCTAAGTCCTAACTGAGTCTACACCCAAGGGTCCCAGATGCTCACCTGTGACATGTCTTAAGTCAATCTGGGCCCGAAGAGTCTGGTGCAGGGAGGACGACAGCGATGGAGGTCTCAGTCTCTTTGTCCAGGTCCTGTTAGTCCTGTCACCCCCCAGAAGTCTGGGTTTTGAGTCCTAGGTCAGTTGTGCTTGCAGCTGATAACTGGGTGAGGTCTGGGATACACACCTCGGGTATAGATGCTTACATCACTAACTTAAGTCTATCTAAGCTCTGCAATTTACCTAAGTTTTGCAGTTCACATTGCTTGCAGTCTTTTACTCAACACACACACACACTAATTAATATAATCAATATAATTAATCCCATAATGTTTTTGGTGCTCATATCAGATCCCAACTTATTTTCAAAATGAGCCTAGCTGGGAGGAGGCTCAAACTGATTAGCCAGCTTTTCAAAGGCAGGTGGTAGCTCAGAAAGAGAAATGGCTCAACGGAGCCATTTTGTATTCTAGAACACGGCAGAACACTCTGAAGAGTAAATAAAGAGTGCCCGAAACATGAAAGCCATTCACGAAAGTGAGGTGGCAGGTTCTGAATCAGTAGATCAGCTCCCCCAAGCTAATGGCATCATTTATCAGAAGTGAAAGGAATTACCTTTTCAGGAGGGATATATATTGTGGGAAACTCGACTTGAAAATTCACCTCGTCACTCCTGATGGGCTGTTCTTGTCAGCCAGAGTTCAGGTCACACGACAAAGGTGGGTGGGATTAATTCCGTCAGAGGAAACAATGGAGCACAGAGGTGGGTTATTGAGGATTAAAAGAGACTAATGTAATGCACAGCAAATAACGAAACTTCCCTCTTGACCTTATGTGGGGGGAAAAACAGGTGGAAAAAAATGGGAACGTTTCATGGGGGGAGGACAATCCATGTACAAGTCTCCATGATAACATTCACCATCACCCATCTGCAAAATTGCCTTCTCCCTGTAAAATTATCACCCAAGTCAGACCAACAGCTACCACCCTGCCTTCCTTCCTCCATTCTTATCCTCTCAGCTGTCAATCCATCTGAAATCGACACTGCCACACACTCCATCTCCCCTTCAGCTCTAATGAAGGGAGGGCTTCGCTGGTGTGTGTGTCCTGGTCCAGGTGGACTCTGTTCCCGAGGCTGTTTCCATCTCCGATGGACAGCACCGGCCGCCTCGTTCTTTCACCCCATTCTTCCTCTGGCAATACTCAAGAATTTGCAGAATTTTAATATCGTCCCCAGATGTCCCACAATTGTGCCAATCCAATGTTTTAAAATACTCTTTATTTTATTTCGTTGATCCTGTTAAACAGATTTATGACTTAACATTTCCTCAGTAGCACACATTTGTGAGGGTTTTAACCAGAGGAAGCGGGTTAAATCACTGGAAATTGTCTGTTGCCACATTATTCTTAAGCCTCTGGTGAGAGGGGCTGGCTGAGAGTCTCCCTGTGTGCCCGGGGATGAATTCATTTGTGCCACCTGCCCCAAAGCCATGACACGGTTTGAGCGAGGAGAAAGCTGGGGTTTGCAAGTGCATTGTTTTGGAGAAAGATAACGTGGCAGGAGGTTGTTATTTAATAACCAGTTGCCTTCTGAGCTGGAGAGTTAATCACTACTATTAAGCAGGGATCGCTCCAGGTGAGACTATGAGAACAGCTTCACGTTTTTGAAAGTTTGGAAGTCAAAAAGCTAATGGGATGATGCAGCCGGAGCTTGACAAGGATGCTGTTTTTTGTTCCAAGTACATCCAGCTTCAGTGCCTTGCTTTTGGGTTGAGTTCTTTTTGTTTCTAAATGGGAAATTCAAACAAAACAACTAGATACCAGGAGACTGGCCCTTTCTGGGCTTTATCTGTCCATCATGCTTGGAAATGTCGACAATACGCCTGTATAATTTTTTGTAATTAGAAAAAGCAATTGACATTTTTGAAAACAAAAGAAAACAGTTTGTATTTTCATTCTTGCTTTTTGTCTAGCTCAGTCTTCTGTGGTGAGCAGTAGGAGCTCAGGGTTCAAGGCTGTTGATCCAATTGTGGTAAACAACGGCAGATTCTTGCTTGTGCTTTCTGACTCTCTGAAAGCTGAGATCCACGAAGACCGTTTCCAAGTAAGACAGCACAATTAAAAACAACAAAGAAGATGGAGATGAAAATAGTCATCATTTCTATCCCACTGGGCATTTGTCTTTCAGTTCCCTGAAGCCATTCGGAGCCTCTGCCAAGAATCGGCTCTGGCATAAAGAGCCGGAGAACTCAATGTGCAGGTGGGAGTGGTGTGGTTCATGGAGGGATAAACTCAGCCGATTCTGGCTCGGTGACATTGCCACTCAACCTTGCCTCATTTTTAATCACCTGGGGAACTTTACAAAACACTGATGTCTGGTCCGTCCCCAGGGATTCGGATGCTGCTGGTCTGGACATAGGCCAGGTACTTCTATTGTGCAGTGAGGGCTAGAACCTTTCACTGTGCTCCTCCCCAATTCCACCCCCTGCCACTCGTCTCAGCCTCAACCACCCAAGCTCACCCACTGTCCCCTAGGGGCTCTCCCTCTCAAGACCATCTCCTTATTGAAGGGGTCCAGAATAAGCCACAGAGACAAGATAAAAATTATTTTGAGCTAAAGGCATTTGGGTTATTGAAATCCTTTTCTCTGCCTTAAAAGCAGGGATTCTTAAAAGAACTCGATTATCACAAATTCCCTTCTGGAAGCAATTTTAATATCCTCTGAGGTGAGAAATCAGCACCATACCCAGACAGACATCGTGGCAAAACCATCAGACCACCCATCTCTTCTCTTGAGGGCACATTTATTTTCCAAAAGAGGCATTTGTTTTCCCATAAGTGTTGTTTGACCCACTCTTTTAAGAGGTTATTTGTCCTCCCAGAAGTGCCCATCTATCCCTTGCAGTCCCTTGCTAGGATGACATGTGAGCCCCAAGTCCCAACCACCTTCTGAGTCACATTTCTTTGTGAACTCTCAGTGGCATCCATATGGAATTAAGCGTGCTTCTGTTTCTCTTGCTGAACTGTCTTCAGGTTAATCTGCAAGTCTTAAAGCTGAACTGAGGGGCACAATGTAGGGGCTCCCCTCCCCAGCACTATCCATGATGCCCCACTAATGCCCATCTAAGGTGGCAGCAAAGCCACCTGGTGCTAGGCTCTGCCTGCACTTCCTGTGTGTCCCTGGACACTCAAATCCTTGTCACCAATCTGTTCCTCTTAGCTAGTTTTTTTTCTCACTCTTTTCCCCTAGTAATTACCCATTCTTCAAGACCAGCCCCAGCATTGGCACACACAGGATGGCTCTCCCTGTTTTCTTCCAAAAAAGGCTTTGTCACAGTGGCCGCTCCTCTGGGCCGTGTCCTTGGCATGTTGCTTCCCCTCTCTTTGCCCACAGTTCTAAATGCTAAAGAAAAGCCATGCAGAAAAGCCGAGCCTAAGTGACTAAGATGTTGACTGCTAATAATCTGTTTTCAGATTTACAGAAACCAGAACATCTGGTGACCCTCAGATAACATGGGAATGCACCAGGCCCCTCCTTAGTCTTCAGTCTTGTGCATGAAGTGATACGAGGCCTCTAAGTCACTGTGGGCTTCACCCGTGGAAAAGTAACATTTGTCCATAGAATTAGAGGAACTGGCCCCGGGAGGTGGAGGTCAATCATGAAGTTCTATCAGGGAAAGAAAAGACCAAGACACTGCCCAGAGGAGAGCCGCCCAGCACCTAGTCTCCACTGCCCTCGCACCTCCCTTCCTCCCTCCCTAGTAAAGCCTTTTCGAGTACCTGGGTTCCCAAAGATGGTCTTTTGGGGGGATAACTCCCCCATCTTCTCAGAGTGCCGACTCTTGAATAAACTTCTTTCCTTCCGTCACTGGTGCCCCTGAGGGCTGGCTCTCCAGTCAGACTTGGGTCTGGTTACAGGTGCCCAGTGCTCCCATCCCAGAACCTAATGCGGTACCTAGTCCCTGGGAGGTGCTCGGAAAACAGTTTTGTTTGAATAAACATATGGATAGAATAAAAGCCTTGTTTTCCAAAGCTTGCCATCCACAATATTAAGGATATTTGAAGATCAGGACCAACATCAGTTCCCGGCTAGAGGGGCTCTATCCTGGGTTCTGACTTTCCAAGGGCTCTTCATATCATAAATACACATGATGAATGGTTTAAAGAAGCATGGGTGCCTCTGTCACCCAGAGTGCGACAGGTAATATTGGCAGAGTGTCAACCCTAAGTGTCCCTGCAGGTGAATAACAAGGAAGCACCTGTCAACATCTGTTTCCCTTTTCCTCCAAACAAAAAGCAACTGAGCTCCGGTGAGAGCCTCTGGGCCGTGCCTCTCCTGTCAGGAACACACTGCTTCAGAATAGGGGCCCAGCGAGGGGGCTGGAGCAGCAGGAGTGCTTAGGTAGGATAAATGACTAATTAACTACCTCCTGAAACCCATCCTCCTAGGTAGGTGGCACACAGTAGATTCCTGCAGGAGCAAGCTTCTTTCTCTGCCATGTTGCAAATCCATTTTCATGTGCCTCTAATTTCCATGTTTTCTAATTTGTGGCCCAGAGGTACTGAGGAATTAGTGCATCCTTTGCAACAGTCACATCCGATATCTAGAGAGTATTTTGCAATACTGAGATAATTCATATTACCTTTAAATTCGTGAACACAGGATCTAGATATAACAGGAAGGAATCCTGATACTGACACCTGTATTTGCAACTAGTTGGACATCGAATACCAGGGCTGAAATGCAACCTGTTTTTGTTAACTATTTAATAATACTTAGTTGAATTTTCAAAATTAAATAAAAATTTCATGTTTTAATAATGTTCACTTTTTAAATGGTTAATTCTATTTTTCTTTTTAAATTTTAATATTCAATCTTTTACAAGTGACTTTTTAAAACATAAAATTTGCTTTTACATTCTTTTTGACACAAGCATTTACATTTTATTTACTTTAAATACAACAATATTCTCTATAGTCTCTTTTCAATCTTTAACTCATTGCTAATAAATATTAGACCACATTGTCAGAGGAATAAAAAAATAGAAGGTGAAACTCATAGGAAATAAATCAAAAACAGAAATAGAAGATCTGTCAGCAAGTGGCTTACCTGTATTTTTAAAGCTAGAAACAAGAAAAGTTAAAAGTCTCATATCAAGCATGATTTACATAAAATTTGCTAGTATAACATTATAAATTCTATATTGAGCAAGTTTTAATAACTGATCAAAACAATAAAAATGAACAAGAAAATTATTCTCATGAAATTCACAGTTTCACAAGGTCAGTGGAAATATCCGGAGCCTCATGTTCTTCCCTACGGGGAGATTTAATTAGTGATCAAAGAATGAGTCTGAGAAAGGGGATTGTTCATAACTAATCCACATTGAGAAGCAGCTAGTGTAACTGGCCTGTCCATCAGAGGAAGAAACAAATCCATTCATGAATTCAGCACATTGAACAGGAGGTCACTCCAGAGTTTCACTCACATAAAATAATCCAAAAAATGGCGTTGGTCATATCCTCCTGACAGCCTGAGACTCTTTCTAGAAAAATGAAATCTGATTCAAATTAGAAAATACAGTTTTTCAGAGGATGTGCATGACAGAGAACTTACTATTTCATTTTATACCATCATTCTTTCAAATGGAAAGAGGCCCTAGAAGCAGATTTTTACACCCCATGACAAAAGGTAAAGTATTTTGTTACATATGCTATGTGAATCACACCAATTTTCAAGATGAATTTTGGCCCAAGAAGTTATCTGTGACAGAAGCATTTGAATAACACAAAATATCATTCACACATATGCAAAAAAGTACACATGCAAGTACTAGCGATTTTTAAATAGGCCAAATAAATAGCAAACTTCTAACGGTGTTCAACAACGATAAATGCCGGTTTAGAACACTGTTATAATGTTCTAAAAATATATATTGGGTCTACTGTTTAGTCAGGAGTAATGTACTTTTCATAATACTAATAAGCCCAATACCTACAGAAAGCAATAAATAATTTCTAGGCTTAATTAAAATAATTCCAAATTTTTGTTTTAGAATGGTAAAAAAAATTGTAAGGTGGACAAAAATAATGAAATAATCACTGTTTAGCATTTAAAAATTAAAGATGAGATTATTAATTTAGTATGTAAGAAAGTGAGAGACTAAAACATATATAACTTACAAACATAAGCAAATATTAGGTAACTCGCTGGTACCAGAGACAAAGGACAGGAGGAAGAACCCTATGTGCTGTTGAAGAAGGAAATGAGAACTGGTTACATTGTTGTTACCCCTGGAAGTACGAGTTTTGATGTCAATGAAGAGCTGGAAAGATAATTTTTAATTCTAGGCACTGAGTTGAAAGATTGTTGAGGGTAATGTGAAAAATAAAAAGGGCGGTGGTCCATTTTGAGAATACAGTATTTAGCCTTGAATGTAAAATTGGGATGGAAGAAGGCAAAGGAGGAGAGAGCAGAGCTAAAATAACAAACGGTGACACTTGGGTGTGACAGATTCACAGCCTCTTGACAAACAGGAGATGGGGGGAAGGGGCCGACCTGGCCAACTGCAGACTCCCAAAAGGCACTCAATCCAAGACGACTTTCCTGCCACAGGAAAGCAAGGGAGGTGGGGACAACTAAAGGTGCATTCTTTAAATAACCCAATAGGAGACAGGGAAACCCAGGTGACGTTCGGAAGATTGTGCACCCCAGAGTGCTCAGCCAGTGAGGAACCGGGGGAGGGACCTTGCACTGGAGGGGATGAGAGGCTGTGTAGCACTCTGGGGGTGTCTGCTCCCCCAAACACCTGACCTCACAAGACCCTCACTAAAGCCTCACTTTCTCTGTACCATATTCTCTCAGTCCACTCTTCGGGTTCGGACAGGTGAGCCTGTTTCTCACAGGTAAGTTGGTAAAGGAAATGATGTGTGTGCCAGAAGGTTGGTCAAAAATTCAGAGGCCTCCCAGGTATGGCTCACCGTTGGAATCTGCTGTTAGAACAAGAGGTCTCCACTTGAGCCACTGTGACGTCCTCAGCAAGAAAGCAAGTAGAAGGGTATTGTCTGGATCTACCCCAAAAGGGAACATCTTAATGAAATACACCAAATTTGCCCTAGACTCTTTCTCTAGAAATTGTTTATTGCTTTCTGTAAGTATTGTGCTTATTAGTATTATGGAAAGCACACTACTCCTGCCTAATAGTAGACCCAATATATATATTTTAGGACATTATAACAGATGGGAAGCCCTGTCAATGCTGTTCAAGCACTTAGACTGAACTTAGGATACAGAGGAGGTGAGCAGAGTAACGGAAGATCCACTTAAAAAGATCTAATTAGATGTGTGAATTACATATAGTACACATACTGCCTGCTCTTAATAATATTATCAGACTCATTACAAAGAAGTGTCCAAGTTTTCCAACCTTCCAAAAGAAAAAATAATCTAGGTGTGGGTATTTCATTTTTTAATTATTCAGAATTATTTTTTAAGATTTTTGAAGAAATAATTTTATTAAAGGGAAATGCATGTAAAATATGTGTCATTACAATAAAATGTGAAGAAATTAGAACAGGGCATCAAAAAGAATTGGATAACCACAAAGGAGGTTAACATAAGAATAATGACCAAATTACTAATAAAAAAAGAGAATGATTCTCTAATTAGTTTCTGGAGAACATATTTTATGTCCTTGATGGATCAAGGGAGAGTCTGAGCTGAGTAGGGATAGGAAAAACCTGAGCCACTTACTGATGTTTTCAGTTTTCTTTATACTATCCCAGGATTGAAAAATCTGAGAGGACATTAAGAGATATTAGAGCGGGCAGCGTCCCTCTGGAGATGGCCGCACTCCCTGAACGCGGACTCCCTGCTTCTCACTCCCGTGATAGCCCACATTCTCCTGGAGCCGGTCTCTGCTTCCTAAATCAGCCTTTGTCCACGTCTCCAACCAGCAACTGCTGAAATTCTTTTCCATAGTGTAGACCAAGGACCCCACTTGTCCTGAGTTGAGGATACCTCTCTGCAAGCTCCTTGGACTTCCAGCGACATCTCTTTTCTGGTGATGGC
The DNA here is from genome assembly GCF_047511675.1 of Marmota flaviventris. Lineage (NCBI taxonomy): Eukaryota > Metazoa > Chordata > Mammalia > Rodentia > Sciuridae > Marmota > Marmota flaviventris. The sequence continues at coordinate 6,555,588 of NC_092501.1, read as the reverse complement.
AGCAGAAACGCTCACTGAGGTAAGCCCTCCAGAGAAACTGTGGAAGAACCATCCAAAGTCACCAACCAGGTCACCCTGTCTCACTCTGTTAGATGACAGTAAACGTTGCTCATCATAATACTAAATTCTCTACCCAGAGGTGTCTCTGTCTGATGTTTTTTGAATGTGCAGTGTATGACCTGAGGCTGACCATACTCAGGAATGTGCCCATCTCCACGTGTGGTGATGAGTCTTTCCTACATTAATATATAAAGGTTTTGCCCAATAAAACACTCTTGCTATCTAATAAAATACATATATTAAATCAATTTAAGATACTCCTTTAAAACATGGACGAAACTGCCAAATAAGTGATGTGATAAAATTGCAATGCTGTGGGGCTGGGGTTGTGGCTTGGTGGCAGAGCGCTTGCCTAGCATGTGTGAGGCACTGGGTTCAATTCTCAGCACCACATAAAGATAAATAAAATAAAGGTCCTTTGACAACTAAAAATTTTTTTTAAAAATTGCAATGTTGTCTACAATAAGTCATCACAAGCGATCCCATTGCTATGTAAATGTGATATCGAAAATCCACAGTCTGATTTGCAATCTTACTTACAGAACTTCACGGAGAAGTTTCTTCAACTTGAAGCTAATAAAAAAAATAAGAAGTATATTAACTCAAGAAATGTCTAATTTGGCATTATTCTATAAAGGATGCAAATGATATGGAAATATTAATTATAAAAATATAGTTAGTGATTTTTACTGGAATAAAAATGAGAAACACAAACTTTATGAAAGAAATATATAATTTCTGAATTATGTATATTTATTGTATTTTATTTATTTGGGGGTGTACCTGGTATTGAACCCAGGGGCACTTAACCACTGAGCCACATTCCCAGTCCTTTTTATTTTTTTTATTTTGAAACAGGGTCTCAATAAGTTGCTTAGTGCCTTGCTAAATTGCTGAGGCTGGACTTGGATTTGTGATCCTCCTGCCTCAGCCTCCCAAACCACTGGGATTACAGGTATGAGCCACCAGTCCCAGCTAGCTGTTCTATTCACCAATTTATAACTAAACCATCCATAAATACTCAGACATACACAATAATAACTAAACTTGGTCAACTTGGATATTTTGCCAACTTTTTGTCATGTCAAAAATTACAGTTAAACATTTTAACATACTTAACATTTATTTTTGATGTTGATATTTAACATACATCTAAATTTCTAACATTCTTAAACATTACTGGATTGTTCTTATGAGCTATAGCTCTTGAGTTAGGTGGAAAGGACTTATTTAACTTGTTAGCTTGGTGATATTTTTAACAGTGGGATTATGTGGTAGAAAGGCCTCTGCTTGCATCTTGTCCCAGGCCCCTCAAAGGTTAGGAGCAGGTCCACTTGGGCCCAGTGACAGACGTGTAACCCCAGGCTCCCCAGCGTCCCTCCTGGGATGCCAACTCACTTTGGCTTGAACTCAGCTCCAGGAGGTGGAGATGGGGCTGGGGGAGCGCCAGCAGTGCCATCCCCACAGACCCTGGGGCTCAGACTGCCGTATGCCAGGTATAGTGCCCAGCTGGGGACAGCAGGAAGGGACATTAGGGGCTTTCCTTGCATGCAGAACCAGATAGGTCAAAGGTCGTGGTTGGCAGGAGGGAAGGGGGGGACAGCGAGCTGCCTCCCAGCCCTGCAGCCTCGCCCACTCTGCAGCATGCGGCACCCAGGTCGGTTCTCACACCCAGACCCAAGCATGGCGCCCTGCTGGAAAACCTTCCATCTTGCCCAGCCCTTGTGGTGAAGACCCTCCAACCCAGCTTCCGGGCCCTTGGACATGGGGCCCTTCCCCGCCCCCCGCCCCGCCCACTTCTCCTCCTACAGCCTCCGTGTCTTGGCTCTGGGCCTTTGAACGTGCTGTTTCCTCAGCCCTGAACGCCTTTCTGCCACGTCCTCCCCTCCCCTCCCTGGCCCCTCTCCCCTACCACACCCTTCTTCAGGACTTGGGTAGGACACCACCTCCATCTTAAACTTCCAAACTGTGTCATAGACAACGCCAAATTAGATGCCATTTCCCCCGGCTGCCTCCAACCTGCTGTGGCACTTTTCTTATCCTTGTCCCTGACTTGACTGAGGTTCCTTGAGGCCTGGGACCACTCTTCTTATTGCATTGACTTGCCAGTACCTGATGTGCACCTGGCTTGTAGCTGATGCTCAGAATGTTTGTGGACAGATGAATGGACAGACGGACGGATGGGTGGACAGGCAGACTGGTCTCAGTTTTCCTGCCTTAACCCATCAACCCCTCCTGGGTCAGAGCCCACACTGCATCCTAGCCTCCAATCTGAGCAGGAGTCCTGCTCCCTATAACTCTAGCCCCAGCCTGGACACGTCTCTCAGAACCACAGCCAAGAGACAGTCCCTGGGTCCTGGAAGCCTCTGTCCACACCTCCATCCCCAGCACACCTACCTTTCATGAAGCCTGGGACTGCCCCCACTCCAGGACAGCGTCTCCAATTCCTGAGTCCCTGTAGTGCTTCCTGCTTCCCCAACCCCTGGAGGGTCCTGGGAGGGAGATTGAACAATGCTAGTTTAGTAAATGCCCTAGCTTTGTAGATGGGGACCATACCTTCAAGGAGCTGTGTTTTATGCTGTAAAGTACTCTCAGGTCTATATGTGGCTTTTCTGTTTGCATGATATTGACACTGAGTGAACTTTATGTCCATCAGGCACAGTTATAACCTTTGGGATTTCTGATCAAGTTGCACCAAACAACTGTCGACGATGTTTCATTAGGGCAAAATGGTCCCACCCGACTTTTAGGTTTATCTATTTACTCTGAGAGTGAAACAATAGAACATATCTCACTGCCTTAAGAAAAGAAGCAGAAAGAGCAGGTCATTAGAGCACTTTTCCTGCCTGAGAGACTATCCTGTGACCCTGGCTTCAATTTATTTCTCAAAGGAGGCTATGAATATGGTGGTCCCTCCTTATCCACTGTTTGCTTTCTGAGATTTCAGTTACCCACAGTCTAAAAATAAAGTGGGATATTCTAGAAATAGTCAAATCATATTTTAAATTGCCTGAGTAGCGTGATGGATTCTTGTGCTGTCTGGCTCTATCCAACCCGACACATAAATCATCTTATTGTCCAGGTATCCACGCTGTGTATACTACCTGCCCGTGAGTCATTTCTCTCAGTAACCATATTGGTGATCAGAAGACTGTCACAGCATTGCAATGCTTGTGTTCAAGTGTCCTTATTCTATCTAATAATGGCCCCAAATCCCCAGAATAGTGATGCTAGCAATTCAGATATACCAAAATGAAGCCACAAAGTGTTTCCTTGAAGTGAAAAGGTGAAAGTAGAATAAGATATTTTAAGAGAAAGCTCATGTTCACATAACTTTTATCACAGCGTGGTTTTAAACTTGTTCTATTTTCTTATTAATTGTAGTTAACCTCTTACTGTGCCTAATTTATAAACTTTATTATAGATGTGTATACGAGAAAGCATGGTATGTATAAGGCTCAGTACTACCCGTGGATTCAGGTACCCACTAGGGGACTTGGAACACCTTCTGCTCCCGTGGATAAGAGGGGGTTGCTATAAATACTGGTGAGTGCTAAACAGGCAGGCAAGACTAGATGTTATTGTTTTTTCCCTAAATAAGACTATCTATTCCCTAAATAACACTATCCTATTAGTTAGGATTCTGGGGCAAATGACAGAAACCTGACCTGAAAGGCTTGAGCTCAAATAAGGGGAATTTGTCGGTTCTCAGGCCTGAAGGAGGCAGCAATGGGGTATTTGAAGGATACTGGGGCCCCACGTTCTTGTTCTTGTCTGATTCCCCTGTGGGTCTACTGAGGCTACCCTTCCCTGTGAGGAGGAGGAGAAATCACGCACAGCCTCCCACTGGAGTCCTTGTGGTCCAACCATCAGAGCAGGAAGGGGAACTTACTCTTAAGCTAAACACCACAACCCAGTGGAAGGATTTAGTGTGACCTGTCCTGAGTTCTTGCCCATTGCTGCCCTGGGGCCAGAGCCTGGGGCATCGTTACCGGCTCCTTTTGGGATCACACATGTGTCCACACATGTAACCAGAGGAACAGTGACAGGCACACAGCAGAAGGCCAGGCAGAAGCAGGGGACGAAGGCTTCCAAAGGGTCTCCAGGGCTCAGCAGGTAGTGGCTACAGGTCTTCAATAGTCTAAGTCACGGAAAAATCTTGAAAATGTGGAGTGAAATCATTACCCATAACCCCATCATCTTGAAACAAGGTAACCAACACTGTGGAGTATCTCCCCAGGTGCACATGCATGCTTAATATGGTCCGAGCAGACAGTAAGAGAATTTCACGTCCTGGTCATTTTACTTGAAATTAAAGCAGAAGAGTTTTCTCGCGTTATCTGTTCCCTGCACAATCCACCTCCCTGCCCACTTAGCCCTCGCAGAAAATGTTGCAGACTGCACAAGGAATTTGAAGGAGTACTGGCTTTGGGGTTGGGGGAATTTAAACAAAGAGAAGAGAAAGAAGGGTTAAAGGGCAGGTCTCTGTGACCCTACAGAGCTGCTGAGATGACTAAATGGTGTGTCAGGTGAGTGCCTTGGGGCTGGCTAGGTCTATCAGAGTCAGAGTTCTTAATCACTCCATGTGCCTCTCCCAACTTTTAAGTAACTGAGTCCATCAGACGATCTTGAGTGCTGGTGGACAGCTGTCCTCTCCTGACACAGGCCACAGCAGGGAACGGAGTGGTCTTCCAGAGAATCTGTGGAGCTGTTGGCAGAACCAGGCAGGACTTTCCAAAAGCTCTTCCAGCATTGGTAAGGAGAGGATGCTCCGCTGAGAAACTCTGTGGATCCAAACACAGGGCCTGACGCCGCCTGCTTGGCAGTCGCATCAAAACCGAATCCTGGCTGAGCTCAGCTTGACTCCTAGGGATGACAGGACACAGGGATGACTGACAGAGCCCATGTGCTGACACAGATATGACATTTCAACTGTAACTAAATTGTCCTCAGTTAATAGAACTACATTTTCTGTCATTCTCTGACGTGAATTTGCTTGGTTTCTGAAGATAACAAGGACAGGACCCAGGTATTCTCAGTTTGGCTCTGGGCTTCCAGAGCACCCAGCAGGCTCCCCCTCAAGAAGGTGGCCCACCAGTCCTACCATCTGCCACCACGCCATACCTGCCTCTCACCTGGACTACAGCAGTCCCCAGCATTAGTCCCACAGAGTAAGGGCGACTTTGCAAAACAAAAACAAAAACAAAGGCACACGTGCCATGCCCCTGCTGGCAGCCCTCCAATGGCTCCCTGGAACACCAAGACCAACATCTCCATTCTTTGCCATGGCCCTCCCAGCCCTGCCACTGAAGTCCCTTCCTCATGTGCCCTGACGTCTCTTTCCCCACATGCTGTGTCCCAGTCACTTATGCCTTCTCTGTATTCTTGAGCACCCAAACATGTCCTGCACCAAACAGGTCCTTGGCCCCTGCTCATGCCTCTATCTGGACGTCTCCTTCCCACTCACCACGTGAAGAAACCCTGATTATCTGGGCCTTGACTCTGAAGTCCCCGGATCACACTCCAGCGAGAGGTCCTGCACAGTTTATTAAGCACCTGCTGTCTTCTTAAGAGTTCAACAAAAGCATGAATGGACATTGGATTCTGAACAGCTGTGTTCTGCATTATTCCACAGGGAGGACGGTATTCTGGAGTTGGTTGCTCTCCAGTCAACAGCCCCTGGTGGTTGTTGTTGTTGTTGTTGTTTTTATTGTCTTTTGCTTTGTTTTGGTTTTGTTTTGGCACCAGGGATTGAACCCAGTGGCCTTCAACCACTGTGCCATGCCCCTGGCCCTTTTTATTTTTTATTTTGTTTTGAGAGGGTCTCGCTAAGTTGTTTAGGGCCTTGCTAAGTGCCCCTTGGGTTTTTCTACTAGCTTCCTGAATGTTGGATTAATCTTTCAGCTATGAAAGGGCCCCCTAATATTCAATAGGGTCAGAAACGTGAAAGTCTCATTTCTAGTAAGGGAAAGTAAGATCTAGGAATCTAACTAAAATGTCAATTGCCCTGAGGTGTGAAAAATATTTTAAATCTCTCCATTTGCTCTTTTGTGATAGCATTTTTTGTCAAAACCTCTTTTCCAAATTTTATTCATGTTTGATAAATGGAAAAAGAGAGTTTCCCTGTATACCATAAAACACAGCCAGCTAGATGAAGCTTAGGAGTCTAACACCTTCCCAACTGCCCCAGTGTCTGCAGGGCTGAAATTAAGGGGTGGAAAGGGGAAGAGGAAAGTCAGGATCTACAGAACTCGAAGACTGCTGGGCAGGACAGGGGCAGCCTTCCAAGGGGGAAGGAATCAAGGCCCTCAATCCCCTCACCAACGGTGCACATCACTGAGGCCGGCTAGATTGGCGGGTGCTGGCCAAAGTCCCACGGCCAGGAAGGACCACTCGCTTCTCCTGGCCTTACTCACGGTCACTAGGGATGCTCAAATGATCCATCCTGGGCCAGTCATAACCCTCCGTCACCCTGACCACCGTGATTGCCCCAGGGAACAGTCACATGACCCAACCAGGCCAATCCGAATCCCTCCCTGGGATTTCCCTGTTGGGAGCTGGAAAGAGGAATCCTTCTTAATGTGTAAGGACTCAGCCCCCAGAGGCTTCGGAGGAGTTCCCAGAAGAAAGGCCACGTGCTTCAGAGATAGCCAAACAACCCAGCAGGGACGGACGAAGGAGACCGAGCAGCATGTGTGTCCAGGACAGAAGGTGCTGCGCCCACTGCGTAGCCCCTGGCCACCTGAGTCCGCAGCAGCAGCAGCCGCCACCCAGGGCAGCTTCCCAGCTGGCACCCCCGTCTTGCTTCTCTGCCAGAGGTCTCTCTCCAGGCTCCTGGCCCGGATGCAACCCCAAGCACAGCCCTCATGGAGACGCCTAGGTTCCCAGGGCAACCCTCAACCAATACGGGAAGGGAGGTGATGAGTCTGCTCCCACAGAGGGAGGCAGCCCGAGAGCAGATGGAGCCCCATTCAGACAAGGCCACAGCGGGACACGTGCTTCTCAGGGCAAGCAGAGCGTCCCCCAGACCTGGGGTGATGGCACTTTTGGAGCAGCCAACTGGAGAAGGCCACGAGGAGGCGACTGAATAAGAAGCACAGACCTACTTGGCCCTTCCGCCTGAGCTTACTGCTCAGGGAGCGGCCCACTGAGTCCAGGCACGGAGACCCTGCTGGGCCTGTAGGCCACACCTCAGTGCTGTGCCATTCCTCAGAAAAACAGTGCCTTTCATCTGGGTGACGTCTAACCATAAAGCACTTTCGCTCCTGTTGTTTATGTCCATCTACTTCTTTAAAGTTTTTGTTCTTTTATTATTATATTTTGTATTAGGAATTGAACCCAGGGCACTTAACCATTGAGCCGCAACCCAGCCCTTTTTTATTTTGAGACTGTTCTTGCTAGATTGCCAAGTTGCTAAGTCTGGCTTTGAACCTGCCATCCTCCTGCGGCAGCCTCCTGAGTTGCTGGGATTGCAGGCATGCACCACTGCACCCGACTACATCCATCTTCTTAACCTGGAATTCTGGAGCACAGATTCTGTGCACATTTCACCCGGGGTTGGTGATAAGGTTCTGGCCCTGGAGGGGGGTGGTGGCTGCCAGTTCTGCAAGAACAAGGACCATCCATGAGAAGAGAAAGTAACTTCCCTAGATTCCAGAGGACAGGCATGCCATTCAAATACACATACACAACTTCAAGTTTGGCTACTCACTTCTGCTGAATGAGTGCTCACAGACCCAAACTGGTGCCCAAAATGCACTATATTTTTCTTCTGATAATTTGAGTGAACTTGATGACTTAATTAGTCTCTTAAAAGTTCACTTTATGAGTGACTCATCTGTATACACCTGTCAGCACAAATCCATTTGTTCACACAATCAGCAAATAAACCTCAGGAATTTGCTGGGATTAGGAATCCAAAGACTTCTTGAGATGTCATTTTTCAATGCTTATTCACTTTGGGTTGCTAGGAGATAAATTGGTTTTTTTTTTTTAAGCAATTTGCATAAAGACCAGGAAAGCATTTTAATAATGTCGATGTATAGCCAAATGGACTAAAGTGCTAAAGTGACCATTTTTCTCTAGATAATTAAGCTTCCAAATTTAAATGTTATAAAAAAGATATACTTGTATTCCACGGAGGTCTATTGCACTTAGGTAGCTAATTATTTCTCAAGAACAACAGTGAGTCATGTTAGACATCTTCTTGCTAATCTAATAATAGGCTACTGGGAGATGGTTCCTGTCCCACCTCATCCTCAGGAATGGGAAACTGGTAGACCTTTAGTTTCAGAATTCCAGGAAATTCATTCTTCTAATCACTAGTACAAATGTGGCAATCTGTCCAGCAGCCAGCAACCAAATTTAAACTTAGAAACATAGAGCCCATGCCTAAATTGAAGTTTTCTTTCCTTAATACATATGCTGTAAATTTTATAATTCACACTCAGTGAGAGGACGAGTGTCTTGGTCTACTTTTGCTACTATCACATAATGCCTAAGAATGGGTAAAACAACAGAAATTTATTGCTCATGGTTTTTGAGGCTGAAAGCTCAAGATCAAGGCAGTGTCAGGTTTGGTGCCTGGTGATGGCACGGACTGTGCTTCCAAGATGGCACCATGTTGCCTCATCCTCCAAAGGGGACAAATGTTGTGTTCTCACAAAGTGGAAGGGACAGAAGGGTACAGGTCTTAATCCCATGCATAACAAAAAAGATCTCACAACTTAAATCTGCTCCTAAAGGCCCCACACCTTATACTGCCCATTAACTATCAAGTCTCAATGTAAGAATTTTAGGAGACATGCTTAGACCCTGGTAAAAAGCTAGTTGATTTAGGTAAAGCATAGTCAACCCTAAGACCTACCTAATACTTTTTAAAAAGGTTGCCCCCTTAGAAAGTGTGGCACTCAGAACTCAAGACCCCAAAACACAGCGCCTTGGCTTGCTGAGTACTGTGACCTGAGTAGCAGGCAGGATCAAGGTCTCTCCGACCTTGTCCTGCTCCTTCTCCCCCAAGGAGATTCGCAGAAACCAGAACTCCTTTCCCCCAGAGATAAAACCTGCAGGTCGGTCTCTGACCCCGTCTTCCCCCCAAAGTCCTCAAGTGACAAGTGTCCTGCCCCATCCCTAGGGGAAGAGGCTGAACAAACAGGCCTGGCTGAGTTTGCGTAGCAATCTCTCTGAATTCTCTTTTAAGGTCAGTTGATCCTCTTGGGGTTTTCAGGTAAACAGCTGTAACACCTGTGAATAACAACAACTTTGTCTTTTTCTTTCCAACAATGCTATGTAATATTCCTGTCTTTCCCAGGGGTCTCTTCCTACACCGAGGTACAGTTTCCAGAATGCAGTAGGTAGTGGGTGGTAGTGGCCAGTTTTGTCTCATGATTAACTGTCAGGGGGTTCCAGCATGGCACAGTCACGTGTGATTAGGGTTGACAGTTGAGACAGGTACTCTTTAACAGTATGAAGAGGTGTCCTTCCATTTCTGATTTACTGACAGACTGGTTTTTTTTTAGTTTAATCAATACTGGACATGAAGTCTTAGTAAAATCTTTTCAGAAAATAGTCAGAGAATCACATTTTTCCTTTGTAATTTTTGATAAATTGTACTGATAAATTTCTATCCTTGAACTATTCCTGCATTCTTGGAATAGTGTGTTAAGCTTCTGATAATAGTGCACAATTCAGTTACAGTAGACAGGATTTCTGCATCTCTTATGTATATTCACATGAAGAGCTACATAATGCTTTTTGGAGTTTTTTGTTTGTTTGTTTGTTTGTTTTGTAAGAAGCTCATTGTATGACCCTTGGGCAATTATCAGAATAATACTGTCTGATGCAGACATGCAATTTATCTAAGCTGATCTTTTGACCAACGTGTTTGTAAAGTCTGGATGTCACGACTAGATTGTTCTTGAGCAATCTTAATCTTCGAGTGTTATTTTCTTTTCTAAATTCTGCCTAGTCAAGTCATAGCTTAGTTTCACAACCAGCATCACCTGTCTGCAGGGTGTCGGCAGGGAATCCACTTTTAGTGGATTCTCCTCTATTATTTAAAGAAGGGGGGAGGCAGGTGATAATAGTCCTGTCTCATGGTAGCTGTGTTTCCCGAGGATCAGAAGACATTTTATAAAAACCTTAGCATAATATTCCAGAGTAGGCGCTCAGAAATATGGCAGATCCTACTGTTGTTGCTGGGCCAGTCCCATCTGATGGGAGCAAACGCTAAGATGTACTTCCTCGCTACACCTGCTCGCTGTGTGTCTTGTGAAGGCGCGAGTCAGACCATGTTTGTGAAACTGCGTTAGAAGCAAAAGCACTACACAGAGGTCTGATGTTTTCAGAACCACATTTCTAATGAGGAAACGTGACTTGCTCTGGAACACAAAGCCTTTGGAACTGACGTGGTGGACAAGAACACACCGTGACACAACACAGAGATGATGCTTTACCAAAGTACTCAGAAAGTCGCTCTGTTGCACAGTTTAAATGTTCCCCTGAGGTTGTTACAGGAGTGATTTTAAAGGAATACATATTTTGCCCACACCTGGCTGGAGGGAAGTGGTCTTCCCGAGGAGCTGGCCTGTGTTGCCCCACACCTGAGAGATGGCTCAAGCTGGTGGTGGGGGCAGGGATTGGGAGCCCATGGGTGACAACTGGGATCTTTGCTTTTTCCTTCCTCTCTGCCTACCATGAGATGCGCACAAATGATTGTCTTCTCTGCATCTTGGAATGATATTGACAGAAATCCGCCTCATCTGGAACTGTAAGAATCAAAACGTGAATCACTAATGGCAAAATGTTTAAAATCATGCCCGGCTTCTGGGAAGCACTGGGTGAGGGGGTGTCATTCGTGTTATTTTCACTACTGTGCTGCACTCTTGAAAATCAACAGAAGGAGAGACTCAGGTGGTGGCTGGTGAAAGTGTCAAAGATAGCATGAATTGGTTTTCATAGGAGATCCTGGTCCCTAACCCCACTCCCCAGCCCCTCGCCATTTAGTTCTGAACTTACTAACTGGAAGCCAGCAAGGCCCAAGTTGAGGAGCCCCAGGCTGCATGGACACGTCCTACAGATCTCTCCCGCAGAGGACGATCAAGAGTGTGGGGGCTTCACTCTCTGTGTACCCATACTGGGGACTTCCCTGAGAGATGCCGCTGTGTCTGCATGGTTCTCTCTACTCTCTGATTTACTTGAGTCAACAGGAAATTGCAGCTCCGGTATCAGAGCAGACCACAGCCTCCCCTTGATGGTGCACCTGTAATGCACATCTGTTATGGTTTGGATTGAGGTGTCCCCAAAGGCTCACATATGAGACAATGCAAGTGGGTCCAGAGAGGGAATGATTGAGTTATGAGGGCCTTAACTCAATCGCTGGATTAGTCCCCTGATGGGATCAACTGAGTGGTCCCTGAAGGCAGAGGTGTGGCTGGAGGAGGTGGAGCTTTGGGGTATATATTTTGTATCTCCCAAGGGGAGTCTTTCTCTGCTTCCTGATCATCATGTGAGCTGCTTCCTTCTGCCTCTGCCTCTAGCTGCAGGTTCACAAATTCAACAGGAATCTTTCTTCACTCAGCAAAATGCAGTTACTTGAATTTTGTGTTTCAATTTCTGTAGGAGAAACAGAAAGAAAACAAAGCACAATGTTTTTCTTATTCTCTTACAAAGTCATTCAACTCAACATTTCTGACACCAGGTGCACAGGGTTTACACACACACACACACACACACACACACACACACACACACACCAACTGCCCGTCCTGGAGGTAGCGTTGGATTCCAGAGGTCGAGTTTCAGTTCCTCTGGCTCCCCCCAACTTTCGATGGCAATTGAAACCCCCAGGTTGTACCCTGAGCTTCTGAACTTATGCTGTAGAGGGGAGCCTATGACCCCCTCTTTCAGGTTGGATTAGTTTGCTACAGCAGGTTCTAGGACTCGGGAAGCACTTTGCTTAGATTTGATAACAGATAGAGCAGCCAGATGTTAGAGAGCCACAGGGCAAGGCCGGTGGGAAGGTGCCTTCTAGGTGGGCCATCCTCCAGGACTGCCCCACTTCTGCAGCCACTTGGAGCTTTATCGCACAGCTCTCCCGACTGACCCCATGCTGGGCCTCTGGTGATCCCGACCTTCAACCCCACCAGCTTCCTGGCTCAGAAATGGGGCTCGAAATTCCCACCCTCCAATCCCACAGTTGGCTCCCCTGCCCCACCTGAGGGGCTCTATCCAAGAGCCTCCAGCTGCCCGTCATTCACAGCATACAAAAGACACTGATAACTGCAGATTTTAAAGGAGTTGTGTGCCAGGAACCATGGGCAGAGACCGAATATGGTTCCTTTCTTTCTTTTTTCTGTTTTATAGTGCTGGGAATTGATCCCAGGGTGCTCTCTACCACGAAGCCACACCCCAGCCCTTTTTATTTTTTATTTTGAGACAGGGTCTCACTAAATTCTCAAGGCTGGACTTGAACTTGCTATTCTCCTACCCCAGCCTCCTGAGTTGCTGGGATTATAGGTGTGCACTCTCGGGCCAGCTGTATTTCTTATTATATCACATCAGCAGATTTAAGAGGAAAGAAAGAAACCTCAACTTCTGAAAAGTTGCCACATTCTAGGAAGAATAACAGAATCTGAAGATGCAGGCTTCTGTGCTGCTTCTGCCATTGCTGTGTGACTTCAGACAGCACGGCAACTTCTCTGGACCTCAGTCCATTTAGGGTGGTCATTTCTGCTGAGGTTGCTCTCAGGGATTGTTAGGGGACTCAAACAGGTTGATGCATTAAAAAATCCTTAGAGGGTGCAAAGCACCGCACAAGATAGAATGTGTTCTTTTTAAAGTGGCGTGTGAAGTTAATTCTTAAGTATGCTTTGATGAGGAATTGTAAAGTAAAATTCGTAAAGTGAACTGATGCACAAAGGACAACTGTGATTCCCCTGGGATGCGGCCCCTTAAATAGGCACATTCGTAGAACTGTGGTCATCTGGGAGGAGGAGCGGGGAGCGCTGAATGGCGGAAGTCTCCTTGCAGGACTAGGGGCAGCCCTGAAGATGGATGGGTGATAGTGGAACAAGTGCGTGAGTGTATCCAATGACACAGAACCACCATCAAGGGGTTAGTTTTATGTCATGTGAATTCCATCCAAATCTTGTTTGAAAAAGAAAAACAAGGACGTGGGTTTTCCTAGCAGAGCCAGGTCAGGGATGTTAGAGGAGTCCAGAGGAGGGGTAAGTGTGCTGTCCTTCCTGAGGCAAGAGGGGCCCCTGAGTGGAGTCTCCAACACCCAGATTCCCCAGGGGCGGGAGCCCAGCTGCCACCTGGGCCACACTGGAGGAGGGGTGTGCCGTGCCTTAGCCCACAGGAACTTACAATTTAAACTTCTGGCTTCTAGAATAGTAGCAATTGTCTTTTCCAACAAGGACAGTGATAGTCCATTTACTAGATCATTCCTAAATAAGGAAAGGTGGGTGTGTATGAATACACGTCCCCACTAAGAAAGACAAAAAGAAAGCAGATGTGGTAAAAGTGATACCAGACAAGATCTTCATGGTGAAAATCATTAAAGGAGACAACAGGGATATTTAATATTGATGGAAAGTTTAAGCTTGAGCTCTCCTATACTCAGCAACGCGGCTTCAAATCTGTGAGATCAGAAGGGATTGATAAGCCCACAATTGTGGGTTAACATGTCTCCCAGAAATTGATCAAGCATATAAAGCAGTTTCCACCCAAAGAGCCCCCAAACCCACGTATTTGGAAACTTAAAAGCACAATTCCATAGAAGGCATATTTAAAGAAGAAATCATGCTGACATTTTTTTTTTAAATATTAAGGTGTACATGGCCAAGAAGGTGTAAAATATCAAAATCTGTGTGTTTTTACTAAACGTTATTCAGGGAGAATATATATATTTGAAAAAAGAAAAGATTTTACATGTTGATAAGTTTGGCTTAACCTCGAATATGAAGAGAAGCAAGAAAAGCAGAGAGAGGATATAATGAGACTAGCAAGAAACAGAGGGGACGAGGGCCCGGGCTGGGCTGGGGGCAGAGCGCTGGCCCAGCATGCGGGAGGCAGGGGGTTCAATCCCCGGCACCGCATGAACATAGACAAATAAAATAAAGATATTGTGTCCATCTACAATTTAAAAAGAAAAAAGAAAAAGAAAGAAAGGGACGGAAGAGGAGGGGAGTCCATGAAGCCCACACCTGCTTTATTTAACTTAGATGAACATCTGGCATGGTCGAAGAAGAGAGTAAAAAAAAGAGGGGTCACAGAAAAGTGTATTAGACCTAGAAAAGGGATTTAACTACAGCAATAGTTAAGGTTTCAAAACTCAAAGGAATGCTTTGCAGTAGGTAGTATTCTTTGTACCATAATGTTTAAAAACAAGTGAAATAGATAATTTCCTGTAAATACAGATATTTACAAGTAGTGGATTTAGAAAATGAGAATGTACCTATTAAATAAGTGGAATCTGAGTCAAACATTCTCTCACACCAAAGGGCTCTGACCCAGCCATCTTGACAGTTGAGTTTTACCAGACCTTTGAATAGTGAATGGATTGTTCCTTCTTGTATAAACCACCCTCCCTCCAAAATAAACACGTACAGGAAACGTCCACGTTCTGCAATGCATTCTATGATGCTAACATCACACTGATATCAAAACCGGTCAGGAACGTTCAGAGGATGTTTTCTGCATAATCTTCATCCACCGGACTATTATCACAGCACTGTTCTTGTCCCCTTAGGGTTTATCTTCGTTGCAGCCCGTAGTGATCCACTTAAAGAAAAGTACGTTATGTCAGTGCCCTGCTCAGAGTCTCCTTCTGCTCAGTAAGTCCTGCATGTCTTCTGTGCTCTGGCCCTAGCCACATCTCTTCCTGTCCTTTACTGCTGACTGTACAATCCATTTGCTGCCCCAACACACCAAGAGTGTTCCCACCTCAGGCCCTTTGCACTGGTCATTCCCCTGACATTCACATGACCCACTCCCCTTCTTTCTCTACCCTGTGCTTAAATGCTTCCTTCCCCTAATTAAAAATAATATAACATATTTACACATTAATATAACATGCATAGAATATAACAAGTCTTCAAACAGTAAATATTTATGTGCATTTATTATAATCTCTGCCTATATAGTATAAATGCCACAAGAAAGAAACTTGTCTATCTTATGTCTTGAAGAATCCTAACATCCTGGAACAGCATCTGATATATTATTAGCACTCTGGAATATTTGTTAAAGAAAGAAAACTCATTTATAAAGTTAAATGCAAAGATCCTCATTAAAATTAGCAATCTGAGTGGGCTGGTGTTGTCGCTCAGTGGCAGAGCACTTGCTTAGCATGTGTGAAGCACTGGGTTCAATCCCACCACATATAAATAAGTAAAATAAAGCTATTGTGTCCATCTACAACTAATTTTTTTTTAAAAAAAATTAACAATCTGAATACAGAAATTGCTTAAAAGTACTAATTACAAATGCATCCTGAGTAGGTTAGTGTTTATCTCAGGAAGGCAAGGATGGTTCAACATGAGAAAATGTGCTAAAGGAACTGTGGTGGCTGAACAATGGTCCCCACTCATAGCCACACCCTATTGCCTGGAACCTGTGAGTATGTGACCTTATATGATAAAAGGACCTTTGCAGATGGGGTTAAGGATGTTGACACTGGGCTATCATCCTGGATGATTCAGGTGGACCAAAAGTCATCACCAAGATCCTTCTGAGAGAGCAGGGGTCAGTGTCAGAGAGCTGGATATGAGAGCAAAAACCGAGAGGTAAGGGGGAGGGAAAGGGAGACGGAGGAGAGAGAGAGAGACTGACATTTGAAGATGCTAAACTGTTCACTTTGAAGATGGAGAAAGGGGCCATGAGCAAAGAAATGAATGCCAGAGGCCCAAGAAGCAGGAGAAGACAAGAAGACAGATCCTCTCCCGAGCTTCCAGGAGGACAGCTGACAGCTTGGTTCTAAGACTTGGGTCTCCAGCATGAACGGCCCAGCACCATTCTCTACAGAACACTGTTGCAAGTGCAGCTGAGAACCCGTGACCTGGGACTGGATTCAGGCCTTCCTGGCTGGTGTTCTGGACTCAGCACAGCTGTGTTAATTTGTAATTTCTCCTGCTACTTTCCTCACCTGGAAGACAGATTGAAGAATAACACCTACTTCAGAAACCCACGCAGGATGGCATGACATGGCCCAGCAACACTGCTAGAATTAGCTCCTACCAGCCGCCTGCCCAGGAAGAGTGCTGGCTGGGCCCCGCAGGTGAGCCTATCCAGCTTCAGGGTGGTGACCACTTCGAACCGCTGGTGTCGCTGTCACCAGAACTGCAAAGCACTCACACCTCCTGGCTTCATGCTCCACCTGTCTTCTCCCTCCACTGCAGGGGGCGTTTGAACCCGAGGCCTGTCCTCCACATCTAACCTACATCTCTCCACCAGGTTGTCAGCCCACTGTCCCACTTGGTGAGCTCCCTCCAGAGCCCAGCCACTTCCCCAGGCTGGAGCCACCTCCATGTCTGATTCTAGCTTGATGCTGGGGACAGCAGGACACACTGGCCTCCTCACTCTCCCACCTGTGGTCATTTGCTGCATTCCTCAGCTTACATTTGGGGACGTGATGCCAACAGTAATGGAACAATGAAGGTCTTCTTTTAGGCTGGGACCTGCCCATCTGTTATTTATAAGGTCACAACAACCTCAGAGGGTAGCAACAGTGGAGGCCCCAGGATCACAAAGACAGAGCCAGTCACCCCATCCAGTGACACCGAGGCCACTGCCCCTTCTGTCTTCACCCTGGGCCTGGTCTGGGTTTGCACGCTGTTCAGGAGCCAGTGCCCACAGATCCCTAGGGAGTGGATCCTTGGGAAAGTGTGTCCTCCCGGACCATGACAAGGCCAGCTCCCCAGACCAACAGGGCCCATCGCTGACTGTCCATTGCCAAAGTGGCCAAACTTTTGTGCTGAGAAAATAAATTCAGAAAGCGCATTTTTACCATTCTCAATATCTCTTTTTAACTCCATATTTTGCTAATCAGTAGGTTTTACTGATTTTTTATGGGAGGTTTTTAGAGACCCAGCAGATTCATTATAGGAAATCAAATCCACTCAGACGAGTGGCCAGGCCATGCTTGATCACTAGCCAGGCTCAGAGCTGTTTCCACAACCACTCACTCTTCCTGAGTTCAGCCGCAGCTTTGCTGTGGTGGAAATGCAAACGTTGAGTTGCCTTGAAAATTCCATCCCATGGTCGGAGCCCCCGGTCCAGAAGTCCCTCTCCAGTCCTGTCAATTAGCAGATCAGGTAAAGATGGAGTTGACCACATGCCCCACATTCTTCCAAGATGGGAAGCTCCCTGCGAAGTGTCACTTTTTCTCAGCTGCAGCTGTGTCTCCCTGCCCCATGCCCTCTCCCTCACCTTCCTGAAGAACCGCAGAAGATTAAAAGGGGACTCGTCTGGAATTTCTTTCCTCAACAAAATAGGGGTGACATCCTTTTGTTATAAAATACAACCACATTAAAAATTTGGCACATGGAGAAGGAAATACCCCGCCATCATCCCTGCAAACACAAACAGCTCATGGCACGTGTCCACATTGAGCCTCTTGAAGATATTAAAACTGAAATCCAGTTCAGTGTGTAACCATGGAGACTTGTGTCCCTGGCCTTGGGATGGGCTGAGGACCAGTTGACATGAGGGACAGGCCACCGCACCCGCCCATGCTGGGGCAGCGTCCTAGATTGTCCATCAACCAAGAACAAAGGCCCCTCTCGGTTCCCTGGTGGGGGCTCATTCCTACTCATTTCGTATTTTCAGCTTTGTTTTCCTACATTTCCTCGCAGGCAAGGTCGCTGAGAGAGGAGGCTCTCATTATACACGTGCACAAGCCCTGCACGAGCCCCGCCCGAGCAGGACGTGGGGAAATGGAAGATGGGACTTGTCCATCTGCTGTAGAGAGATGGCCACCCAAGCTCCAAGGTTCACCCTGCCCCAGCGCCACACATCCCACTGAATTAGTAACATTTCTGCTGCTTCCAACAACTTGCTAGAAAATTCTTTAACAATATCTCCCCGAAGTGCAACAGCACTTTGTATTATGTTTGTGCAAAAACCACTTTGTAACCCAATATTTGGCACTGGTCAGAGGCTCCCACAAAATGTCTCTGTTTCCCTACCAGTAAATATGAGGGGTCTCTCTGGGCCCCTCAGGTGGGCCTTCCCCAGCTCCCTGGCCACCTTAGCCCTCTTCAAAGGACGCTGTGACTGAAAGACCCTCTGCCCCTGGCTCAGCCCTGTCCTAGACTGCAGGCCCAAGAGCTTCAGCCCCTCACTCCAGGATGTCCCACTTGATCCAACCCTACTGTCCCTAGTCCAGTTCAGGAATCTGGACTTAGGTTCCATTTATTCAGGCAGCAAACACAAATGGCCACCTTTAATTCTTGCCTGGATTATTACAGTGAACTTTGTGCCTTCATATTCTCTACCCTCTAGCCAATGTGATTGTCCTAAAGTGTAAATCTATCTGGCACCTCCCTGCTTCAAATCGTTCAGGGGGTCACTGCCTAACCGCGGTGGGGTTCTCTGGCATCACCTTTGCCTGGCCATCCGCCTACCTGATGATGGGTGCCTGCCACACTGGCCTGTTTTCACTTCCTCCTGCAGTCCCTCGTACCACAGGACCTTCACACATGCTGCCCTTCCTATCTGTCTTCCCCCAGCTCCCTCCCACCCTCTGGGATCAGTCCTGGTCACCAGCCTGCCCTGACAGTCTGCCCCACTGTTGCCCCCAGTGCATAGTAGTACTATGCACCACTGTGGTGGCTCTCAAAGAGTGGTCCCTGGATCAGCAGCAGCAGTAGCACCTGGAAATGCGTTAGAAATGCAAATCCAGTCCCACCCCAGACCTCTTGAACCAGAGACTGGAGCGAGACCCAGCCATCTTTCCTCCAACTAGTGCTCCACTGAGATGCCCTTCCCTTCAAGAACCCCTGCTGTGTTCTCATGGCATGCCTTTGGTCCTCCTGGCTCTTGTGAAAGCTTTGAGAGGGGTAGAAAGACCCACGGCATCTTCACCAGCTGATACGGTGGCCAGCACATGGTAGTTTCTAGGTAAATATTTGTGAAAGGAAGGAAAAAAGAGAAGCGGAAAAGAGGGAAGATGGAGGGGGCAGGGAAAGAGGTAGGAAGGCAGGAGGCCCAATCCCGGGAAGATGCAAGATCTCAATACATCTGGTCATAGGTAAGGAAGCCGAGGGTCAGGGAGATACGGGACTTGGCTCGCAAGGAAAGTTGCCCAGACGGGAAGTCTGGTCTGCAGATGCATCTGCCGATTCTCATTCCACGGCCCACATGCTTTGCTCAGTCAGATGAGGGCAGAACAGACACAGAAAATGCAAAGAAGGACCTGTGCAGAGAAGCCTCTGAGAAACCTGGCCCAGAGAGAGAGAAGGGCTCAAAGGTGTCCCCGGGTCAACATCCTCCAGATGTGGGAAGAAGGTTGGAAGCAGGACAAAAGGAAAGAAAATGCTTAATGAATCTTGGGGTATTTTCTGGGCTATCTCAGGCTGCTTGCTCCCTGGAGGACACGTCACTGTCCCTGACTTGCTGAGGGGTGCAAGACAACTCCCCTCTCTACTCCAGGCCACACCAAAGGAGCAGGCAGTCGATGCAGGGGGAGCCTGTCCACAGGCTGGTCAGTGACTCATGACCGGTTTCACTTACTGCAAGGAAATCCAGGACATTGGGACAGTCAGCTGGCGAGACAGGAGATGCAAGAGAATCTGTGAGGAGGGCCAGGAAGTCCTGAGGGGTCACATGCAGGCTGATGAGGGAGTAGAAAGTGGGACCTGGGGCAGGAAGAGCCAGACCTGGGGACAGAGTCACAGGGAGATGGAGAGTGGTTCTAAGGACAATCACACAGCTGTCCCACCTCCCCCTCATTCAGTGAAATCCACTCTATCATCTGTGTACTTCTAGTATCTCCTTCCTCTACTTGAGCTACTATGAATGGGTTCTGTTTCGACTTGAATTATTTAAAAATAAGAAAAAGGGAAGGGCTCAGGTCTACATTTGTGGAAACCCAGCATCACTAGCAGGCAAGTCCTTGCCCAGACCACCTAGTGATACCCCAGGATTCCATCATAGCCTGTTGAGTCATAAGCACAAGGGGGCAGCCCTCCCATGTTTAAACTACACAAGTCATTCCATTTCTAAATATAACCCCATGGTATGAGCTGAAAATCTCTGGGCATAGGATACTTGAAGCCCTATCTATGAGACTGTATAAAGATTTGGTTTCACAAATGTGAGATACTGACTACCACAGCTGATGGCCATGTGGGTCTTACCTGGAACTGCACTAATTCGAAAGCCTAGCTAATGCCTTATAAGCAAGACCAATTGCTAAAGAATACCATATATTTTCAGAGTCACAAAGAATTTTATCTTCGTTCACTTGCTTGGCCAGAGGAATCGGCATGTGTACATGGTGATTCAATTTGGCTCTCTGGTTGAAATAGGAAACTGGGAAACTAAACATATTTGTGACATCTAAGCATATTTGTGTCTCTATTAATGCCTATATCCTAATATTTTTGATCTACCTTTCAGTTAATAACAACAGCTAACATCTATTGTATGTTTACTATGTACAAGGAACTTTTAATTAATATTCACATTTAATCTTTACAGTAACCCTATGAGACAAGCATATTATTGTAAAAACTGTGATAATGACTACACGGGGAACTTCCCGTAACTTGCTGAAGATGCACAGCCAGGAAGTGGCAGCACCAGGTGCCTACCTTGGAGGTCTACCCTCTTTCAACCTTTTAGTCTTATCCTCCCAAAGAGGGGTAGCTAAGGAAACAGATGATTGCCCATTTGTTTGAGGTACAGATACAGAAGATAACTCAGGAATTTGTAATTGCTCATCCCTGCTGGGGGATATTAGCTGGCATTAGCTGTAATGTGAATCACGACACTTGTTTCCGGCTGAGTTATCACCTATGCACAATGGTACTCCCCAGCTTGCCAGCTCAGTTTAGAAAATACTGGGGAAAGATGGTGCTCACTGCTTCCAGTTGCTCCTACTGCTGATGGCTCACCCCGATGAGCCAAGGTCCCATCTGCCCTACATTGTTAGCTGGCCATCTCTGTCTTCAGTCCTACCTCTGGAGGTGAGTTAAGACCCTGGGACATTTTTAAATATGTTGATGTGTCACAGCCCATGGACTCTGCAGATCCCTCTGAGAACACGGAACTGCTAAAGCATGGAAGGGCAGCACTCAGCTCAGCCATACTGGTTGGAAAGCTTCCTTGGGGTCTCCTCCCTGAACAGGGCCCAGAGGCAGCAGCTAAACTCTAGAAGCATCCGGGTCCCTGCTCTTGTTGCTCTGCAGGAGACAAGCACCATGCCCTTGCCCCTAGCAAGGAGGGAACCAGACTCCTAGCAAGACCCGCGGAAGCTGCGGTGCCAGGGAGGCCTACCTAAGTGTTCTGCCTCCCCGCTGGGCAAGTCGCTGCCCCGGTCTGAGCCTCAGCTTCCTGACCTAACACAAAGAAAAAGCAGGGCTGTCCTGGGGTGGACAGAGCTCAGCTGTAACAGGGGCAGAGAGAGACACCTCCCATTTCCTCTTGGGATGTGGGTTACTCCAGGGTCTGTGTCCTGGCCGTCCGTCTAGAAATAAACAGGGTGCTCTTTTGCCGTGAAATTTGTCATTCTTTGCGTAAAATACAGGAGGGGAAACCCTCTTCATCTATTAAATAAACTCCCAGCTTCCAACATATCCCTCGCCGCTCTGTGCTCAAGCCAGAGATGGATGGTTTCGTTTTGTTTTGCCCAGGCCAATCTCACACTCACAGGCTCAAGTGGTCCTCCCGCCTTAGCGCCCCAGCAGCTGGTATGGCAGGTGCCAGGTGCGTGCCCCTGCACCAGCCCCAGGGAGGCTGTCCATCGCTCCCTCCGCTCGCAGGAAGCTCCCCACCCTTCCTCACGCCGAAACCCTGAAACCCTCGGGGTGCTTCCCAGCAGAGCCCCAGGGTTCTCTGCCTCGCGTTTGGATCATTCATTCAACAACCCGGCCCTGAGCGCCCCAGAAGTCAGCAGCGGGGAAACGGAGGAAGAAACACCCCCAAACTCTCCCTGCAGGTTTTTTGTGTATTTTTAAATTCTTGATTATATTCCCATACTCTGTAAATTTCGCTCCATTTGGAGAGAATAACACCTTGTCCTTCCCACGGAATACGGGCTAATCCCGGAGAGGCTAGTCCCGCGAGCGCGCCGGCGCGGAGCATCCAGCGGGGGAGCGCGCTGCTGGCCGCAGGTCCCCGCCCGGAAGGTGCCACCTGCGGGGCCGCCCACAGGCCCACCTGGCGCCCGCACCAGCGAGCTGGAGGGGCGGGGAGCGGCGGGCCGTTTTCCAGGAGCGATTCCCCCTGGGGCAGGCCACCTGTCCCAAGAGTCGCGCTGCTACGACCAAAACTACTTGAATAAAATGTCCACCCCTCCCCCGGCCCCGCTAGAAACTAGAGCAGGAGATGGTTCCCTTAGGACCCTGGGACTCCCAGGGACCCCTCCGGGAAGACGCGCCCTTCCCTGCGCCAAAGAAGGGGAGAAGGGTCAGGAGGAAGCCCTGGGCTGCCCTTGCTCTCCGCGCCCCTCTCTGCGCCCCTGGCCGTCGCCCTTCGCCCTCGGCTGCACCCTTGGCCCTGTCGCCGCTCCTCCCTGGCCACCCAATATTCTTCTGTAACGCGGCCCCAAAATTTGCTGATTAACAAACTGCAGTGTGCACCACTCGACTGTCGTTCTGACATCAGGACGCGCACGCGACTGACAGCGAAGTTTGGGAGGGCCGCACAGCCACCTGCCTGCACTGCAGTGGGGAGTGGGCGCGCCTCCGCTGCCTTGGACCTCTGTAGGAACAGTCTCCATGGTTCCCCACAGCCCAACACCCCCGACCCCACAAGCCTGCGCTGCTCTCACAACGACCCCCAAGAGGACCCTCTGACAAAGCGCCACAGTCCAGAGCAGGGTCCAGGTAAAAAGGAGGCCTGGGTGGGCACAGAGGGCCGGTCAGTTACAGGGCATTTGACTCTGCCGCCGCAGGATGAAAATTTGAGCCTTAGTCTCTAGTTCAGTCCAGGCCTCTCCAGGGGACCTGCACCAGGGATCCTCTGAAAAGACCTGGTGAGGAGCATTGGAGGAGGATCGGTGTGTAGGTAAGTGGGAAGGACGCCTCCGGAAAAAGATGTTTCGTTATAAAACAGTGTGTGATAAAATTTGGCAAAAGCAGGCGGGGGTTGTGGCTCTGGCAGAGCTTGCTTAGCATGCGTGAGGCAGTGGGTACCATCCCTGGCACCATATTTTTTTTTAAAGTAAACAAATAAAATAAAGGTATTGTGTCTCCCACCACCATCACCACTCCAAATTGGCAAAAGAGGGAGAAAGAACTCGGTATGGGAGGAAAGAGGAGGATGCTAGAGGGCTGGCCAGGTGCTTGCTCCTGCTGGGATAGGGCGGTGGTGCCCAAGTCCCCCGTCTCCCACCCCTCTTATGTCCTCCCTCACTTTATTTGTCTTGCCAGACTGTGAAGTCTATAAGGTTAGGACCACATCTTCCCAGTTAATCTCAATATCCAGCATGGTGCAGTCACATGGTAAGTGCTTAATACATTTTTTGTTGAATGAAAAAAAAAAAAACGTATAAATAAATGATGGAAGGAATGAAGGAAACCCAGAGTCCAAAACTTGTCTACTTTTAGATTCCAGTGGCAGAGAATCTATCCACAGTTCTGCTTATTTATCAAAAACAGCTATTTGGGCTGGGGACATAGCTCAGCTGGTAGAGTGCTTGCCTTGCATGCATAAGGTGCCAGGTTCAATCCCCAGCACCATGAACAAAACAAAAAAACAGCTGTTTGAATTTTCAAAATGCATTCAATTTATTCATCTACAAAGCTTTTATTTAGTACCTACTATGTATTTTTTGTATTGGGGATTTACTAGCCCTGTGGGAACATTCTTAGATTGTATCAACGTTCTAAAAGTCAATTCCTAAAGTACTGACAGTCATGTTAGTAGGAAAGGGAAAGTCCTTCTAACTGAGCACCTTGGTGGGATTATTTTTTTCCTTCAGTGAAATATATTCAAGAAAGACGAGATGTCAATAGAGTCTTAAGTTTTCAAACATGTCTGCAAAAATCCAAACCCTAGACCACATCTTCCTGCCTGTCCAAACAGGTAATTATGCTTTGTGTATTAAAGCCTTATATCTTTGACCTATCCAGTGCACCAAAAACAGTTTAACCTTTAAACCAAGTCATGTACACCATTTTACTCCTAGAAAGATGAATTTGTGTTATTCCGTCAAATCAGTATCAACCTGACCTTTAAACACATCAGTGTTTCTTGGAAAAGTATTATGGCTGGATGCCTACTGTGGTAAACAATATTAGCTGCGCCTGCCCAGGGTTGAGCCATGCTGTGCTGCGGCTTATCAAAATAAGGGGTTGGGAGCCAGCAGGGACCAGAGCTCTTCTGACAAACTCTACAGGATATGAAGAACAATGTAAATGCACCAGAGTTGGCAGATATATTCCTATATTACTGTTCCAGAGATAACAGCTAAGGTGAATCATTTCCCACCACCTACCATTCCAAATTATTTCAAATTCTGAAGGGACCCTATTTATTTCATTGGTAGCTAGCAATTTACTTAGCTGAAGATCATTATATTTATGTGTCTGTGAAATCCTCACAATAATTACACATTTGAGCTGTCTCAGATGTGCTATACGTATTCTCATTAGTCATATACTTGCAAGGATATTATCACATTTTTTGTAGCAACCTTCACAACATACATATAAAACGCCCAACTGGATGTGAACTTTGATTCTTGTGGTTTTCTTACATATCAGATTTATCAAACAGCAGGACAGCCTGCATTCACATGCAAATGCTTACAGAATGCTGGGAAATTGTCTTAATTTCCCTTTTCTCTGGATCACTCAGTGCCGCAGCCCTGGAAGATATTGTATTGGGCAGCAGGGAGAACAAACCTAGCTGAGATCTGAAATTACTTTAGGAGCTTACCAAAAGTTCCATAATAGGAAATATTTATAAAGCAGTGTGCTTCCTTCCAAATCATAAAGTCACTGAAGGGTAAGTCTGAAGCATTTCTAATTTCCAGCGTTCTCGAGCGAGCATCCTCAGGTTGAATTCTGGACCATATTTGGGTGGCTGATTGGTTTATCTGAAAGGTTTGTTTTGTCGTTTTAAAGTCCGATGTCATAAAGGGAGTAGCCTGGTGGCTTTGCTTATTTCTGCCTTCCCTGTGCCAGCTACCATCATAAATGTGGTGAGTCTCAGAACATCTTTATCCTTGACAGCAAACAAGAATGGTCCTCTCTCCTGAGCAGAGACTTCAGGAAAACATGGGGATTTTTCATGTGGCAAAGAACATTATAGAACCTGAGCTCAGGGTCAGGTTTATACTGCATTCACCATGATCTAGCAACACACATAATATTCTGTGCGGATTTTGAATTTACCTGGCTCCCAACCTCATGGGAAGCCCTATGAGCATGTCTTCCTTCATTTCCCCTGCACAGAGGTGTTGCATGAATATTTACTGGTTAGTAAATGAGGGAGGTATCTAAACCAGCTCCCTGTCTTTTCTCTATAATTCACCTTATATTTGACCTGCCTGAGGCTGAGAAGTCACATGACTTTCCTATATAAGGTGGAAGCCACAGTGAGAAATCCAATCTCCAGGCCCATCAGGTGCTGTCCACACTCCTCAGTTCATGCAGCAATGATTTAAAGAGCACCTACTAGGTGCTAGGAGCAGCCATGTTGAACAAATCACACAGCTGGGACCCTGACAGCTCGGAGTCTTCACTGGAAACACATTTAGCAAGAGCTCACAAAAAGGAGATTCCAGAGCAGGAAAAGAGACAAGAGCTGAGTACACCCTGCACAATAAAAAGAGTGTGGCTTCTGTTGGTTGTGAAACCAAACACCCCAAAGGCTGGTGCCTTAGGAGGGACCCTGTGGTGGTTAAAAAGATCTGTGTTTCCGTGCGGTGGTCACTTCACCAGGTCTGTGCATTTGTCCAAATTCATCAACTGTACTAAATTTTACTAAATATGAATAATTTCTTAAAAACTGATTTTATAGACTAAACAACCAGAACACAGCAAGCACAGAAGGTATCCCAACTGGGAATCTGGGGTGGACATGGTGGAGAAGTTGGTCTCCCCTCCCTGAAGCTGAGACCTCTGCTGGGAGGTCCCACAGGCTGGACGTGGCTAAGGGCTGGAGTCCCTCCAGGCCCTGCTTGGTCGCTTGGGTGCTGGAGTCCAGTGACTGGAAGGCGAGAATGTCACCTGAACGCCTCCACGTCAGCCTCTCCATTCCGCAGATCCTACTAGCACCGGGCACTGTGGTGGACACTAGGGACACAGTAACATAATGGGCAATATCCCACCCTGTGGATGTTCCAAAGGGAAAACAGACGAGAAACAAATATTATCAGTAGTCAAGAAATGGAATGTTAGAGGGAGCACAAATGTGGAATACAAAAAATTGAAGAAAAGAAAGGAGAGTGGGGAGGGCGGGGAGGGAAGAGTCCCTGCGAAGGCCATTTCCTACAGCTGAGCAGCTGGTGGCCCTGATGTGTTGCTTTGCCAACCTGACAGTGAAAAATGGGTTTAATCACATTTCCTTGGTTACTAGTGAGCGGAGTAACTCTTCAGAAATGTGGCAGAGACTGCTAGCTGGTCAGCCAGCATGGTGTCTTTTTCTGGGACACCGTTTGACTACATCTCCCAGCCTCCCCTGAAGTTAGCTGGAGCCCTAAATGGAGTTCCAGTGAATGGGCGTTGTGAAGGGAAGTGCAGGTACCATGTGAAGCCAGGTCCAGCAGAGCTTTGCCTCCCCTCACCAGCCTAGAACATGTTCCCTGTTTATATAAGCAAGAAATAAATTTCTGTGACAGGGTCTATGAATTGCAGCAGCTCCCCCATCCTAATACATGTTTATTGGTCTTTTGGTTTCTCTCCTTCTGAGAATTGCCTGCTCAAGAGCCTCTGCTGCAGTTACTCTGAGATTTTTATTCTTTATGTTTACTTATCTGTAGGAATCCTTTATATCCTTTCTGTTCAAAGTATCGTCTGTGGACCAACAGATCAATTGCACCTGAGACCTTGTTAAAAAATGCAGAATCTTGGGCCCCACCCAGACCTGCTGAATCAAAACCTGTGTTTCAAAAACCTCCTGGTGATTCCTGTATACATTAAATTTTAAGGTGCACTGCTTCAAATGTTCAGAGATCATCCCCCCCACTTTTTTAAATGTGCACTAAATTCATTTCTGCGGGTCTGCAGCTGCCTTTGCATTTTTTGGCTCTGAATTCTAATGTACAGATTTTTAAACACGTTTGAGCATTGTAGTATTTACCAATATTTTGCTTTATGGTTTGTCGGTTCTCTTTGTCACTTAAGAAATACCTGTTTATGAATTATATTGTTGTATCTTCAATTACATAAAAGCATTAATTAAAAAAAAAAAAAGAAGAAGTCTTCTTTCTGAGGTCATCCAGATTTGTGCTACCTTGTCTGCTGAGAGTTTTAGTTGTCCCTTTACAGGTTGTCATTCCTCTGGAACTTACGTTTGTCTGTGGTGTGACGAAGTGTTTATTTTCATATGGATAATCAACTAGCCCAGTGTCATGTCCTGAACTATCCATTCCTTCTCTGATGCTCTGTAAAGTGGCCCTGGTCATAGCAAATCTAGCAAATCAGGCTTCCAGGCGCGGGGGTGTGGTTCATGTCTTTGGTCTCTCTGTTTGCTTTGTTCCCCATTTAGTCACATGCTGTGAATGTGTCCCACATCGTCAGGTGTTCTTCCACGATGTCAGTTTTAATAGCTGCCTGGTATTCTGTCACTGTTTATTTTGTTAGACAGTTATGTTGTTTTCGGTTTTCCTCTTTTGTAAATAATGCTGAGGTTAATATCCTTCTCTCCGTCTCTGCACACAAGTGCATTGATTTCCTTAAGACAAATTCTTTGGGTGAAATTACCAAGTAGGCATATTTTTAAAGCATTTGATGGATACTGCCAAATTACCTTCCAGAAAAATCGTACCAATTTATATTCCTACCTGTTTCCTGCCACTCTCCTTCAACACTTTAATACGTCGGCACTTAAATCCCTGTCAATTTCAAAATAAATAAATAATAACGGCATACTATTGTTAGAATTCATTTGCCTTTGATTGCGACTGAAGGCAAACGTTTTTCTGTTTCTTGGCCTTTTACATTGACTTATTTTAATGTGCGTGTGAGCTATCCTAAGTCCATTTGTTTGGGTAGGTATGTCTTTTATTGATAGATACAGCTCTTTGTATTTGAAAATTACAACTCTTGCTTGAGTTGACTGTGAATGGGTTTTTCTGGTTTGTACGTTGCCTTTGACTTTTGCTGGTAGTGATTTTTCAATGCAGAAGCTTCAAATGTGGACAGGGTCAAATCTAGCAGTGCTTTGTTTTGTTTGTTTGTTTGGTTGGGGTTTTTTTTGGTATGGTACTAATAGCTAAATAAGTCCTATCCTTCAATTATTCCCCTACGTTTTCTTTCAGATTTGTTTTTCACATTTTTCTGTTTAATCCACTTTTTAGCTACATTCAGCCCTCAGGTGGCAACTTGTGTCTTTCCTGACTTCCTGGGCCAGGCAAAGTCTCCAGCGATGCTCAGGCACCAGACTCCCTCCTGCATAGCACTTGGCACAGGGCAGGGTTTTGGGGAGGGCCGCTCTCAGATGGGTGTTGTGTCCTACAGTAGCACACAGGCCCCACGAGGGTAGTGCTCTTTCTCTTTCCCACTCTGTGTCCCCAGCATGCATGGAAGTGCCAGGTACCTGCATCTGCTCAGGTGTGATCACTCAGGGTGACTGAGGGTTTCTGTTTATCTCTACCAGCCCCCACCTGAATCTAGTTATCTCAGTGCATCTAGACAGAAACGTGTGTGTGTGTGTTTCATGGCTGTACACAGTTTCATGGCTGTACAGTGATGTCCTGTCAGGCCTTTCATATTGAATGTGCAGTCAGGGAGGGGCCAGCTGAGGCTCAATGCCATGTGGTCCCCTTCTTACCTACAGTAGCTTTGGGTTTTAGAAGCAGGCAGATATAATATCTGAAAGTAACTGGGGTCATCTTCTACAGTGATAACTCACTTTTTTCTTTATTGCATTGGCTAAAACTTTCTGTACACATAGTTCTTTTATAATCAGAAAACAAAGTACATAAAACCAAAATAAGAGGTGGTTTTCATTTAGGTTGTAATTTTTTTTAAGTTTAATTTTTAAAAGCTATCTGGAAGATCTCTGGATGTGCACCCAAAGGTACTCGTCATTTAGTAAAAAGCAGCCCCAGCACTGCCCGCCTTCCCCCTCCCCAAGCTCACTCTGGTCTCATTTTGCACCAGTGTCCCAGCTGGAAGCAGGGGTCGTGCCCCCCCCCACCTCCGCCAAGAGCTTGAGTCGGGCAGCTGTGGGTGCTGTGTGCCGGTGCACCCCCAGGCTGTCAGGAGGCTGCCCCTGAGCTGGCACCCTGCCTTAAAAAGTCACTGTCCCCCTGCAGATCCCCTCCCCACTGGAAAGTGGGAGGACTGCCGACCACCCTGCACCCGGCTACATGGCCCGGCTCCCAGCTTCTGCTGCTGTGGCCCTCCAGGCAGTGCAGGTCCTGCCACCTCCCATCCTCAATCTCCCCCGAGAAAGGCCAGGTTTGCTGAAGGGGGCGCCAGCCAAGTGAGGACTTAGGCAAACGCTCACTGGCACCCTGTGGGGGTGAGGGTGTTAAAGGGACTCACCTTGGCGTCTCTGCTCCATTGGCTGGGGTGAACCTGCACAGGTCCCATGGAGAATAAGCCCTAAAGCCCTGTAAGCCCCACCCAGGAGCAGAGACAGTGAGGCCAGGAAGAACAGCAGCAGCAGCAGCAGCAGCAGCAGGCACCACCACCGAGGCCAGCGGAGGCAGAGACCAGCAATGGCACCACCCTCCAGGCGTCCCTCCTGGTGCCATCCCAGGTCGCAGGCAGCGCCGACGCTCCGCGAGGTCAGGGACTCCTCCTTTCTGTCTTCTCTGAGATCTTCAGATATTCAGATGATGATGTGTTTTTCACTTTTTTCAAATCATGTTTTTTCTAATTATGAAAATATCAAATGCTGACTTTCGAGAATTTAGAAGCTACAGAAAATCAGCGGAAAATTCATCGCTGCCACCTCCAGAATCCGGAATCCAGAAATCACAGCTCACATTTTGGTGTATTATATTTCTTCTCTGCTTTCTATAATTTTTTTGTTCGTTTTGTTTTGTTTTGTTTTTACAAAACTAATCCTACCATACTAATAATCTACATGCTCATGTCATTGTAAACATTTCTCACATCATTAAATATCCTTCTAAAATATGATTGCTATGGCTTGGATGGAAGGTGTCCCCCCAAATCTAACATGTGAGACAATGCAAGGTTTGGAGGAGAAATGATTGGACCATAGCCTTAACCTAATCAGTGAATTAATCCCTGATGGGATTAACTGAGTGGTGACTGCAGGCAGGTGGGGTGTGGCTGGAGGAAGTGGTTCACGGGAGTGTGTGGCTATGGGGTATATATTCTGTGTCTGGCAAGAAGAGACCTTGCTCTCTGCTTTATGATCATCATTTGAGCTGCACACTTCTGCCATGACCTTCTGCCTCACCTCAAGCCCCGAGGAATGGAGCATTCGGCCTATGGATTGAGACCACCTCTGAAACTGTGAGCCCCCAAATAAACTTTTCCTCCTCTATAATTGTTCTGGTAGTCACAGTGATGAAAAAGCTAACTAAACAATGATACTTCAATCAAATTTTTCATCTTGTTCCTAAGCCTTCTGTTTTGCCAGATATTTAGTCCTGGTCTTGAGCTGTATAAATAACTCTGAAATAGGCATCTTTGCTCCCAAATCTTTGTCTAAGTATTTTGTTGATCCTTCAGATTGATCCTTATTGGGTCAAATGACATGGACTCTTATAGGGCTATTGATATGTGCTATCTCACTTCCTTACAGAAATGTGCCAATTCTCAAGTTATCCATCTAACAAATCCTTGCCAGAATTAGGTATTTAAATTATAATAATAAAAATCTTTACTCATTTCATAGTGAGAAATGGAAACTCATTATTGCTTTAATGGGCTTTTCTTTGATTATTAGTGAAGCTGAACATTTTCTCATTTGGTGACTGTCCATTTGTAATTTATCTTTTGTGGATTCTCTATTCATTTCTTCTTCCCTTCCTCCCTCTCTCTCCTGATTTTCCTTTAACATTCAGTAGAAATGGGCTGAACATCTATTTGTTGGACCCTGACCAGACCCCAGTAGACACGAATCCGGAGACACAGTCAAGGACTCAACATACCTGGGGCCAAAACGCTACCTGGCAGCTGATGACAACTGCTTTGAATTTTTGAATTGTAATAAAACTTGCCATCTTAACTTTTCAGTGCTCGGGTGGAACCCAGGGCCTTGTGAGTGCCAGGATCACTCTGCACTGAGCTACATCCTAACCATTTTAAATGTTCACTTCCGTGCTGTTAAGCATATTCATATTCTTGTGCAGTCAGTCTCTAGAACTTTTTCATCTTGCAAAACTAAAACTCTGACCCCATCAGATTACAGTTCTCCCTCTCTCCCTCCACCCATCTGGCAGCCACCATTCCATCTCCGTCTCTATGCCCGTGCTGACTTTAGGAACCTGGCATAAGTGGAATCATCCAGAGATGGTCTTTTAGCAGAAAGTCCTTGAAGTTCATCCACACTGTCATAGGCATCAAGCTTTCCTTCCCTTCTGAGGCCACTGGTCTTCCATTCTACATACAGACCCATTTGTCTGTCGGTGGACCTTGGGTTTCTTCTACCTTTTGGCTATTGTAGCTAGTGCCGCTCTGGAAATGGCTGTACCGATATCTTCAAATAACTTCTGGGTATATATCTGAAATATGTTGGAAAAAGTGGAATTGCTGAATCATACAATGATTCTGATTTTAACCTTTTGAGGAACCGCCATGCCAATTTTACATTCCCGCCAATAGTGCCCAAGGGCTCTGGTTTCTCCGTGTGCAAATCAACACTTGACATTTTGGGCATTTTCTTCCCCTCCCCCTCCTTCCCCTCCCCTTCTCTGCCCTCTTCACCTCCTCCTCCACCTCCACCACCTCCTCCTTCTCCTCCTCTTAGTAGTCATCCTGATTTGTTTGAGGTGATACCTCGTGTGGTTTTGATTTGCATTTCTCTGATGGTCGGTGACCGCTCGTGAGCTGCTTGGTGGTTTGTCTGTCTTCACAACACATAATCTGTGGCACTGCCCCATGTTGGTGTAGCCTAGTGATGCTGGGGGGAATTTGTCCTTCTGCATTAGTTCCCAGCTTTAGGAATACCTATAATATGAAGTCGGCTTGAAACCATCCTGAGATGGGTCGATTGCCGATGGAAGAAACAGCTTGTGTCATCCCCGGAGACAGTGAGGTGGGAGGCTCTGCAGGTCTGATAGGTAGGGCTGAAGCAGCTCTGTGTGTGAGAGAAAAGCACTTTGCCTTCCTCCCAGCCTCACCGTGAATGTTGTATCAGCAAATATGTACCCAGGGATTTAATAACACATTAAAGAAAGGATTGGAGGTAAATTATTTTGAATGACTGTCTATGCCGTTTGAATCTACAAATACAGAGTTGCCTCTTTGCTTTGACTCTGGAGGCATGGGGACACAGGACAGCAATCATCTTATCCCCACCTTGGAGTGGACACGTGAGGGAATCGGCAGGATTAACACGTGTGGACAACCAGAAGGTTTTCTAAGACATTGATTCCCCCACCCCCACCAGGCATCATCAATTCCTAAGTCTCTGCTGTCAGAATTATCTGCAGTAGTACTTTTTGATCCTCAGCTGGGCAAACATTGCGGACCAGTTCCCTTCTCCCAGCTGTGTATTGTTACAGGCTCAGAGAAGCCACTTCACCTCAGCATTCATGAAAGCAAAACACATTCTGGCTGTTGGATCTTTTGATCTCCTCCCAAGACCTCCCTGCAGTCCACTATCAAATAGACCAAGAACCTCCCAATGATAGCAAAGGACCCGCAGATGCCTACGTGAATTTTGGCAGGAGTTTCCTTCCTCTGAGTGGGATCAGGGGTGACTCAGCCCTGGGTGAGCTTGTTACCAAGCTATTTGGGGTCAAAGGATTTGATTCTGCCCTGAGTTCTGCAGAAGAGATCAGTAGGGCTAGAGGAGGAGACAGACAGGTCACTGCTTGCCCAGCTGGGTGGTAGCCAGTCAGAGGAGATCATCTGGGCTCCCAAGGTCTGCCAGGCCCCCGTCCAGCTTATTCTTGTGAGCTTTTCCTCGAGGTGACCAAATACAGTTCTGCAGTTTAAAAAAGGCATAAACGCAACAGCTGAAACCACACAAACCACATGAACTTGTCCAGGGAACATGAGGAAATGGATGCACTGAGGGCTTTGTGAGAGGAGACTCAGAAGCCAAGGATTCCAGGAAAAGTGACTGTCCCTCCAAAGGCAAGCACAGAGATCTGAGAGCAAGCCGCCTTTGTGCAGAGAAAGATAAGGACGGGGCACAAAGGCAAGAACGGCAAACCAAGGAGCCCGACTGCAGGGAGGGCCAGGGTGACCTTGGCGTTTGGAGAATAAACACGAGCAAAAAGCAGTTTCCAGGAGACGGGCCAGATACTCTAGATAGCAATCTCGCCACGTCTGGCACCTCTTCCAGAAAACCCATGCTGACCCTGGCCCTCCCTTGTCCTCTGGTGGCTCAGCCACCACTTAGCTCTTCTCATGACACACACCTGAAGCTCCCACCACCCAGGAGTCTCTCACAGGCAGGGACTGTGCCTCATTCAGTCTGTTTCTAGGCCCAGAGCAGCAATGGTGCACAGCACTAAGGAGATGCTCAATTAAACTTGGATCAAAAGGAACTGAAAATAGTTGAAATCCTGCCCAAGGGTCTTGCCTCATTTTTTTAGTCTTTAATTGAGTGAGAGGGAAGTTATTGAAGAGCTTAAGTAGATAATGGAGAGTTGTTCAAATTTAAAGTAAAATTCAGGTTCTATCCAAAGGTTATTTTGATGTCCTGGCTCAGTTCACAGCTCAGCTCTAAAATGTCTATTTTAAACATTTGGTGGTTGGCAGAACTGTGTCTGCCTGTGATATTTTCCCTTTTTAAAAGGAGTGATAGGCTGAATGGAAGGTTAAACAAATGCAGTTGTTACAAAGTGTTGAGCAATTTTAACAGCTTTATCGAGGTGTAATTTTTATAATGTATAAGTAGAAAGTAAACATGTCATAAGTGTGCCACTCAGTGTAACCCCACACCCAGAGCAAGACACAACCTTGCCAGAAGCCCAGAGGGCCTGAGCTCCCAAGGGTCCCAGCACCTGTCCACGGGCAGTAGTCCTGTGGCCACAAAGACCCTCCTGTCCACCCAGGCTGCTTTTCCAATGGAAGCCACTGCACTGTGGGTGAAGGGCGTGTGGAACCCACCTCCCTCGGCTCCAAGAGTGTTCCCTGCGAGAATCAGTGTGGTGGGCGCTGGTGTGTGCTGCCCAGACTCCCTTCGTAGAGGGAGGCCTTAGCTTCAGGGACCACAGCTGTGAAGAGCTGCTTCAAAGTCTCATCCCTTCCTGAGGAGACCCCCATCCACTTACCATCAATGCAGGGTACGAAGGTCGAGCCAACTCAGGGCAACTCCAGAGGGCCACTTGAGCTGGGGGCTCCATGGGCCAACCAAGGCCATCACTGAGCTGCCAGCCTCCCAGCTGGGCTGCCAGCTTCCCCCTCTGCCCTGCCTCACCCTCTTCCTCTCCATCCTCTCCCAGGTCGGGTCCCTTGGACTCCCTGCTACCAACATCCTGTACCCTGAACTCACTTCATACTCTGTTCTTGGGGCCAAGACCTCCAGTGGTGAACCTCGATCGGCTCTCCTGCCTTGGTTCCCCCTAGAGGGCGCTGAGTGCCCTCTCCATGCCAGGTGAGGTACAGGTGGGGCACCAGGTGCTAGCAACCACAGGGAGCAGGCATGGCCTTGGGTTCTCCATGTGGTACTGTGCTGAGGACAGTGCCGTCCTCACACCGTCTGGTTTGCTTCTTCATCTCTTCATTCATTCACTTTTTTACTCAAGGGACATTGCCAACCACCTGCTTCTCACAGGAGTGAGATAAAAGGAAGAAAGAGAACTTTGCCCCTCACAGAGGGCTCACGTCCGGGGCAGCAGGCTGACGCTCAGCCAGAGAATTCTCCCAGGCACTGAAGGCCAGCACAGGAAGGGCCAGAAGGATGGCCATCGGGGAGGACTTTCTGTGGAGGCGAGGCTGCTGGCTGACCATGCAACCAGCCACAAGAGCAATGGGATGGACAGAGCCCAGAGCCAGAGGCCCCCACAGCAAGCTCTCCTGCACGCACAACCGCAGGAAGTGGAAGAGACCCGGTGGGCTCTGCTCTTCTCCGGTAAGGCCTCCCTGCACCCCCCTCCCACTGCTGCTGGGGTCCAGGGAAAGAGGGAGTTTCCGGGTGGTGGGCAGTGGGATCTGAAAAAAGAGTAACGTGATCTTGGCAGGCTGCCCACGTCCCACTTCAAGCACTGGATTAACTTAAATCCTCCTTTGTTACTTTCCAGGGTCAACAGGATTTTCTTAATTTTGTATCTCCGACAGGGGAAGAACCTTGGAAAAAACCAGATGAAAAGACACTGGGGGGTGAGATGTTTTCACTGATCTGAATTTGGGGCATATTATACTTGAAAAAAAAAACTAAATGCTAATTGTGGAGTCAGGCACTCTTCTTTAGAACATATCCGGAGAAAAGAACAATGAACATCAGTTTGTGCTTTTAGATGTTGCAAAGATGAGAATATATCTTGGCTATTTATCAACTTAATCACCCTATAATGTAAAGACAAATGGGATTCCTAGGGCAATATTCAGCTGGTAATTTAATGCCCAAGTTTTTCTGATCAATAAACCATTGGCCTGTTAGAATATTTAAGTCATGCTTAAAGTCATTCAGGAAAAAAAAATCTATTAACTTAAGTTCTTTGAAAGCATGTCTTTAATTTAAAATGTCATTTTCCATTTAAGCATTGCATTTTACATTATTCTAAAACAACCATGATCTTAATTTTATTAAAAAAGGATTAAAACAAATATTTTGAATCAGAAATGTCATAACTTATTGTCTTCTATTCAACAAATATTTGAGGGACTATCTATGTGCCACCTCATTGTACAATTCCAGGGATGCCATTGATGTTGTGATCCCAAGAAATGGGTCAGGTCTGTGTGAGGCTCTTGGGATACCAAGGGATAAAAGATATTCACTTGGGAGCTTTGGACATAAGCTCAGGGCCCTGCAGATCCCAGAAGGAAGCAGTGACCTCTTCATGGGATTTGAGAAGGGGCCGGGTGGTGACTCACAGCATGTAAAACCTGCAAGACTCTTTGAAGATGATCCAAATGAAAGACTAAGAGACTTGTCCATGTTCACCCAAGTGACTTTAATCCTGGAGTCATGATTTATTGCCTGTCCAGATTTAGTATGCTTATACACATGGGCTAAATGTGATGTAAATTAGAGGTGCCTTTAAAAAAACCTAATATTCTATATTTGACATCATATAATGATAAGAAACATTTGGCATGTGAAAGAGAACAAAAATGCAAGTGTAAAATTCTTCCCTATAAAAACATCTGCTTTGTGTGCTTGTTCCGGAGGAGCGAAGCTTTCAAGAGCTTCATTTGGAGCCACAGCATAAGCCAGGCCTGCATAATGCAGACAGGCTGCAGACCAGACCAGTCCTGGGAAATCAAGAATGATTTCCCGCCCAGCACCTGGAACATGAAAGCACGGTTAACACCCCACTGCGTCTTATTCGTTACTGTGGCCTCTGGTGGGGTCTGGTGGCAGTTGTGCAAAACCTTCCTGTAGTCATACTGCAGTGACCCTCAGAGAGGGGAACTGAAAATGAGCCATTTTGGAAGTTGCTTCCTTTTGGAATAGATCAGCGTGTAGGTCTCTGGTGACACCAATCAGGAAAACAGCCTGAGAAGGTGTCATTCTTCTTGATGTTTTCCCCAGAGATAATAGATCTTTAGGTGCAAAGGAAGCATGAAAGGAGCATCCATTTTGGAGGAATCTTCTAAAAGACCTTGGAGAGGTTGTGCATGTGTATACAGTGGCTAAGGGAGGCACAGCATTTATCTAATATCTTTGTCTTCAACCCTAAGGCCTTTATAGAACAGAAAGTGGAGCAGTAAAAATTAACAATAGTTAACAGTCTAGCAAGTGTCTGCTGTACCCCAGGCCTGTGGGCATTCTGCAGGTGACATGTGACCTCAGGGAGAGCTGTGGGTGGGGTGAATCAGTCACTGAGTGCTAACCATAGGCCAGGCACAGAGCTTGGGGCTTTCTATCTGTTATCCAATTCCCCCAGGATTTTCTTGGGAAAAATAGAACTGTGATTCCCACTTTACAGATGGGAAACTAAGGTTAGGAGGAGCTACTGAGGTGCCCAATGGCACAAACTCTCACCCATGCTCTTAGCTCCCGAGCCTCCCTGAGCAGCTCTGGATTGGTGCAGGGCAAATGGCAAGAGGGTGGACCGGTCAGTCCTTGCTCTTTCAGTGCTGCCTCCATCGTGACAGCCATCTGTCAGGAAACAAGTGCTGAAGGTGGGTGGGTCAGGAGCATGCTCCGAGCAGGGCTCTGCGAAGCCTCCACATAACATTTTGAGAAGACAATTTGTAATCAGAAAAAGCACAGGTTCTGAGAAGCCTATTTCTTCATCTTTCTTAGAGAAATGAAGGCGACTTCAAATTACCCAACAAATTAGTTCATTTTAATGTCAGAATGCATGGGGGTTCTGAGGTGAAAGAAAAATAAGTGTAATTGCTTCTTTTTTCAAAATCGAATATTACTTTGTTCATTATGAAATAATGAAGCATTATTTAATCCCATTATGAAGTAAATGAGATTGAGTAAATAGCACATCTGCATTCATGCGGTGACACGGAGTCAGGAAATGTTTATCCCACTGACATTTAAAAATAGCAGCTCAATTTTTCTTAGTAATGAAATTGTAGGTGTTTTCATTATAAAAATATATTTTATAATAAACACAAATATGGCATTGTTAAATTAACTGTTAGGGAACTCACTGAAGGCTTTCCTAGCTGGCTGGGTTTTGAAATGTAGATTCACTTCTTCAAAACCGAAGCTTGTCTGAGGGCAGTGATCAATAGGAAACAAAGTCATTGGTGAAATTAAAAAGAAAGCAAGAAAGAAAAAAGTCCGTAAGAGAGACAGGGGTGAAGTGGAGGAAACCCTGTTCCAGTATGAACACCTGCCCTCTTGTGGCACGCATCTGTACAATCACAGAGCGTTTTTAAGACTAAGAAATAGGGTAGCCCAATCAATATTTGATGTGGCTGTCCATACATCCGGCCACAGAGCCTTGTCTCCAAATAGTCCAGATTTCTTTCAACCACCATTTCCTAGATGCAGCCTCTGCTGGGCCTTAATCCCCCCACCCCACCCCAACACTAGGTGCCAGGAGCTGGTGATGGCATTTTTGGAGCAAAATTCTCCTTTTCATTATTTATTTTCTTCCAGGCACTAAGGCTATGCAACACATCACCCCAACACTTAATGGTGCAAACAACCCTTCTATGAGTCAGGAATTCAGACAGGAGGTGGCTTGTGTGGGGCCTCAGGTGGAAGACTCAAGGGTGGGGACTGGTTCTATCTGAAGGTCTGTTGACTCAGGTCAGATGGTTGAGGCTGGCTGTAGACTGGGGGCCTCAGTTCCTTTCATTATGTACAGGCTTGTCACATGTGCTGGTTTGGACTTTCTTCAGATCAGAGTGGCTGTGTTCTAAGGCTGAGAAGAGAGGGAGCCAGGCAGAAGCACTGTCCATTTTCTGACTTAGTCTCAGAAGGTAGAAATGCCGTACACATTGTATAATGTATTGAAATGCCACACTTTACCCTATAAATATCTACCTTTGTTGCATGTTCATTAAAAGGAAAAATCAAAATATATACAGGAGGATGTGTATAGATTATATGCGAATGTTACACCTGGGCATCCACAGAATATGATTTCCTCAGCTGTCCCTGTGGGTACTGAGGCGAGGCTGTACCTGCCATGTATGTCATTCTGACTCCTGATGGCAGTGACCAAAGCTCACACAAGCTGCCTCAAGGAACGGGGGTCTGTGGTACAGAGACAGGAAGCAGATGTCTCAGGGGCACTTGGGACCCATGGTAGCTTTTTCGAGTCCTTGTTCTAACAAGGATCTGTTCCTCTGCTCTGCCTTACCTGTCTCTCCGCCCACCTCTTGGCCTACACACTTTCTTTGTAGCTTTCTTGTTATCTCTCCACTCATGGGGTGGGTTCTCCCCACATTTTCTCATTCAAATTCCTAATGAAAAAAAAATAAATAAAAACCTGATGGGTCTAGCCAAGAGGAAGAAAGGCAGAGAGGATGCTTCCCACAGTATAGTACTGGTCCCAAGGGCCCAGCCCTGTTCAGGGTGGGAAGGGAACACCAAGAGCAAGGACGCAGGGAGGCCTGGGCCCTGGGCCTCCTGAGGACTCCACCTGCTGCCATCAGAGCAGTCCTGTGGTGGGGTGGGCACCCGTCTAACACCTCCATCCAGCACAGACCAGCAGGAAAGGATCCCTGTCCTTTCCCCTTAACGTCTCCAGGAAAATGACCGAGGGAGAAGTCCTAAAAGAGGAATTGGTCCCAGGGAAGAGGCTAAAGCTTCCAGGATTTGGTTCTGGAAGAAAGAAATGGGAGGGAGAGGAGGGACCCTCGTGCAGACGACGAGGCACGATAGGCTCCCGGGGAGGGGGGCATGGGGGCTTCTTTCTGTCCTCCCCTTCTAAGACGAGGTCTACTTCCGAGACCCCCTTTCCCTACTGTCCTCCGCCTGCATTTTAAGATCATTCCATCATCGACTTCTCAGAGAAATATGAAGGATTAATAAACACATTAAAAAAAAACACACAACTCAATCTCACCAGTAACCCTGGAAACAGACATTGAAGCCACAATCAGACACCCTGAGAGGGATTTTTAGGCAGGAAAGGTGTGGTCAGAGGCCATCTCCAATGCAAGTGCATTTAATCCCAAAATGCAAGACTGTCTATAATTACCTACGGAGTCTCATCCTGATCCAGATTTATTTTTTAAAAGATGAGTGTTTTAATTCGTAAATGATGTTCAGAAAGATCAGATGCTGGTACAGTGATCACTATTCACAAGTTATCTCAGGAGACAGCCGGGAAGCAGGCGCGTCCTAGGTATAGCCAAACCAGTAAGACGGAGGAGGTCTCACTGCTGATCTCGAATGTTCTGTTGTCAGAATGAGAGATGAGTGTAGTCTGCAAATATACTCCCAATGACAGGAATGGCCGACCCAGAGGAGCCCCAGGAGACTGCCACTCATCCTGCCTGGGTTTGGGGTAGAAAGATGACCTTGGGTGGGGTTTGGAGGTGTGAGGATACAGAGAAGATGATTTGCCCTAGAGCCTTGAATGACAGGTGAACAGCGTGTGCTACCTCCTTTCTTGGGAGGCATTCTAGGTAAAGTGAACAGTGTGCACCACAGCCCAGCGGGTGTTGAAGAGGGCCTTGTACTTCAGAAACGGATTGCACGCAGGGACCCTGGTTGGTGACACAGGAAGCAGGTGAAAGCAAGCCAGCCTACAAGTGGAGGTCGGCCAGAACCACTGCAAAGAGGTTGGACTTGATCCCCTCACCGAGAGTGATCTTCTGAGCAAGGCTCCATGCTGTGAGTGTTTAGGAGAACCACTCTGTGCAAGGTGGTTCATGGGGCAGCGAGAGGTTATGCCTGAAGACAACAGAGGAAGTCTGAAAGTGAGGGATAACTGGGGTACCGGCCATGCACAGGGGAAGAAGGAAATGGCCTAGGGACATTTCTCAGACAGGACAGAAGAGTTGCAGGAAGGCGTGTGGCAGGGCTCTCAGGCTCCTGCTGGCTTCTATGATTACATAGATGGCGGCGTCTTTAACTAAAATATGGGCTCCCAAAAGGAGGAATAGGGAGTCTGGGGAGAGCTTGAGCTCACAGACATCCGGAGAGTAAGTCCAGGAGGAAGCAACCTTGGCCTTGCCTCAGGACCCTGAGCTTATAAAATCAGTGTGGCTCCTCCGTGTGTCTCCCAGCCTCCAGAGAGCATGCGTTCCATGATCTCCAGCGAAAGACACTCTTGTCTTGGTCTTGTCTGGCTCCTTGAAGGAGCTCTGCACCTCTGCCACATGAATGGCTGCCCACAGAAGTGCAGGGGAGAGGAGAGGAAGCAGAGGGCAGGGGAAGGGAGACTGAGACTCTGAGACCACAGTTAGAGAAGCATTGGAAAAAGAGAAGCCAGGGAGGGTGACGGACAGAACAGAAGGGAAGGAGCAAGAGAGCTGGCCAGTGGGTATATTGTCCCTCAGCTCTGGTCCCTGCTCAACCTGACAGCATGGCTGGGCTGGTCAGAACTGGTTCTGTCCACATGCAAGCAGGATGGACTGTCCTGGAAACATTCCTATTCACCCAAACCATTTTTTACTAAAGGTGGGAATCCTGTGCACAGTTGATGGCCTCTCCTCCTACTTCATCTCTTCTTACAGAAGACACGGAAATGCGTCTTAAATGCTGTTGATGACCCAAGAGAATCCAACAGGTGGAGAAACCCGATGAGGGCTTATTTTTTTAACGAATGGTAGCACCTTTGGACATCTCAGGAGTCCACTACCCTGAAAGCTAACAAAGTCTCTTATGACATTTACTTGAATTTCCCACATTGAGCTGATTTGCCTAACACTGCCAGCCTTGAGGGTACTATTGCTCTGACTAATAATGTCTATTAAGAAATCAAATAATTGTTTTATTTTATTTTATTTTTTTAAGTTTTGTCGTGAAGCTAATATAGCAGCAGAAAGCTTAGAAAACAGAGTGAGCGCCCTCCCATCCCTGCCCCAGCACAGCTGTGCTGAGAAGGCCGCAGGCCTACAAACCCGCGCCCCAGGCGGCCGGCTCTGCAGCTGCGGGCAAGCGGGGCCTTTGGCCTGCTTTTTTTCACTTACCATTATCTGATTCTTTTTTATGAGCAATGAAATGTGATACGAGGTGCTGCCCCCATGATGTTTTGAAAGACCATTGTTGGGAGCTTGGTGAGCACTTTCTAAGCCCCATCAACTTCGGGGAATCAGGAAATTAAACTTTTTATTTATTGGTCTTTGACTTTCCCATAAATGGACACAGTTCTACCTTGTTTGACTGCATTGTTAAAGCAGACCCTGGCAGGGCCCACAAAGGCATGCCGACCAGTCATTAGGCACTGGGTGGGAAGTGGGGCGGTGCTTTATGGGCCATTAGTACCCACCCTGCTGCTGAGGTTCAAGTCTGCTCCTCTGCCATCTGATTCCTTTCCTTTCTCTGGGTTTTTTATTTTTTTTAAATGATGTTACATGATTTTTGCTTTGTCTTAATGTTTAAAAACAACAAACTTATCTTTGCACAGTCATTTAAGGGAAAGAAGAAAGGAAGTTTGTGGTCTAAAAAGAAAAAAAAACTGCTCTCTGAATCTGATTCATCTTTTTGTAGCACTTGAGTGTTTAGGACTTGAAAAGGAGGGAGTGGCATTTGTTCTGCAGAACCAGTCCCAAGTTGTCCGTGTCCCTCTTTGGCACCAGGAAGAAGAGATGCTCTGACCTTGTTTCTCTCTGTGCACTCTGTGACATACTGAGAGGGTGTGTTGTGACAGCACGCTCCTTGGCAAGCCCACTGGACTTGGTAACCTCTACCAAGTCCTGGGAAAGGCAGTGTGCAGGCACTTTCCCTTGTGAAATTCATCTCTGAATATGCTTCGTCTAGAGCAAAATTGCCATCTTCCCTACCTGTGATCACAGCTATTAAATAAATAACTGAAGGGAATCTATCTTCAGAGAAGACCCACTGGAGAGTTCTTTCCCACAAATACAACCTTAGTAAAATGTTGTCATCTTTGCAGGCACATTTTTACTTACTGCTGCAACTTTGCAGAACAAGTGGCTAGTTGCTGCTTGCTAGAAAATTAACGTCCACTTTGTTAAAAACCAGATGGTTAAAAATGCCCAGATCTGCAAACACTGGTTTAGTGGTTGGCTGTTTTGAAAACACTCATTCATTAGTGCACTAACTCCTTCAGTGCACCAAATCATTACTGGGGGTCTGTGAAAGAGAACCCAGAGAAAGAGAGAGGGGTGGGGGCCATGCTGATCTCTGTGGCTAAATATGGGTGGCTTGAATGGACAGTGAACCCAGGCTCTTGCAGCCCAGGAGGAGAATGAAGCTTGTGCAGGTCCTCAGCAGCCAGCAGGCAGGGGTAATGTGAGCTGCAGCTGGGGCTGGGAGGAAATGACCAGACCTTTTCTTAGTAAAGGAAGAAGGGGCAAGGTCACATCAGGCCCACTGCCAATTTAACATCCTTCTGTTCTCCAGGAACCAGCAGACTCTACTTGGGTGCAAATGCACTGTAACTAGGCACCTGATTTCATGACAATTTAATGGTAGAG
Source organism: Marmota flaviventris (assembly GCF_047511675.1). Classification (NCBI taxonomy): domain Eukaryota; kingdom Metazoa; phylum Chordata; class Mammalia; order Rodentia; family Sciuridae; genus Marmota; species Marmota flaviventris. The sequence continues at coordinate 6,511,840 of NC_092501.1, read as the reverse complement.
TCTTGACAGGAAGTGTGCACCATCCCATCAGTCCATCCATCTGGAAGGGACACAGAAAGGTCACCCTGAGGCCTCACTGATTGGCTGTTAGAATCTTCCAGGTAATTTGGAAGCAACTTGCTCAAGGTCATAAAGATAGACAGTAACTGGGCTGGGTACCAAAGCTTTGCTCCCAGCCAGTGAGCTGAGACCAGCCTCCACATCCACCCTTTGCAAAGACATTCTGGAATGCTCCTTTGGCCATCCCCTGCAATAAGGCCCTGTGTGCTGGGCAGGGTGCTATATGCTGGGGTTGGAGGTGGAGCAGAAGGGGGAAGTCTTTCAGTTGTCCCCAGATACTGCCCCGTGGTGAGCCTAGGAGCCTGGCACCGTCCTGGTGTCACCCTGCCCCTGGGGCCTACCTGCTCGCTCAGCTCCTCCCATTCTCTGTGCACACTGGCCGGCACCCAAGTCAGGACGTGAATGAGATTCTGGGATGAGGATTCCACTCACAGCCTGAATTTCCGAGACTTTCCTAATATTTACACATTGTGTTTGCTGAACCCAGCTACATAGGCGATTCGTTAAATGAATGGCCAAATGAGACTCGACTTGGATACCTATGTGTAAGTTCCAAACGACCTCACAAGCATGACTTTTTAAAATCCTGTTTCTGTAAATCTGCTCCACATATCGCTGTGCCCCGCCTCCTCCCATCCAGGTTGGTCTAGCCTTCTCCAGAAGCGCCCCTCTCACCCTCACTCCCCTCCTAGCATCTTCAAGAGCCCTGGTGTATTTTCTTGTGACTGTAAGAACACTTACCATGAGATCTAGCCTCTTAAATTCTAAGTGTACAATACTCTGTCGTTGGCTCTAGGCACAGAGCTGTGTGGCACAGCTCGGGAGCTTATTCATCTCATTTAAATGAAGCTTCTTGCTTGTGCCTCAGTCTCTCAAACACTATCGTAGTCTTTGATTTTTATGAATTTGACTATTTTAAAGACCTTACATAAGCAGAATTGGGCAGAATTTGTGCTTCCGTGTCTGCTTATTCTGCTTAACATCTGCCCTCAAAATCCACCCATGTTGTTGCCTATCACAGAAGTTTCTTCCTTTTCAAGGTTGACTAGTATCCCACTGCATACATGGTCTTTATCTGCCCGACCACTGGGGAACATTTACGGGCTTCCATATGGGGACCACAGTGTGTCACGCTGCAGTGGAATAGACGTGCCTCTTTGAGCCCCTGGTTTCAGGCCTTTGAATACACTTCTCTTTGCATTCCACCAGCAGTGCCCAGCCTCGGCTGACCCTAGAATCACCTAGGGAGCTTTTTAAACTGCTGAAGCTGGTCCTACCTTGGCGGGTCCAGTGGGACCCAAGAACTAGCAGGCTCTAGTTGGACTCCCCAGGAGACTTGCAGGGCAGCCAGCCTCGGGAGCCTCACCCCAGCCTCCTCTTGCACACGCTTCCTAACTTCCCCACGGGGGCATTCACTCCCTTTTATCATTTCCTCTTGCCCACTCTGGACCTGCTGAGCCCAGTTGGGGAAATCCTGAAGCAGGACCATGAACCATCTATGACTCCAGACCATCTCTCTGCTTCTGGGCCTCCTCCAGCTTCATCTGGTGAGGCCTTCCCCAAACGGTGACTCCACACCTGCCCGCTTCCCGTCTCAGGCACCTCCTTCTCAGCCAAAGCCCCACCTCCACCTCCCTACAGGAAGCAGCTGCTCCGGGCTCAGCTGCCTCCCTCTCCCCTTTGAAGTTCCTCTCATCTCTTCTCAGCCACCCATGCACCATGTGACCCCGTCCGGAGGTGGGTCTCCTACCCAGCTGCACACCTTGCCCAACCCTCAACAGCCCTCTCACTGCTTTTCCTCTCCTCAGGAGAACACTGTCGATTTCTATTCCCTTCTTTGCCTTGGTCTGGAAGCATCACCCTTTCCCATGTTAGGAAGGAGGGAGGGAGGGAGGGAGGGAGGGAAGAAGGGAACCCTAAAACACAGAGAATAAGGGGAGGAACTTAGAAGACAGAACCAGAGACCCAGTGTGGGAGGGACTTGGCTCTGCGTGGCTGGCCCTGCAGGTGAAGGAAGGGGCCACACACTCAGGCTACCTACAAAAGTTGGGCAGGAAGAGCCACTGGCCTTCCCCTGGAGCCACCAGAGAGAAAAGCAGCCCTGCCAATGCTGGGATTTTTGCCCAGTGAGACCTGTTGTGGACTTCTGACCGCCCAGGAGAACCATAATAAATTTGTGTTTTAAGAAAATCCTTCTACATTACTGTTCCCCCATCAAACGTCCTCGCGTCTCCGTCCGTGTCTCATCCTCCTCCTGAGCTACTCCAGAACTGGGCCACCACGCTCGGCCGTAGGCTGGAGACCTCCCTCTGCCTCCTCCCTCACCTTGAACTGAGTCTGTCTGCCACAGCTCTCATGGTCCCCCAGCCTGGCCCTCCGCAGTCCCTGCAGATCACTCAGTCTGAGCAGGAGCTACACGCTGCCTGGCATCACCCAAGAGCGAACCCTGTAACTTTGAGTTCCCAGTCGTAAGGTGGGAAAACAGCAGACCTCGCTCCATCTGCTGAATAAACCCATTATCCCTCCCTGTTACACTATTAATTCTTCATTTTACCTATCATTAGGTTTTCAGTAAATAAATAAATGAAGCCAAAATAACTGTTTATATCCATAAGTAATCAAAATGTATTTAGTGCTTTAGTAAGTAGTTTGTTTTTCTAATTTTCCTCTAATTAGCAGAGAAAGAATTAAAATCAATTCCTTATCCAACAGACAAAAATTAAGCTCAGCTTTTGCCTTTACATGTATCCAAATTTTAATGTATACAAGAAATAAATTCATAATTGTTCCATAATATAATATGTATCCAATATTAAACACGTTGCTATGACATTTATCTTCTCTCCCTGATCACAGCTTACTACAATTATAATTATGACCTTTCAAAGTATCATCGCCTGATCCACACTTCCTTGACATCCTTAGCTTAGCCTGGGCTGTTATAAGTGGGGGGGCTGCATTCTGCCGTCTGACAGTGTGGTCCGGATGCACTGTGAGCAAGGAATGGATCTCCGGCTGCCTGCCTGCCCTTGGACCCCAGGGACCAGCAGAGTGCTGACCACAGAGCCAGGGCTCAACAGATAGTCTGTGAGTGATGAGTAAGAATGTGAGCCTTTGGCACGGCTTTCAGCACGCGTGTTGGGACACACAGACTGTAGCTGCACACCCATCCCAAAAGGAAAGGAGCAACTTGGAGGGGGAGCAGATGGGGGGTGGGAGGTGAGAGGCAGGGCCCTGTTTGGGATGAGTTGTGGTACAGTTGGCAAACTGTGTCTGCTTTGACACAAGCTATCTTAATTGACTGAGAGACCAAACTCTCAGACTGCTGGGTGTCAGCAAAGCCAAATCCTTCCTTGAAAGACTTAGAATGTCACAGATATTGCAAAACATTCTTTTGAGGAACAAGAAGACTTCCCCTGAGGGATTACATTGAGACAACTCAGTCCCCTTTGGAACCACAATGGCAATTGTAGGGTACATGGCTCAAGGTTGATGCCAGCCTGGCATTTTAGACAGAGGCTATAGATGGCACCAGATGTTTCAGATGGTTCAGTGTTTCTTTTTCTGGCTGGAGAATAACTGCATATTCTCCAGAAAAGAAGGCTGTTCTCCGCCCTGGCCACTTATAACCCAGCCGGTAGCTTGCAACATGAAGAATGAGCAGCCTTGTGCCTTCCCTCAGAAACTTAACATTGTCCTCCGCAACAGCATGGGCAGAGCAGCGCCCAGTGTCCTGGAAGTGACAGTCCTTGGACCCCAACCTTCCGAGGCCAGCTCCCATTGGGGCGATAGGAGCAGCAGAAGGAAAGACAACACAACTTGCATCCTTGAGCTTGGATTGGCCAATTTGGAAACCGGGTCTGTTTCATTTTGATTAGGAGAGAGAATATGGCAGTAAGGTGATTTCGGTTACTCTGTAGAAATCACACACTACACCACAAACTCAACAGCTCCGCACAGCTGTAGGCAGGCGCACACGTTACAATTTTATTCATTCCCTTTATTCAGTGAGTCAGGCTCTGACAGGAGCTTGATTTGTTGTTTATATTTGGGGGATTATTTTGGTGGATTGGTCAGATGTTTGCTTCAATACTGTGCATGTGACTAGATGCTCTTGTTTTGATGGGCGCCTGCGAGGGCAGCATGTGGCATTCATGCTCAGCACCCTCTAGCCTCAACAGCACTCCTGGTGCCAGGACCCTGTGTGTCTGGGAGGCACCACCCTGCTCCACCCAGAGAAAGGCAGGGCTCCTGCAGGACGGCCCAGCCTCAAGGCCCAAAGCAGAGCTGAGCGGGTCTTCCGAAGTGCCTGGCTCCCCGACCAGGCGAGGACCAAAGAGGTGGGCAGCGTCAAGAGCCTGGAGAAGAAAATCGATTATTCTTGCTTGTTTTATGGTTCTTAGGGTGTTACCATAACAGCACAGATTCCTCGCGCACTCCACGGAACATATGGGAAGGCTATACTTAGCTAACCACTTCAAGCCCTCCTCCCCACACCTACCTCTCCCCCTAGGAATCGGCAATATGGGACCAGTTCTTCTGTAGATGGAAATAAAAAATTTGAAGTGGGAGAGATGTCCTTTCCTCCTGACCCAAGGGCTAGCAGTGATAAGCCTGAACTTTGGAGTCCCCACACGATCACTGAACTATGAGGTGGAGAAGTTCCTAGAATGGCCAGATTGTTCTTGTCTGCCCCAGGAGAACTGTCACTATGTCTGACTCAGGAGCATGGCCACCAGAGCAGAATGACTTTGGCCAAAGCCAGTCCCAAGTTGCTCTAAACAGAAAGAAGTCACAAGGCAATCTTTAATCATCCACATCGACATCAAACAGACCCGCTGACAATGTGCTTCTCTGTCTAAATATAGGTGGCACTGAAGAGTCGGCTTCATAGAGGAAATTGTCACTCTGCTCCTTCAACCATGGTGTCTAAGGACCCTTAGATCGGACTTTTGTGAATATAGAGATTCGGCAGTTAGACGTGTGCCTACGATGTCCTGGAGTGACCAGGACTTCCTGGGATGGTTCTGGAACAGAAATTAGGCAGCATCTCTCCAAAATGCGATTGCGAAGCCATCAGTTGTTCCTTTAGGTGTCTAAGTCATCCACTTCTAGATAGCACAGGTCCAAGTCTAATTCATTAAAACAGAGGAAATCTATAAACACCTGCATGTAATTGATTAGTAAGTTGGGGTTTTCTTAACCGGCTGCTTGTTTATTTCTCTGTTCTAAACAACCCACTAAAATAAGGAGCCAGCGATAGCAAGTCCTTGGCACTATGCCAGGCTATCGAAAACTTTGATTTGCCCAAAGTGAGTTATTGTATTTGGGGGCCCCAGATCTACCCTCCATTAAAGCACGGCTTCCTTTTGTTTGTGGTCCACCAACTTGAGAATCATGAGATATTTGGATGATTTTATTCTTTTACAGAGAAAACATTTGAGTGAAAAAAAAGATGATAAAAATAACTCCAATTCATTAATCCCACATTCCTCCTTCACCTGATTGAAGATTTGGTTCTGTGTACCTTTTTGGTAATTTTTTAAAAATTTTGATTCCCAGGAAATTGAATTACAAGTCACTTGTTGGAGATTTTTGGTGTTTGGGCAGTGTAAGAAGACGTGGAAAGCTGAGTGAGGATTTCTTCTGAGGACTTCTGGGAGAAGAAAGCAGAGGAAAATGCACTTATTGAGAACAACACTCCTGCACATCAGTGGGGCAGCAAAGTGCTCCATGGGCAATGTGCAGAGCTGAAGGTGTACGGCCCTGTGCATCGGACATGAACTTGAGAATTTATGCATGCTGCAATCCCAAAATGCATCCAACGACTGGGTCTGCAGAGGTGAGACCCAAGGGGCAGGAATGGCCATCAGAAGCTCCATTGTCACAAAAGCTGCCTGTTTCCAGGCCTTCTGCTAAAAGGAGCACCAGAAAAACTGAGTGCTTTTCTGAATCTAGGGACAGGTGGGGAGTGTTACCAAGGCTTCCCTCAGAAAGCAGAAATTACCATGATTACTAACTCGGGTGCCTAAGGTGTCATTTGATATTCTGTATGTCTGTTTTTAAAATTTAGTTTTTCTAAGCATTAAGGCCCTTAGTCTGTATTTCTTAAGGTATGGGAAGCAGTTTTTAGGTAGTTGCCAGATGCAGCATCAAATAATATTGACCTACATATTAAGAATTTCTTTTTCTATTCTATTTCAAATCTTCTGTTGAGGTCAAGCAGAAAACCTTGGGTTTGGTGATAATATGTTTAACATCTGTCTAATACTTACTAATCTCCTGTTTCCACAAACCGAGGACAGGCCTTGACACCCAGCTGGAATTCAATCACATCGGCTTGTTTGTTTGTTTCCCTCTGTATTTACTTTGGGATTACCCTCTATCTATGACAAATTATCCTGGTTTTCTAAGCGATGGAAGACTGACAGGATCCAATTGTGTACCCATCATATCTGTACAAAAGTGTTAACTTTTGCTCCCCGGGTGCTGGCATGGAGGCAGTGAATTAAAGAACAGATAGGGTCCAGGGCAATGGGATTCTCCACCTGGGCAGGTTCCCATCATGTCCTCTGTACCATGGACAGGGTCCATGCCAGTGCCTCGTGAGTGAGACCAGAGTCAGTGCTTGGGCCAGGGGACCAAAGCAGTGTCCCAGGAAGATGTCAAGAGCCAATCCGGGAAGACTCCCCAAGAGGAGTCAGTAGCCACACCCACAGGCATCTGTCCCAGCCTCATGCTGACAGTGTGAGAACATAAACACTGGACGAGCTTTCACAGATCCTCAAACACAAACACAAAATGTCTGCACCATGCAAGAAAAACAGCAACTCCTGTGGAGGCAAAGGGAGTGGAGGAAAGCAACAAGGTACTGTAATGAGGACAATTAGAATCAGGCAGAATTAAACAGGGCGTCACCAAGAGATAGTCCTTGGAGAGAGTCCAGAGAGAATCCTTGGAGATTAAAACGCTTAGTTGTAGGAAAACTTCAGTAAATTGGCCAAAGAGCAGAATGGATAAGTGAAGGGCTCTTTGTTGAACTGGAAGATGAAGCTTAGGAATTCTTTCCCTAAAACCCTATAGTTATTCTCCCCTCAAAAAAAAAGTTATTTAAAAAGGAGATTTCACATCCATTAAATATATATATATATATATATATATATATATATATATATATATAGAGAGAGAGAGAGAGAGAGAGAGAGAGAGAGAGAGAGAACTCTCACAGAAATTGGCTGTGTATTGAATCACAAAAACATTTTAGAACTTTCAGTAAATAGAAATCATACAAACCTCAATCGCTAGCAATGTAGAGATTAATCGCCAATCAATTAATAAAATGTTGACAAAAGAACACACTTTAAAATATACTGTTTAATAGTTCTTAGATTTTAAAAAAAGCAATTACAAGGTGTTTTAGAACGATACAAATGAACAAATTGAGAGCACCATGATGATGATGATGGTGGTGCTGGTGATGATGGTGATGATGGTGATGGTGATGATGGTGGTGGTGATGATGATGGTGGTGGTGGTGGTGACAATGGTGATGGTGGTGATGATGGTGATGGTAATGATGGTGGTGGTGGTGATGATGGTGGTGGTAGTGATGACAATGTTGATGGTGATGATGGTGATGATATATGTATTTGAAAGAAATAGCCTTAGTTACATTTGTAAGAATATAGAAAAGACTAAAAATAATTGGGTTATGTTTTTACCTTGAGAAACTATAAAAGGAAAATCAAAATAAACCCAAGCAAGGAAATTAGTAAACACCAAAGCATAAACTGAAACCAAAAGCTAAGAACAGCAACAAACTGTGGATCTGGTAAACAGCAGAGACATGTGAACATCACTCAAAATGTCAAAGGGTGGGGCATGACTTCACAAACCTAAAGAGAAGAAATTAAAACACTGAAAATGGTTAAATCCTCATAGAGCAAGTGATTTCCACCAAAAATAAAAATGATCAAAATTAGAAAAGAAATAGCACCATACAGACCAAGCTTCATGAAATAAAGTGAACAGACTTCAAAGATCTGTACTGACAGCAGCACAGGGAGCTCCCTGGCAAACCCTGCATTTTCCAGAAAGGAGCGAAAGCTCTCTGCAACTCACAGCTAAAACTATGAGTGCAGAAGTTAAGCAAAAGGCTACAGGTGGAATATTCACAGCAGATCCTGAATGTTTCAAAAGAATTAGTCATCATAGCCAAGTACAGCAGAATGGCTCAGAGTAGGAAGTCCCTCACTATGCTTCTTCCTTAACAGATTAATGTGAAAAATGTATATGATGTTTTCCATAAATGCTAGAAATTAATTGCTATGTCACCGCATACATACACAATAAAAACTATAACCCAAATTTAGACTGATTTAATAATATCAAAAGAAATTCTAAGCAAGGCAAAAAAAATCCAGAAATAATTAAGTAAAAGAGTCATTCTTTTTACTACATTAAACAGTGTGCAGGGCTAAAGATACAGGTATATACTGTTCCGATTCAAAATGCTAATAGGGGAGAAACTACAAGGGGAGAATTGCGAGAAGCCTGGTGGGAATTCTATACTTCCCATTCAATTTTTTCTTTACACTTAAGACTAAAAAATATAGTCTCTTAATTTAAAGTGTGTGTGTGAGTGTGTGTGTGTGTGTGTGTTTGTGTGTCTGTGTGTAAAACACAGGAACAAAAACCAACAAACTACATAAATTATTTGGAATATGTTTGATTTTTAAAACTTAATACAAAGTATATATATAGAAATCATCCAAGGGATTGAAGAATAATATACACTAAAAGAAAACTAATGAACAGTTCACAGCAAAAGAAATACAAATAGCTTTTCTACAGCTACACATAATGAAGGAGATGTGGATTAAAATTCAGTACCATTTTTAGGCTAACGAATTGGCAAACAGAGTTTGATCATGCAAGGGTGTAGGAAGATAGGCGCTCTCTTATCTCACGTCTCCTTAGTGAAACTGGAAGCTGGAATACAACTTCTAGAAAATTTAACCATGTGAACTAAATTGAAAACCCACATATTCTTTAATTAACAAGTTTATTTTTATGGGTTCACGTGTAGAAATGTTCATAGATGGACACAAATGCTTACCTAAAATGTTTGTCTGAGATTGTTTATAGTAAGGACAGACTGGGACTTGCCTAAATGGCCATCAGATTACAGGAACGATGGCACATCCCTGGGCACAAAGATCATGTTTTCTTCAGAAAGTGGATTTGTCAGTGTTAACAGGGAATCTTGGAGGACACATTCAGAAGCAAAGGGGTGAGAGAGTGGCAGGCATCAGGAGTGAAAAAGATCCACCCTAGTGTTCCTTAAGCGGGGGGTGTAAGAGAGAGAGAATCTATGCACTGACTGACCAGGGAAGGATGCAGAGATATGAGGGGGGATTTTTACTAATTTTTTAATATTTTTTAGTTGTAGAGGGACACAATACCTTTATTTTATTTTTATGTGGTGTGGAGGCTTGAACCCCATGCCTTCCACATTCAAGGCAAGCACTCTACCACTGAGCTACAACCCCAGCCCTTGCTTTTACTATTTATTTTTATTTTCTTCAAACTTTTCCCATGTACACAGACCTTAAAATAAGGCCAAAAACAAAAATCGAAACCTAAAAAACTAAGACCATCAGCAAACGTCCTTAACTAGATGATTAAGTAAAAGTTACCTATCTGAAAAATAAAAGCCAGGTGTTTTAGTGATATATTAGAAGCAGCCCTCATTAAATTCAGATAGAAAATAAAGATAATCACTGTCCATGATGTTAGCACCGTACCCAGGCCCGCTTCAATGCAATAAGATGGGGGGTAACATAAATGTTAGAAACTACACAAAATTATCACCTTTGTAAATGATTTGATTGTTTAGATGGAAAATCCAGAAAAAAGTCAACTGCAACATTATTAGAACTTAAATTTTTATTAACCATTAGAAGGTTTTATTTATTAGAAGGTTAGAAAGTGAACAAATACAAGATTCATATACAGAAATCAATGATTTTCTCACCCCTTCACCAAAACCAATCTAAAAGGGCAACTGGAAAACAACATTCAAAACAGCCACAAATTTTCAAAGTATGCAGGAATAAGGACAGGAGAAAACGTGTCAGGTCTTTGTTGGGAAAATTATGAACTTCACCGAAGAATATAAAATAACATTAATAGGGAGATATACCATGATATAAAGTTGTCAGCTTTCCCATAAATTGGTGTCTAAATTTGGAAAAATTCCTATCAACCTGGCAGTGGATTTTTTTTTAACTTGACAAGCTTATTATTAAATTTATGTATAGGAAAAAAATATCAAGAATAAACAAGAAAATTTTGGTATAGAATAACAGTGATACTACTCGGTTAAGAAAGGGAAATAAAAATGGCGGTTGTATGGGAAAAAGATATCAAACTTCACCAGTAATTGGAGAAATGCAAAATAAGAAAATAGTGACGTTTTTGTCCTTAAATATCCAAAAGACCCTGTAAGGGGAGAGAATCATAAGCTCGCAGTTAATGGGCCATTCTCAAGGGCAGTTTGGCAGTAAACTCCAACTGTGTCCTGTCCTCCCAGCACTAGTCAGATACAGGTTCAATGTCTGCTCCTAAGATGGGTACACCCCAAAGTATGATCTAACATGCTCTTCTGACATCATGCCTGACCCAAAAGGTTAAACACAATTCAAATTCCCACTAATAAAAAATGATTTTAAAAAATAAGCTGGATGTGATGGCCACACCTGTCATTCCAGCTATACTCAGGAGGCTGAGGCAAGAGGATCACAAGTTTGAGGCCAGCCAGGACAACTCAGTCAGATCCTGTCTCAGAGGTAAGAGCAACCGTGTTCAATCCCATATGGCAAATAAATAATCAGTCTATTTATAGTGACACAACAAGAATGCCAAGATACATGATTAAATATCAAAAGAAAATTATAGAACGGTGGATATTGTGAGACAAAGTTCACATTGCAATGTCACACATACATGCACGTGCATAAAGGCATGGAATAAAAACAACGTCTGAGTGACTTGGGGGACAAGAACTGGAGATGTGATGGAATCAAGGGACCTTGTGCTTCCTCTGCATTGTTTGAAATTGCAAAATGAAAACATAACCATGTAGAAACTGTTAATTTCTTAAGTTCCCCCAAAAGTAAATGGGACAATTTTAAGTTTATTTATATAACTGCACATCTTATTTTATAAGGATCTGAATATTTTCCAATCTTATTAAAAACCATGAAACTATTTCAAAGACCAAAGGGTAGCACTGGATCAGAAGGCATATGCTTTTAGAATGACTGGTTAAATAGTAACATCACGAAACTCCTCACGAGTCTTCTGGGAGGATTGGGGTTCCCGTGGAAGGGCTGCACTTTTGTCAAAAGAGAACTTTCCTTTGGTTTCTTTTTCAAAAACTCTGTGTAGCTTCTCTAGGGAACGAATGTGAAACAGCTCCACAGCTCGTTATATCGTCTTGGAAAGCGTCTGAAGTTTGGGACCATCATGGCCTCCTTATAGACATAGGATATTTGGTTATTTGAAAAGCCATCGAGACAAGATGGAACATAGTCACTTGCCCAGAGATTGAAATTTCTAGAAACATGTTGACTTTTATCTGGGGGAATCTTCTTACGTCCGAAGCCCTGGGGAAGAATGACAAGATCAGAGGGGAAACATTCAAGATCACATAGTTTTGAGATTTGCAATGAAACCAGCTACATGATGTGTGTTATGTTTAAATGTACCCTGCGCCACCTTTCACAAAAGGTCCCCTTGGCCAGCCTGCTGGATTCCACAAACCTACACTGCAGCCTGGTAGTGTCTCGCGCTTTCCTGTGCTACCAGGGGGCTGGACTTTCAGAGACGTGGAAGGCAGAACCACAGTGAACCCAGCCATCAGTGCCCGCTAACTGGCCTCAGATCCCAGGGACCCCAGCAGATCTTTGCATCCCTGGTTGCCTCCTCATTACGCAGCAGGACAGATGCATCTTTCTCTAAGAAGATGGGAGGCTGAATTCCTTCCCAACCCCGGGTTCCCAGGAAGGAAACAGAACCTCTGTCTCTGCCCACAGGCTCACATGTTAATTTGTGACACCAGACACGGGAACCCGAGAATTACCATGTACTCAAAGTTGTACACTTGATTTTATCACAAGTAGGTGAAAACGAAAAAAGAAAACACTATGCTAACACAAAGGACCCAGAGGAGGCGGCCACTAGGTCACCCAGACTTCGCATCAGTCAGTGAGGGCTCTGTTCACAAGGGCCAGCAGCAGTCAGGTTTGCAGAGGGAGAAGAACAGCACACCTAAACTCAGACCATCGGAGCAGAGTTTATGAAGGGACTGCAGGTGGCCCCCTGTATTCTCGAGTCCTACAACCAAGGATGCAGGCAGCCAACCTCCAATTCAGCTGACTGTGGGTGGAAAATATATTTTTTTAAACTGAACCTGTTAGATGTATACAGATTTTTTTTGTGTGTGACATTATACCCTGAGCAATACAATATAACAATTACTGACCCTGCATTTACATTTTTTGAAGTATTAATTAACGTAGAGATGATTTGCAATACACAGGAGCATTGCATAAGTTACATGCAAATCCTACACCATTTATACCAGGGACTTGAGCAGGCTGATGTCTGAAGGTCTCAGAACCAGTCCCCGTGTATATTGACGGACGAGTTGGTGCGTGAGGGGGACCTGCAGGGGCCATGCAATGGCTCTAAGGTAGTCCACATAGACCAGCCTGTGGGGCCAGGGCCATGGGGGTAGGAAGCAAGTGGCTCTGGAGAGACAAACAAGATGCTGGATACACCAGAAAATGTAAGAAGACACAACAGGAACAACAAAGATAAGGGGGAAGAGCAGGAAGGAGAGCAGCAGGTAAAACTGCAATTATGTCCAAATAACTGGTGACTTTGTGACTAAGAAATGTGCTGGGACGTTCAGTAAGAATTCACAGAAAGGGGGGCTGGGGCTGGGGCTCAGGGGTAGAGCATTTGCCTAGCATATGTGAGGCACTGGGTTCAGTTCTCAGCACCACATATAAATAAGTGAATAAAATAAAGGTCTACTAACTACTTAAAAAATACTAAAAAAAAAAGAATTCACAGAAAGGAAGAAAGGGAGGGAGCAAGAAGGAATGAGAGAGAGAGGAGGAGGAGGGGGGATGAATCTACAACTGAAATTGCAGGATTTGGCCCTGTCTGGGGAAGCCAGGTCTGCAGCTCCGATGTCCAGGCGGAAGCCCTGGAGTGGCACCTCTGGGAGCGAGCGAGCCTAGCTAGAGCCACCAACAGCCCCAAGAAGGGACATGCAGAGATAAGCACTTTAAAAGACTTGCCTTCTCCTTGGGGAAGAGCTAGAGATATCCATTTATATAATCAGAATAACATGACGTTAATATATGTATTAAACATTTATACTTGAAGGTAACTACTAGCAGAAAAGCAACAGAAATCAAAGGGAGCAAATAAATTCAGCCAATCTAGCAAAATAAGGAGGGCGGGGGGGATAATCACGACCTGCACATGAGGGCTGGGGCTGTAGCTCAGTGGTAGAGAGCTTGCCTCACATGTGTGAGCACTGGGTTCGATCCTCAACACCACGGATATACATACGTACATACACAAAATGATATCGTGTCTGTTTACAACTAATATATATATATATTAGTACATTGACACACATACTTGATTTTATCATATATATGTATATTTTATATTTTATCATATATATGTCATATATATATATATATATATATATATATATATATATATATATATGACATGCACACAAGAAACAAGAAACATGAGAAAGGACAGAAATAAAACCAAAAACACAAGCTGTCATAATAATATGAATGGGTTAAATTCTTTCATAAAGAAACGAAGATTCCTGGATGTTTTAAAAAGCAATGCTGTATACTATTTATAATGGAAGACAAACCCAAAGCAATATCACTAAAAATGATGAAGACAAAGGAATGCAGCATAACCTAAATAACATTAGCAAAAAGGTGGTGTAGTGTCCTGGCAGACAGGTAGAGCCCAGGCTGAAGGCACTGAGGCCTGTCAGGAGCACTCCATGCTGGTGGGCGGGGCAAAGGCTGCCTGGAGATAAAACAATTGGGGTTACTGTGCTGAAAGACAAGGTAAGGCAAAACCAAGAATGCTTAGAAATTCAAGAATAATCTTAGAAGCAGAAACTGGAACATCAAGTAGAAAAATAAGAATAAGAAAGGTTGCAATAACAAGTTGGACATTAATAAAAAAAACTTTGTAACTCAAAGGGGAAATTATGCTCTTTTTAAACCCTGATAAAACACTTCAAAATTACAAAGATAATTTCTATAATTCAAAAATTCAAAATCACAGATCATACACTATAAACTTACTATAGCCCATAAAACTAAATAGTAGCAACATCTATCAACTTTGTTAGATGGCCTAACCAAATTCTAACCATCTAGAAAATTCAAAATACTCTATAAATTATTTTTTAGTTAAAATAGAAATTAAAAATTAGATCATAGACTATTTAGAAGCAAATAATGATGACAACTTAATTAGAAAAACCTTTGCAACATATCCAAAACAATAATCTGAAGAACATTCATGGTCTTCATAGATTAATTAACCAAAATTACAACTGAAAACATTTCTAAAAGAATAGCAAAATAATAGTATTTTTAAATATTTTTTAGTTGTAGATAGACACAATACCTTTATTTTATTTGTTTATTTTTATGTGGTGCCAGGGATTGAACCCAGTGCCTCACATATACTAGTCAAGAGCTCTACCACTGAGCCACACTCTGGCCCCCAAATAATAGTATTTTAAGAGAGATTATACCACTAAATTTAAAATGAGTTAGATATATTTTAGGCAAATACAACAGCAAAATCTACCCAAAAGGAGGAAGAATGTTTGAATAGATTAATTCCCAAAACAGAAAAGGAAAAAGTAGTTTTAAAAAACTTAACTCAAAAAGGCATTGAACCCAAGTAATTTCATGGGCAAATTCTGTCCAACCTTCTTTAAACTTAAAGTCTCAATGTTATGTAAACTATTCCAGGACACAGAGAAGGCTGAAAAGCTTGCAATGTCTTCTGCAAGACTCTGGTGACTCTGGTGAAGTGCCTGTGGCAGGATCCTATCTGAGCACTAACAAGGTACACACTCACACATCTGTGTGTGTGTGTGTTTGTGTGTGTGTGTGTGTGTGTGTACTGCAGGCAAAGCTCCCCTTCCATCTGAAAACCATCACTAGCAGTGAGTCATCAAGGTGAGATGGTCAGAAGGGAAAACAAGGGAGTGAATTTCATTTCTAGTTTTTTATAATTCCATGGTTTTTGAGTTCTCTTTTAAAGGCATGCTACTTTGGTGATTTAGATAACAACATTAATCTCTTCATTAGAAGAGGCAGGCTGGTGCATGCGTGGGTTCTATACTCAACACTGCAGAGGAAAACCAGAGATTGGGTGGTTGGTGCTGTTTTAGGTTAGAGCCACTTAGATTTAGTTAGGACACTGTAGACTGGAGGAAAGCCCATAGAGTTGCCATGGGGATTCAATGAGACAACATGAGATGCTGGCCTCTGGCAGTTTAAGTAAATGATGGCTATGACTAACAGCATGGTCCCCACCATCCTGGACTTTCAGGTTTGGTGAGGATTCCCAGAGCTCTCCTGACCACCTTCTACCTAAGGCCCTGCAGCCTTGAATGTGCAGTTAGGGACATGGAAGGACATAGGCATACCACAGTGCTACTAGGCACTAGGAATGTGAGTCCTCAAAATAGGGGTGTGTAAAATACAAACTGGAGTTTAAAGACAGCTTGGATTAATTAATTAATATATCATTAATAACTTGCATGTATAGATTACATGTTGAATTGATAATTTGGAGGAAATATTGTGTTGAATAAAATATATAAATTCTCGGGCTGGGGCTGTAGCTCAGTGGTCGAGTGCCTACCTCCCACGTGTGAGGCACTGGGTTCAATCCTCAGCACCCCCGCATAAAATTAAATAAACATATTGTGTCCAACTACAACTAAAATAAATTTTAAAAAATACAAACTCTCTTGACATATCTTCTTTTTTTTTAAGAATTTCTGTTTTAGTTGTAGATGAACACAATACCTTTATTTTATTTATTTATTTTTTTACGTGGAGCTGAGGATGGAACCCAGTGCCTCACACATGCTAGGCAAGCACTCTACCACTGAGCCACAATCCCAACTCCTCCTTGACATATATTCTGATAAACCTGTTGGTAGTTGAAAATATCCTAAGTCACAAATGCATATAAGCTATGCAGAATGTATGCATGCCTATAATCCCAGCAATTTGGGAGGCTGAAGCAGGAGGATTACAAATTCAAGGCCAGCCTCAGCAACTTATCAAGACCCGGTCTCAAAATAAAAAGGGCTGGGATGTGGCTCAGTAGTAAAGGGTTCAGTCCCCAGTAGAAGAAGAAGAAGAAGAAGAAAAAGCCTCTAATGTTATGTAAAACTTCCTGACTAACCTAGCTTAGCACTACAGGGCTCTGTTATGGTCTGGCAGTTTCCATGGTGAGGCTTCCCAACCAGACCTGCCTGGGGGCAGCGGCCGCCTGCTACTGTCAGTCATCCCAAGAGAGTGTGGTACCATATATTGATACCTGGGAAAAGAGCAAAGTTCAAAATTTATGTATGGTTTCTCCTGAAAGCCTATTACTTTTGAACCCCACCATTAAGTTGAAAAAATCAAACCTTCATAAGTAGAAAAACATTATTAACTTCACCTGTTTCTTTTTACTTACTAAAGCTCCAAGAAAACTTAAAATCACATACACAGCTTGCTCTATATTCCTATCACAGTGCTATTAACCACCACTAACAAGTGCTATCAGACTTCAAGTTCAACAATGACAGGGAACTCACCACCTGTAGAGAAAAGGTAACTAGGTACTCGGAAGTCCTTCCTTCTATTATGTTAGCTTTTCCCTCCTGGATCCCTCCTTGAGGACCCGGCTCTGTCATCCAGAGACATGCATGTTCCTCCTTCCTAGGACAGATCTTCACAAGAAAGCTCACAAGACACCATGTATGGGAAGGGCACTTTGGAAAAGCTTGAGAGGCACATTAACAGGACAGAAGGTTAGTGCAGACTTGAAAACTGCTGGCCACTTTGCGAACTCCAGGAGGCGTTTCTTGTAACCTGTCTGAGTCTTCTTGAAGACCCCACTCTGTTTGGACCCTGTTCAGTTTCCGAGATCAGTCTTCTGTCTCCCGCAGGCCTCTGAAAATCAAGAGCCCTGAGGCTACTCCCTGATTTATCAGTCATTTGGAAAGAAATACTCACAGAGTCAAAGTAGTATCCAGAGTTCTCAAGACTGTGACGATTGTCATGCACAGAGAAGGGGAAGTTGTCCTTCGCTGCTTGCTGGAAAGAGTGAAGGAGGAGATGGGAAGGCACACGTCAGAACTCCCCAGAACTCTGGGGCACTGTCAGACTAGTATGTGGCAGGAAGGAGGCCCGATGGGGCAGAGCGATCGCTCAGTGAGAGGACTCAACCCGCCCCAGCAACAGCAGGAACATGGGGATGTGGGTGTACGTGTCGGGGACCTGAAACTCAGCCTTACTGCCAATTTTCTAAAAATCAGAAAAATCCTCTTTCCAAACACCTGCTCTGGAGGCAGGGATAGGGAAAGCATTCAGGTTCACAAAATAAAAGCTGAAAAAGAATTTTGAGGTCACATGGACCAGTTTCTCTAACCAGTAAGGATCCCAGGAGACCAGAACCCTGGTCTTGGCAGGACTAGGCCCACGCCAGCTCTTCCCCATGCCGCCACAATGCCCTGAGTTGCTCATGAGCTGGCCAGGGAGGTGGACAGGGATGCCAATGACCCAAGAGCACCACCTGAGACGACTATAGGGAGCTCTGCTCACTGTGGTCTAGGAGGCAGCCACTCTTACAGAATATCCAGCCTGGCACAAGGACCCAACAGGAAGTGGTCACTGTGCAAGAGCCTTGCTAGGAAGAACTGCCGGCCAGAAGGCCACAGGGCTGCCCCTTGAGAGCCACAGAGCTTGCAGCTGCAAGCCGACTCACCTTCTCCCGTTTGTATATGGGTGGCAGCTTCCCGTCCACTCGTCCAGATGAGTGTGGATAATGAGGCTCTTTCAAAGTAGCACTAGTGATGGACTCTGGTGTCGTCTGCGTTAGTCCAATGTGAGGGAACTGGAAATCAGCACACACCCTGATTAGAGCTGGACCCCCCCAGACTATAACCAAGGCTTAGTGTCTCCTCTGTAAGGTGACTAAAGTGCAGTTTGGGTGTTTCTGGCATGCAGTGGAAATGGTATGATTTGGTAATTTTCAAGACAAAATAAAAATAAAATTGTAATAGTCCAGATCCATCCCTGCGGTTGTCTCAGGTTGTAGGACCATCCTGCTGTGTGTGTGGGAGCCTGGTGAGGAGGGTGAGGGCCTGGAGTGTGCACCTGCGCACTGGGAGAAGACACCAACAGGCTCTCTGCGATCCCCACTATTCCAGGAGCTCCCTCCTAGGATCCCATCAGAGGGATGGACCAACCTCCCTTCAGGTAGGCACGAAGGGGGCCTGAGACAAGGGGAAGGTGAGGGGTGAGGACGCTGACTCCCCACTGCTATGTGAGGCAGAGGATAGGAGAAGTCAAGGAGGGAAAAGGGGGGAAGGAGAAAATGAAGGAAAGACAGGATAAGGAAGGTTATTTGGGGTTGTCCTCAGCATCTCCCTACAAAGGGAAGAAAGGAAACAGGGCTGGGCCGAGGGGGGTTGTCCCAAACAGGGCCTCAGCAGATGCTCTGGCAAGTTGTGGGCACAGTGTGGTCCTTCAAAGTTGCCCTGAATCGGGGTGAGGGGCTCTGGCCTTTGTGTGCTCTTTGGCCATGGGATCCCTAAGGTGTTCTCGGCACCCAGAGCAACGGTCCTTCATCCCTGACGCAAGCATGACTGGCACCGGATGCCCCCGGGAGCTCACCCTAGTTTATGTGAATGGCACTTCTGAAAAGCAATCCCCAAAAAAATGAGCTTTGAAGTAGGGATCTCTGGGAGAAGAAAACAAATGGAAGCTAAAGCCAGCAAAAGTCAAGACCCGATTCCTCTAGGGAAGAAGAATCATCCCGTGGTGGCTGGGACCAGGCTCTAGGAGCAGAGGGCCCGAGCGCAGTCCAGCCCTCTCTCTCCTGCTAGGTGACAACTTTTCCAAGCCTCAGCTTTGTTTATCTGTAGAGTGGGATAATAATGCCTACTCAACAGGGTGGATTCGATTAAAAGAGAAAATGCATGTACCAGGTAGTGCTCCATCATGGTTGGCAGGTTCTCTAGTTGCTCATAGCTGTCCTCTTCTTTGTCCTCAAACCTAACGCCATTGCCTTGGGCCAGTCCCCCCTTCTTCCCTTTGGGAGTATGACATTGCTGTCCACCCTCTCAAGTCACAATACCACTGTGTATTCAGGAGGGTTTGATGAATGTCTGCCCACAGGTGTGTTCAGTATGTTACATTTGTGTAAAAAGGCCAGGGGGTCATGTTATAAATGTCATATATGTGAGAGGAGGGTGTGGAATCCATAGGAAGCAAAGGACACACAGTCATGGGTGGATCAGAGTGGAAGGAAGGAAGAAACAGAATGAGCCGTGTCAGCCATCACCATGGACGTGAGTAAACTATCCATGCACACAAAACCATGTGTGGTTGACAAGGACACACAGAAAGAGAAGAACTCCCTCTGAACATGTTTAAATGGCTGCCTGTGGGTGAGGGGAGGGGAAATGGGGGTCAAGGGCAATATACTCCTACGTGCCTCTGTGTGCACAAACTTTCCAGAGGACACACAGGGAACTGGCCACCAGGCCCTCTGAGGAAGGGCCCCAGGGAAGGGGTGACTTTCTCTCCACTGACCACCACTGTGCACTTAAGTGTTTCTTAACTAACTTGTGTTATTACATTGTCTTTTTTCAACAAAAAATAAATGTATTTGTTTCTGTTGAGAAATGTCATATATATTTCTGGTTTTAAAAACTCAAAAAATAAAGAAAAACGTAGGAAGTAAAACACCCCCGAGATCCTGTGGCCCTCTCCCCTTAACCCTTTGGAAACCATCCCTTCATGATCCTATGCAAATGTGCATCTATAGGCCCAGATCACTTGACATGATATGGTATGATACATACATGATATGATATGACATCATGGATGATTACTTTATCTGTATGACTTCCAAAAGCTGTGGATACCTTTTTATGTATTGGTACTTCAGGTTGCCTTCTGTGCCCTCTCTGTCACCTCTACTGCACCCCAGAGGACAGTACTGAGTGATCCCTCGTGTGATCACCAACCCGTATACACATGGAGCTTTACACTGCTTTACCAATACCACATGGCATCGGACCTGCTGCCTTACCTTGCTTTTGTCATTTAACATATATCCTAAAGGTTTTCAGTCAACTCACACATGTATGTTTCTAGTTCATTCTGTGCCCTATATTATAAATGTTTTTGAAGCTACATACAACTAACACCAAGGGGCTCCAGGCTCACCACCCTCCCTGTGGCTTTCCTTGGGCCTGGCTGAGCCCCTCTCAGTTGGGGACACCTCTTCTGACATCAGGAATGATTGCTCTCACCCGCTAAATGACGACGGACTTGAGTTCATTTGTATTCTGCCAGTCTGTGGACTAAATCGCTGTTTTAAAAAAATGGCACTAGCATTTTAATTTCCCTCTTTTAACATATATATTTAATGGCTATAACATGATAGCTATGAAATAAACCCTTCTGTTAGATATTGTAACTGTGAAATATAGCTTTTTAACTAGTTGGCGGTGAAATTTTTGCTGCATTCAATCACTCAATGACTGAAATATTAAATAGGAAAGTGAAAGTATGTGGGAAAAAGCCTTTGCTGTGCGGCGACAGCCAGATTACAACCAGCAAGGTCAACTGCAAAATGACTGTCACCTCTAATGTGGCAATTACTGTCCTCCCAAATGGGCTGCTGCTGACTCCAAGCCAACAATTTCTTTAATTTTCTCAACTCGTCTACGAGTTACTTTGGGAAACTTCCTGATCAGCAATATTCTTTTTATATTCTTAGGTGCTGACAGCAGAGAGGACCCATGCCAAAGATTCAAGTCAAACCCTGGGGGACAGTGGCCTTCCCCGAAACCCGGGCACCAGGCTGCATTCCCAGGCTCTTTACCGGAGCATGGAATGAACTTTCTACCCTTGAAATGCAGACTCTTGCTTTCTCTAGGCCGTTTGAAATGACAATGTGGTTGTCTCTAGACTCTTGCAGCTGAAGTGGCCACATGACCCAGTGAGCCAGAGGCATGAGCCTGCAGGCCCAGCTCCTAGGAAAGCTCTGGATAAGAAAGGGGCAGCCTTAGCCAGCGGGTGTCTTGTCTTTTTTGTCCTTTGAACTTCCCCTATTTTCTTTCCTGGGCTGTGGACTCACTGCCTGGAGTTGGAATAGCCCTGCACTAAGGATGGCAGAATAGAAGACTGAAAGGACCTGGGCCTCAGAGGACTGGGGGGCCCTGTCCCAGCCCTGCACCCTGCAGCCCTGCTTCTGGATTCTACTGTTACTTGAGAAACCGAAACCCTAACTGGTAAGATGCTACAGTTGGCTTTTTATAATATTCAGTCAAACATGATCCTAAATGATAGCTAAGTGATAGAGAAGTAGCAGCTACTTAGTTCGAGAAATTTGTATTTTTCTCTTTATAGGAAATTAGTGTTATATAGTGGACACTATTCCCCATTTTACTTTGGAGCTTCGAGTCAAATTCTTCCTAATCGCAGTCTCTTATTCTAAATACACTTAAACTGATTATAGATTTTTATTTTAATTCTACTTAATTTATTGTGCATATTTTCCATATATTACTTCCAATATCAGTGAAATGAAGCAGGGCGTGCATTTTGTGTGTGTGTGCACATGTGTGTATGTGTGTGTGTGTGTGTGTGTGTGTGTGTGTGTGGTGCTGGGGATGAAAGCTAGGGCCTCGCACAAGCTAGGCAAGAGCTCCATCCCCAGCCTTACACTGAGCACTTCTGAATGACTCATCTCATTAATCCCACCTTGGTATACTATGCTCCCATTTTACAGGTAAAGAAACTGAGATTAGACTATTTGTCTCAGTCCAAGGTTACATCTGACTAACAACAATCAGTTTTTTTAAAGACCCAAATTTGCCAAGGCCTTTCTATTTTTTTTTTTTTTTTTTTTTTTTTTTTTTGCTTTAAACAAACAAATAAAAATTGTAACCGTTTTCTGCATATTGCTGCTCTTGAAAAAAGTCAGCCAGCTTTTCCCCAGGGTTTGCCTCTCCCACGGGTGTTGTGGAGGGCACCTGGAGGACTTCCTTTTGTGAGTGAGCTGTATCGATTGGAAACACTTAGAATGCACACAGCAAAGAGCCAACAAGAGAAGCCGGGGTCTGCAGGGCTGGGCCGCCCGCAGGAGGTGTCCTGGAGGTGCCAGAAGAGTGGCCGCCCACTGGACTATGTCAGGGCTGCCGCAGGGGGCTCCTGCTGGCAGGTTGCCTTGAGCCCAGGGTTTGGGAACAACCTGGGCAACATTTACAAAGTGGGGAGGGGCTTGGGGCTGTGCTCAAAGCTGGGAAGGGAAGGTTTCCCAGGGACAGGGAGGGGTGATGTGCATTCCTAGACTCTGCCAGTTTCATGGGGTGGGCTAAGGGAGTCAGATACCAGCCGACAGGAGTCTGTTTAGGTTTCTAGTTTAATATGAACTCCTTCAACAGATACTTATCAAGTGTGTCTTGTGTATTAGATCAAATTCTAAGCTTTGGGGAAACATCAGCGAGCAAAAAAGATCAAGGCCCAGCCCCCATGAAGCTTCTATTCTAGGAAGCAGAGATGACTAATGTCCGTCACCTATCAAGGTGGGTAGAGTCTGTCAGAAGATAGATGTTGAGAAAAAAAAGAAGGACTAGAACAGGCTGCCTAGCGGGCATCTACACGGTCCAGCGAGCAGAGAATTTTACCCGCATTATTTCATTTAATTCTCCTACAAATGTAGAGGTTCCGGTTTCACTGAAGAAGGAATTGAGGCCAGTGGAAGGGGCTTGTCAAAGGTCATGCTGCTTTAGGAAGAAGGGGATAGGCACTCACTTCTGTGCCCAAGACCACATCCATGTGGTGTGAGGAGGTGTCCAGAGGGCACCGTCTCTCTTACCCATCTTCCGTCCTTGTCTGGCGGAGGGTTGAAGCGTCTCCCTTTGGGCATTCTCTCCAGGAAGCTGAGGGGGGCTGAGGTTGGCACCCTCACTGCTCCATGGCCCCAGAAGCTCTATACACTCGAAGGGCCAGGCCTTCTCTCCCTTCCTGGTCTCTCCCCCTCAGCTCTGCAGGGGCGGGGGGCATTGTTGCCATGGAGCGGGGCTCACCATCACAATGGGTGCACAAGTCTTCTGAAGCCCCTGAGGATTCCTGTCTCTGGTTCCTTGCAGGTGAGGCTCCCCAAAGTAGGAAGCAGAGAGCTACCAGGTCCCAGGGGAGGAAGTCCCAGGGATGGGTCAAACAGGGAAGGACAAGGTAAGGTAATCCTGGAGTAATGGCGAACACTTTGCACCTCCAAATCCTGGAACTAATACTATTTGAGTTGATGTCCCCATGATAACCCTTTGTCCAACCTCTTAGTTACCATCCCTGGGCAGAGGGTGATCTTGTCCATATCAGGAGCACTTCTATACCAGGTTCCACACCTGCCACTGTCTCCTTCCATGACTCTCTGTGTCCCAACACACTTACAGGTGCTCTGTCCTGCCTGCACAGCACGGAGGCCCAAGGAAGTAGCATTCATGAATAGTCATTATATGCCACGTGCTACACTAAAGGAGACACTTCCCTGTGTTTTTATTTGTTTTCCATGACAAATTTCAACCTTTATAAATGGGGAAATGAGGGCCGCCCAGCCAATGGATGGGGCACTGGAGGTCAAACCAAGGTGATGGGACAGTTCCAGAGCCCAGGAGCCTTTCCAAGGACCACCTGGCCTCCCCGAGGCTGCAAAGGCTGCTCCTGAAGCCTGGCCCTCCTCCCTGGGCCTGGCTGACACACAGGCACCACCTTGCTTCTGCTCCTGACCATGCTCGGCTGCCTTTCTCCTTTGCTGTCTGACAGACTCTCTCAGCTGCTCCATGGGAGGATAGAGTGACACCCACGGAAGCCTCTATCCCACTCTGTCTCTTCCTAAGAAATTATGTCCTTAAAACTCCCCTCCCAAATCACCTCCCTGGGTACTAACAGGAGTTGCTAAGGAAGTGAGATGGGAACTCGTCCTCTGCCAGTCAGACCGAGAGGTGGGCTCCTGGCTCTGAAGCCAGAGGTGCAGCAGGCCTGCTGCAGCTGGGACACTGAGAGCCACATGTCGGGAGAGGGTAGGAGGGGACAGAGCAGCTCTGCTGTGCTCCAGCCGCTGCGCCCGCCCCAGGCAAGCGATGCTGACCTGGGGGTCACGACCCCTTCCTGGGACTCTTCACCTTCAGCAGGTGCTGCCGCCTGCTCCCCAGTGCCGCAGTGGAACTCCTCCCGCCCAGCAGCACCACCAGAGTCCTGTTGATCCCCAGCCTGGCCAAGATTTGGTATATGGATTAGGATCAAGTTCAGCCGGGACAGGAAACCCAAAATAACAGGGCTTAAACACAATCCATGTTTATTCTCTCTGTCGGGCAGATCTGCCACATGATCCTCAGAGATGAGGCTCCCCCCCTACTTGTCACCACTCCGCCATCCCCGGAGAGCAGCTGTTACCTTGTGGCCCCAAATGTGACATCTGGATTCCAGGCAGCACAGCGGAGGAAGGGAAGTCCCAATATATCATGTTAGACCGATCCCCGACCCCTGGGCCAGGACACACACTTGTCATGAGTTTACGAAAGTCCCTGGCAGCTGCACACAACACTTCTTGTCATGTGACACAGCCTAAGCCACAGGACCACACCTTGCAATCGCCTCCAGTGGTGGGGACCAGGATTCAGCTATTCCTGCCCCTAGGGTTAATGTGGAATAGGCTTTGTTCTGGTGGGGTCTCTGTCCGGCTAGGAGTTCTGTCACCACCACAGGAGAGACAGAGAATGCATGTCAGAGGACAACCAGTGGCCCTGCCCAAAGGGCGCTCCCTAACCTTGAATTTGAATTTCCTTGTATCTTAGGGGTAAGCCTAACTTCATTCCTCACAGCAAAGTTTGCCAGCACAGCAGAAGAGGAGGAAGCCTGCCGTCCACTCTCAGCACCATGGCAACATGGCACCCAGAAAATACTTGGTCAATTTTAAAGCACTTTGCAAAAGCAAGAAGAGTGCATGTGGAAAAAACTTCAATGTCCACTAAGTTCTTCACTGTCCATTTTAAATAACTTGCCCATCGACCCCAAGATATAGGCTGATTACTTTTCTTTTGCATGTACCACCCACCCCCATTCACTGTCCATCCCCACTGTTCTGCACCCCCAAGCCCAGCTACAAAGACTGTATCGCCTATTCCTTGACCCTTTGGTCAAATTTATCCAGAAGGAAGGACCAGTGTGAATTGGAACTAGAACCCAGGTGTACTGAAGCCAAGGTCAATACCAGCACCAAACAAGGTTTGTTCCACTACAGTTCCTTGACCCTGTTAGATTATTGGGCAGTTACTTTACAGAGGATGCCTTTAATTCCCTTTCCTAATCTTTCTAAAGCAGGCCCTTTGAAATGCCCACACTCAGCCATAGTGCCCTCCAAGGTGAGCTCTTCTAGACCAAGGACCAATTGATTGACATTATGTGCTACTCCAGGGCTCTCTCCTGAAGCAAAGGCAAGGGTCCGGGTGGGATCCTACCAAGTCGAGGAGGCGGGGGTGGTACAGGAAGCAGCTGGTCCTGACCCTAGGGTTAAAGGTGAAGCCTGTAAGAGGAGAGGAAGCCATAGACCCAGAATCTAAAACCTAAAACCAGCGCCGTTTACAACACAGCATTTGTTATATGTTACCACCAGTCCCCACCAGTGGACCAAAACTCTTTTAGAAACAAAACCTCCTTTTTAAATATGTTGTGCATCTTTTAGTCTTATGCTCTGTTAAACCATGTAGATGAACACTAAGTACATTTCAATATCCTTTTGAATGGTTGTTATGACTTCTAATAAAGTTGTCCAAGAAAATCAAAACCAAATAAAGAAACCTTGGCCAGGAAAACGAAATAGAATTTTTCTTCAACTAGGAGTTCTCAGTCACAGATTAGGGTGGGGTTTGTTCATCGTTGGGGCTATAATTTTTCAGAGGTCAAGTGACTGGGCTGTACTTTGTGACCTGCTATTCTGAAAACACATCCTGCAGCGCTCAAGGAATTCAGACCTCAGGGCTGAGAACACAGAGGGTCAGGTGCGGTCCTGCCTCCTGCCTTTGCACGTTCTGTGTCCAAAATGGCCTGCCGGGGAGTACGTGCAGGGCAGCATGAGTGCATGGTGGGGCTTACCAGTTCCTTCAACAAACATTATTGCCAGTCCACTGTGGGCTAGCGTGATTTCTAGAAACACGACAGCAAACACCAAAAAGCAGTTCTTTAAAAAAAAAAAAAAAAGCAAATCATGACTTTGCAATGCATTCAATGACCCATGCCCCAGATTACTAATAAACCAAAAATTATTTTCGTTGAACTGTCTACAAGATTTTATAGCAAATTATTTTGCTCACTGTATTTTTTTTTTGATATGGCAGATTTTGTGTGCTTAGAATTTTAGATCTCTTTCATCCACTGAATTAAGGATTTCATAAAAGGTGGATATGTCTGTTTCAGGTCTTTCCAGTGCAATGTGCCATTCCTTGTCTTGATTAATGATTTGTCTTTTGCAGGAGATAAAGTGGTAGATTATCGCTGCTATGCAGAAAAGTTCTCCCATGGGTGTGCACATGTCCCCCCAGCAATGCACCCACAAACACCCAGATTCTATACACAGGCACGCTGTGTTTTGTCACACTACCAAATAAAATTGCATTTTCAGTTTGTGTCTACAAACCCTGGACAATTCAATAGGCACTTGGGGAAAGCCGATCCATTTGCATGTGGAGGGCTGACCCTCTGAGAAGTTCTCAGGTGTCTAAACTAAATCACATTTTGTTTCACCCTGCAAGAGTGAGTCTGGTTTCTTCCTGCAAGTAGCCCACAAATTGAGGGGACCCAGTTGCACTCACTTGGTCACAATATGGGGTTCCTATGGTACCAATGGAAACTGGACTGGAGGAACAGCATGTTAGTATGCTGTCTTGAGAAGTCCTCAGACATCAGTAATAGGAAGCAGTTTTTTATTTATCTTGAGTTGCAAACTCTTGGGAAGATCCACTACATCTCTCCCTCATCTTCAAGAGAGCAATTCCTGGCTCGAGATAAGTGAGACTATCTGAAAGACAAGAAGGATAAGATGACCAACCAGAAAGTCAGTAAATGAACCATACAAACTCACTGTAACCTTTATTTAAAAAAAAAAAAAAACAACTCTTGATTCTACTGACTCTTTTTTTAATTTTAATATTTTTCATAATGATTATATTATTGTTTATACTTTTTTTTTTTTTTTGGTGCTGGGGATCAAACCTAGGGCCTTGCACATGTAAGGCAAGCACTCTAATATCTGAGCTATAGCCCCAGTCCTTCAACTGACTCTTGACCAGCCTGACACCCCAAATTCAAATTCCATATAAAACTGTCATTGAAATTACTAAATATTTGATGTTCTGACTGACACACAAATTGCTATAAACTTTTCAAATGCATTCTAGAAAAGCTCCTGATTGATAATTTGGACAAATGGTCACGGCAAGCCGTGCTCCATGTGGCAACTTGTACTAGGTGCGGCAGTGATGGGTATGTGGATACAGTCCCTGTCCTCGTGAAACTGGCTGTGGTGGGGAGAGAGACATTACTGTACAGGTAACAGAAGAAAACTGGGAAAGGTATGGGGGCCTTCCAAAGCACGTGACAGGGACCCTGAGTGAATCTGAAAGGCTAGGAGGAGGTGAAGGAGTGAACCTGGGGAAGTGGAGGGAGCAGCCCGGGCAGACGGAGGCCTGATGGGAGGCCTGGTGCTGGGAGGAGCTTGGCTCAGTCAAATGAATGAGGCACATGGGGCTGGAGCAAGAGGCAGGCCATCCAGGCAGTGGAAAGAGCCGTGGACAGCACCCGGCCCTCTGTGACCTTGACTAGCACAACGTCAGTAGGAGGCAGAGATGCCAGGAGGCGGCAAGAGTAACTAACAACAGCAGGAAAAAGGAAGAGTTGAGCTTTGGCCTTTTGATGAAAAAAGCATCTTTTCTTCTGCAGGGTGAGAAATGAGACTCACCTAAGAGGCAGCAGGCAGGCTGAATGTGTTTGTTCCTTCTCTAAATTCTGAAAGAAAAAACAAAGACGGTGGAAATCACTGGTTCAATTCCTGCTTCTCAGCTTGCCAGAGTTTGAGGCCCATTTCCCCTTCTGCTTCTCCGTGTTTGTGAGGGTCACATGAAGACGCCGTCCCTGCTTCACCCCCTGGAAACACAGCTGCGTTTTGTCCTTGCATTTGAACAGGATAGTCCTCCGAAAACCCAGTATAAACGACAGCTGTAATTATGATTCAGAAGGAAGAGCCCCGGGATGGAGGACACCAGCCTCCAGAATCGCACCACAAACTAAATGTCTTGGAACATGACAGAAAGTTCATGTGTGCCTCACACCGAGCAAGAGAGAGGCAGGGGAGGAAGGGCCCCCGAATCGAAGAGATCTTTAACAAACCTCCCTGATTCTCTTATTTTGCACTATAAAACATAATGGAGATTTCATCAACTTGGCAGGAAATCGCGAGCTAATAAAAGAGCCTTGTTACAAAGATAATAAGAAGACAAAGTCATAAAAGAGACTTGGCTGAATTCTGGCTTCAGGCCTCACTCTCTCTGACTCTGCGGGGACCCAGGCTTCATCAACTCAGTTAATCGAGTGGATGGTCAGGCATTTGTCCTTTCTTGCTTTTGTTCTTTCTTCACATTCCAGGGCGCTTTGCCCACAGGGTGTGCCTCGAAAGGCAGATAGGAAGTGCTGTGGCGTGAAGCCTCACCGTGCTGTGCCTTCTGTACCCCTGCTGTGCCTTCTGTACCCCTGCTGCTTTAGCTCTGTGCCGTCCCCTGAAGGAGCTGGGCAGCCACCCTCCAGCCGGCTCTTCTTCCCTGGATTTCAACCTCCCCACTGGCTTCCAACACGTGGTCACCAAAATATCAGCTGCCTTTTCTCCCCTCCTTCCCTGGAATTTGGGACCCTCCTCCAGTTGTGGAGTTTCTCCCAGGCCTAGCCCAAACCTTCTGAATCAGAATCTACATGTTCACAGATTCCCTGGTGATTCCTGAGCACCTTGAAGTTCCAGCGGGGCCATCTTAGAAAGCCAGGACGTACACCTTCGCCATATCTGTATTCAATGCTCTCTCGGTTCTGGAAAAGGACCATATGGTGAGGGTGCCTTCAAGCACAGGAGACCTTGCACCTGCAGGTAAGCACCAAAGCCTGGTCTCAACCTGCTACCTTCAATTGGACAGCAGTCATTGGACTTTTTTAAAAGATTTGAAAGCCAAAGTTGGAGGCTGAAGGGTGAGTTTGCCCCGTGTGTATCTAGTAAGCTTTCCCTTGGGAACTATGAAACTCTGGGGGACACCATGGCCACCTTCCGGTGCAGTCTGATATGGACGTATCAGAAGGAAGTGGATAATGTGCTCCCCTGGGGGGTCCTCAGACAGGCTACTGCCCTGCACAGATACATAAACAAGCTGCAGTGTGCTTGTCTTAATGTTTAATTTAGATTGCTGCCCCATTGATTCAACTGTGGCTCGGGCAAATGGGACTAAACCAAATTCATGGTTTTGCCATGCCGTGGTCCAGCCGTTTTGACTGTACAAGAATGACCACATCAGGGCTGTGCGCCTAATTAAGCACTTAGTCAATAACCCACTCCCTCTGGACTAAGTCATTTGCTTTATCCATTGCGGGAATGAGATCAAGCTGGGCAGTGAATGTGAGTAATTCATGCAGGAAGAACTCATTTAAGGTGCAGCTGGATTGATTGGAATTAGTTATTGCAGGCAGCAAGAGAAAGTGGTTCCCTCCTCAGGTGATTCCAATACTCCTTTACAAATGGTCATGCAAGGTCTGAATCCAGATGCCCAGGACCACATGTATGTGAGGGGACCCTAGAGGGCCAGTATCCCAATGCAGAGGAGATCGTCTTGCCACAAGGAGCTCAGATACTTGGGAACAGGCTTTGCTATTGGTATGCATGGAGCTGGCTGCTGTATGATTTTTTAAAAGTAATTTGATGCGTCTAATTGTTCTGCGGTGAGATAAGAACACTCCATTTTATCTGAAGTCACAGGACAGCTTATTGACTGCACTGTCTTACTGCTGCAGCACATAATGGCATTGTTAGGGGAAATGTCAGCGAAGGCACTGGAGGGTGGAAAAACACGAAATCAAATTTCTCACATGACAATAGCTTGAATATCTGTTGGGCTTTTGCTTCCACTGAATATGGCTGAGCATTCTTCTCCAGCTGATTCGATCAGCCACGGTACAGTGTTTGTCCAGCCAACCTTGCCAGCAGTTACACATTTTAACAAGCCCCCTACTCTCCTGCCTCTCAGGAAGAGGTCTGGACCCTCTTCCCCACACTTCTCCTCCCAGGGAAATCAGTTTCCCAACATCCAGTGTCTATGAGTTCATGCTGTATTCTTTTATCAGCCATCTGCCAGGGTAGATGCATCCGCAAGACGTCTTCCTTCGCAGGCATAATTAGAAGAGATTCTCTCCTTTCGAATGTTGTGTTACATTTACATTCAAAGTTATTTTGCCTTCTCTTTGCCCTTGCCCTCAAGGAATTGTGGGAATTCAAGTTAATAGGCTTTTAATGGTTCTGTGATAACTGTGATTATAAACTGTGAATCAGATCAGGGGGAGCATCCAAGTTCAGCGGAATTTCATGCGAAGACTCCACCATTGCTTTTGATCCTTGGTGGAGATCAGTTTTCAGTGTTCAGACACCACCAACCTTTAAAAATAAATAAATAAATAAATTTAAAGGCACCTCATTTGCTTTGCAATTGCTTTGATAATAATTTTAAAGCCTTTAACTACAATTCTCCTTTTGATATGTTAGCAGTATTTAGAAACACATCCTGTTGCTAAAAATTAAATTTCAAAGTCTACAATTGTATTTCCTGCTTCCTTGTAGAGGGGAAGATGCTGAGTTTATTTAAAACACATGCAACACGTTGGGGTCACACCACACACACACACACACACACACACGCACACACGCACACATACCGCCTCCAACCTTTCACTGCCAAATATTTAGAAATAAATTTTTACTGTGTTCTCTGAACATATAATTATTGCTTTGAGGCTAGTTAATGAAAATACACTTTTCTTTGAAACATGTTGGCTCTACTAAATGAGCCTGTCCTTGTGAGTCCGTAGATGAATCGGTTGTGAGCCTCCTTGAAAAGAGAGGCATCTGATCATTGTTGCCAGATGTCTCAAGAAAGCCTGCCAAGCTGGGGCTAGAAACGCAGCCTTAAAATAGTAGGCACGTAATTGCACCATCAGCCAATTAGGGCCCTTAGAGCAAATTAGCTCTTGTTGCCATTGGCCAGAGCAGCTGCGACTTTTGCCTGGCTAGCCCAGGGCCATTCCCACAAGCCTCGCCTTCTTTGGCCAATTACTGCTGGCATCTGAAGAGGCCACACAGCATGGCAGCCCTCGGATTTAAAACCAGCTCCCTTCCCAGAAAAATCCCTATGGCCACCCCTGGAGTCCAGGCCATTGTCAAGGCAGAATAACTCCTGTGGGTAGAGTATTCCCAAATGGGGAAGGCCTTGGAAACCAGGGCTTGACTGCAGGGGTGCCCTAAGCTGCAGCACCCCCACCCTCTTGGAGACCAGGAGAATGAGAGTTGAGCAAGGAGCACAGTATTGCCTTCTCCATGAGCGGGTCTCAGGTTGGAGACTGCATCCCCACAATTTTGAAAGAGACATTTGAATACAAAGCAGTGGGGAGGAGGGGAACCTTCAAGGCGAGTCCATCTGTAGGGAACAAAGAGCACTGAAAGCAAGAAGCCTCTTCCAGCAAGTCTGGCTCCCAGAGCACAGGGCCACAGGACAGGGAGGGGCACTGTGCAGTTGTTCTGCCAGAAGTGGCACTGGGACCAAGAACCAAGAAATAACTATTGGCAGCAAGGCTACTAGTGGTAGCAAAGGCTCCCAAAATCCTTTATGATCCAGTAATTCTACCTCTGAGAATTTACCCCAAGGAAATACCCATGTATTTGCACAAAGATTTATCCCTGAGTATGCTCATTACAGTATTTGTTAGGAGGAAAAATTGAAACATAATATAAATGCAATTGAACCCAATGCAGTCATGAAGAATACGAAAGAATGGGACAGAAAAAATATATTGTTCCATAAAAGAGAAAGGTAAATACACATATAGAATGATCCTAGTTTTGTAAAAATTATATATAAGATTAGTGGAAAAAAATGAAGATTACACATTTACTTTAGGATTGTTCTTTTTTTCTTTATTGGGACTTTCCAAATTTCTAATAATGAATGCATTTTGCTATTGAGATCAGAAGGAAATTTAACTTTTTCATACTGGGTATTGAACTCAGGGGAGTTTTACCATTGGGCTACATCCCCAGCCCTTTAAATAAATAAATATGTATTCAGGGTCTTACAAAGTTGCCAGGGCTGGTCTTGAACTTGCAATCCTCTTGCCTTGGCTTCTGGAGTCTCTGAGATTATAGGTGTGCACCACCATACCCAGCTCAGCTTTTAAAAGAAAGCTTTAAAAAGACTTCTTTTTGAAAGAGACAGCGATGGATCAAGCAATAGATTGCCAATGTCTTGCCATCATTCAGGATCCAGACAGGAAAGCCACATAATTAAGCTGCAACATATACAGACAAAATCGATTACATCTGCTAAGAACGGAGGGCAAGACTGACTACGGTCAAAAAATGAACTTGCATCAGTCCAGAAAAGTGTTCTGCAGGTAATCCTCCAGATTGCCACCGGATGAGAGGTGTCCCTACTCTCAAGGACTCGCAGCCTGAGGAGTATGTCCCCATTTCCATGGGAGCATTGTCACTCCACCCCTGTGGTGGGCACAGAAGTTCTCCTGTCAGCTCCTTGGAACCCACTGTGATGAGTCTTGCATTATAGAAAGGGAGATCATGAAAAGCTTCAAGTCTGCTGAGGCATGACACTTGGCTTTGCCCCAGACTCTGAGGAGAGAAGACTTCAAGTCCAGCAACCAGGACTAGCAAAGCTCTGAGCTCCAGCAAAGCCTCTGATGAGAAGCTGAGGCTGGAAATCCGGGACCTCCCAAAATCTCTCCATGGGTTTCTCTGAACACAGTTTTGACACTTTCAAAGCTTCTGCCCTTAGGAACCAGACCCCCAAATGGTATATGTTGTTTACTTTGGAGGGGTGTGGGTGTGTGTGTGAGGTTGTGTGTGTGTGTGTGTATCCTCTCCCATATTGAAAAACTTTTGCAGCTTGTGACACAATTCTTTGAGTATCAGTACTAATTTTTATAATAATTATACCACCTGACGAATTCTTCCTTATAGGGTTTTGGGCAGGCTACGTGATCAAGGCCAGGGATGAGTGCCAGGGACTAAATCTTATTTATTTATTTGATATCAGGGATTGAACTCAGGGGCTCCTAACCACCGAGACACATCCACAGTCCCTTTTATTTTTTTTATTTTGAGACAGGGTCTTGCTGAGTTGCTTAGGACCTTGCAAAGTTGCTTAAGCTGGCTTTGAACTTGATCCTCCTGCCTCAGCCTACTGAGGTGCTGGGATTATAGACATGTGCCACCACATTCAGCCCAGGTCTTATTTTAAAGGGCAATCATGGGTTACTTGGAAGTAAGAGAAACAGGGGTATCAGGGAGGGTACTTAGTGATTGCCTCTCCAGCACCCCTCCTTCTCCCAGCAATGATCCCCATTTCCTTCTCACCCCCATCACCATTCCCTGTGGTTTAGGCAGAGCTAACTCTGCCACTTGCTCCCAGACCAGCCAATCAGAGCATTGCCTTCCCCTGAGATGGTTTGTTTACAGAACCAGCCCATGACCCAAATCAGAGCAAGGCAGACTTCATTCCAGAACTCTTACTGGAGCAGAGAAAGAGTCTCCACCTTTCCTGACGGGGCTGCTGTTTCTGCTGCCACCTTCCAACCCACAGCTCCAAGCCTTGAGAATGAGGCCCACTCAGGGGACCTGTGGGAGCCACGGAGGAAGCTCGGGTCCTGGCCACGTGGCTGGAGCTGCACCAGAAGCCAGCGGCTCCCATGAACTGTTCAGGACACGAGGCAATAGGGTCTCCTTCTTGCTGTCAAAAGAGAATTAGGATTGAGGGAGAAGTGGGTAAAGAAAGAAGGGGTAGAGAGAAGGAAGAAACTGCAGGTCGGGTTCCTAGATACTGCCTCTCCCCAGGAACGATGCCTGTAGAAGGTTGAGCCTCTATAAGGTGGGAGGAGGGAAGGACTCCCAGGTCCCGGGTGCTCACGGACCCTCCACATGCCCGACTCCAACTCCAGCCCACCTACTTTGGGTTTGAACTCATCCCCAAACACCATCTGTTTCTCCCTGGAAAGTACTACTCTTGGCAAATCCCAGGGCCTCCATGACAGCCCCACTGTCCTGTGACTTTGGCTTTTCCTCCAGCTGGCACAGACAGCCCCAGACACTCGCCCCAAGGATGCAACCACCCCTTCTTATTCATAGCACATACTCACTTGTTGGCCACACGACCCAGTTTCTGCCTCTGGGACATGAGCGGCGGGGTATGGAAATCACAATGACTTTAAGAGAGCAAATAGCAAAAACCCGCCAGTCCTGTCACCGAAGGATGTTAAGTTCCATATTAAATTTATCTCCTTACTAATCTTCATATCAGTATCATTAACATAAAGTTGTAATTTTTTTCTGTTAAAAAATAGGCACTTGCATGCTGCACCTTTGTTGATCATAAAATGTTCTGGATTTTAGTGCACTTGGACTCTGCTCTGACCCAGTCTCCGGTGGAGGTTTATGCAGAATTGCCTGTTGTCTGTTCTCCAAGTCATACTTGGAAGCAAGCACCACCTGGGTGCTGATGCTTCACTATTTCTCTGAATAGCGGGAAAACCTTCCAGCCTTTAGATAGCAAGCAGAGAAAGCCCTGGGAAAAGCCACCCAGGACCTCTGGGGACAATACCACCCTGTGGGGATCAGCTCGAGTTTCAGCAGTAGCCAGCCTGGCAGTGCCACTTCTGAGATGTACGGTCTGGGGCAGGTTACTTACTCTCTTCCTGCATCAGTTTTCCCGTCTGTAAGATGGAGATATCATAGTGCTTACGTGGACACTGTCGAGGCTGAGGGCAGAAGGCTGCAGTGCAGGGAATCAGAGAGGAGCAGGACAGTGCTGGGAACCTGGTCCAGCCAGGCGGCTCTGAAAGTCTGTCCTGGGTCCAACTGTGAGGTATCAGAGGCTGGGCAGAGGCAGGTGCCCTCCACAAAATCTGAGGAACCACCTAGAAGGTCCGGGTTTTCCTTTCCGGCTTCTCTGCCGGCCCTGGTTGGTCCTGCTCTGGAGTTGCCCCCTGCTCTCATTCCCTGTTGGGCTCAGACACGAGGCCCCTGGCAGCATGGCAGCATCTGTCTTTCTGATGGCTTGGGGCAGGGAGCTTGCAGCCAGGTAGCTGGGAGGAAGGCAAGAAGACGTCCTATGGAGAAGGTCCCGGCAGTAAATCAGGGGCCCGGAAGTCTCTCAGGCGAATATGGATTCCTTATGGCTCTCCTAATGGAAAGGCTGGTTTCAGTCTGAATTCAGGTCCTACGAGAAGCCATGAGCAGTGACAGGCTATCTGATATGTGTTCCAGCCACAGGCCAAAGATCAAGCTTTGCCGAACCAGAGTGAAGAAAACAACGACCGTGAAACATCTTCTTTGCGGGCGCATGGGCTGCAATGGGCTGTCCACAAGGTCATCCTGGAAAGCCAAGGACAGCGCAGACACCTCCTGGCTCCTGCTGTAATGGACGGAAGCAATGGTGCAGATAATCTAGCCAAATGGCGGGTAATCCAAAAGCCATTTCTATTTGGCCTTGGGAGAAGTTCCTGTGCTCATTCTGAGTGTGGGTGGACGGGAGCCTCCCTGCCAGATGGGTGTGCACACAGAGACCTGGGCACTGCCTCACATCCAGGCTGCTCTCCAGGGCAGGTGGTGGCCCTGGCCAGCAGCAGCTGGGGTGGTGGGCATGGCAGGGAGCAGGTGAGGAAGAAGGGGTTCAGGAGGTGCTTCTCCAGTTGGCCCCCTTTCCTGGCCATTCTCATCCTTTTCAGCTCTGCCCAGAAGTGTAACCCCTGTGGGGAGCGTGGCCTGGGCACCTTTGCTCTCTAGCTTCCATGCTGGTTTGAGCCACAGGAGATGGGAGCAAAGGAAGAGAAGCCAGGGCATCTCGCCCCACCTCCCTCCCTCTTCTGGCAAGACTCTCTAGGTGCCCCTGTTGCCCTCCACCCGTCCCTGGCTCGTTTTCAGTGGGCATTGGAACATCATTCTTCCCCATACCCCTTTGGTCTGGGTGTGGTAAGAGAGCCGCGCCACTCATAGGTCCCCTAACCTGCCCACACCTTCACCAGATCTTTTCCACTGAGGCAT
Organism: Marmota flaviventris; assembly: GCF_047511675.1. Taxonomy (NCBI): domain Eukaryota; kingdom Metazoa; phylum Chordata; class Mammalia; order Rodentia; family Sciuridae; genus Marmota; species Marmota flaviventris. The sequence continues at coordinate 6,474,997 of NC_092501.1, read as the reverse complement.
CTGAGGCAAGCTCTAGTTCCTGTCCACAACCTGATGGGGGTGGTACAGGGTAGGACTGCAGGTGGGGCTAGGGAAGTGGGACTCTTTAACCCGACAGGGACCTAGGGACCCTGCTTGGAGGGCAGCCCCTTACTAGCTAGATCTTCCTGAAGCCCAGGGTCCCTCTTTGTTCCATACTGAGTTCCATACAGGTGGGGTCAGGTACCTCCACCTGCAGCTCCATCCAATGTTGGAGGCTGACTCACCTCCTCCTTTGAGTCACCAAAGAGGAGGCAGCCCTCCAGTATGCTTGGCTTCCCTTGAAAATGGTGGTGTCAAGTTTGAAAAGGAGGAATTTTCACAACATCCTCAAAAATTTTCTTTTTCAGGAGCCTCCTCCTCCTCCCATCCTAACCTCTCAAGACTGGAATTGGGAATTTATCAACTGGCCCCTTGGTCCATCCATGATCCCGACACTGATCCTGTTTCTAGATTCATGACTCACATTCTTCCTCCCTGGTCTGTCCGGCTTTCTGTTGGTCAAGGTCATGGCTGCTTCGGTTTTGCTTCTATCATAGTCTATTTGATCTTGTAATTCTGGTGATAAATGATCCTGTTGTTTCTGATAGTTGTTAAATCTGGTTACTTTCTAGTTTCTTACTCCTCCTGGGTCACCACCATCTATACACCAAAGACATCGGTATCATCCTGTCTTCTCCTCCACGGCCCAAATCAAGTCATTCCCAAGTCCTGCTATGTCTCCCACCCCTGCTCCCGACACTGGTGTAGGTCACCGTTACTTTGCCGCTAGATGACTACCCCCTTCCTAGAATCCCTCTCTTCACACCATCCTCCCCACCAAGCCATGCTTCACCCTATGGTCTTTGAAAAATATGAATCAGACCATGTCGATGCTTGAAAATCCCGTCAGTGGCCTCCGTGACACTGGGCATTAGAGATACATCCTGAGCGCGGTGTGTGTACCGTGAGGCTCTGGGCCTGCCTTGTCCTGGCTGCACCTCCAACCTGGACTCCTTCATCATTGTGCTCTCTGCCTGTGCTCCAGAGTTCCCCCATCCCTTTATCTGTCCATTCCCATGCATCCTTCAGATCTCAAACATGGCTTCTGCAGAGAACTGAGAACTCCTCTAGACCAGGTCAAGGGCCCCAGGTCAGTGGGGAAACCCAGACCCTCCACCAGAGCAGCTGTCAACAGTTTGTAATGTGACATGCATTTACACTCCACTCTGGACGGTGAGCGCCAAACCCAGAGCTCTCCCTGGTTTTGCCTGCACCAACCCTCCACCACCTTCTCAGTCGTCCTGTGTGAATGGTGTTTTCCATTAAAAACATACCTCAGAGACATTTCATGGCAAATTGACCACATGCTTCTATTCCCTCTCCTTCTAGAAGTCCTCCACCAACGGGAGTTTTCAGAAGTGTAGACCCACCAGGACTAAGAAAACCAAGCAGGAGACCACAGCGAAAGGAGCTGAGTGAGTCTGGAAATGTCAAACGCAGACAGAGAAATCGTAGTTTGTGCAGAAAAGAACAGCCATATCCCAGGAGCCATCAGGAAGGTAACCAGGAGATACCCAGAGCCCAGGGAAACTGAGACCTAGTAACACAGCAGGGGGAAGTCAAAGCTGGGCTGAAATGGAAAGTCGCCTAAAATTCTGTGGGTAGAGTAGTTAAGCCCTCACACCTCCTCGCCCTGTGGAGACAAGCACCATTTCTCTACCCTTACACCCCCAGAAAGAAAGCAGAGGCTTATTCTCCAAAGAAAAATGAACCTGGGTGCTGCAGTCCGGCTGGGCAAAATAACCAGGAGGTGACAAGCAACTTGAAGGTTGAAGTGGGAACTGCTTTATTATGGAACAGCAGAGGTATATATACTTGATTACACACAGCTTGACTCAATTAGCATCATCCAGTTACGGCAAGCAGCCAATAAGGAATCTCCACCATCTTAATGGCTCGGTGGTGTTGCCTCACAAACCACTCCTCCTGGCAAACTGTCAGGCGCCATCTTGACTTGATTTGCGGTCCCCAACATCTCCCCCTTTTTGTTTTATTAAACAACAAGTATGTGGTTTAGGGACCATGCCTGTTTTAGGTTGTCCAATACTACATATGGTCCTTACCCGTCATTGGATGGTCTGACCTCAAATCGTCAGCCTCCTGGCTTAGGTTGGTACCATTGCAATTGGATATTACCCGTCTTTGACTACCGGCCCAACACACTTAGCCATACTTGTAGATAACGACCATAGTGGTTTTTACACAAACACCATAAACAACCTGTCACAAGCAGAAGGAGGAGGATAGCTGTGATGATGGTAGCTGTAATTCCTTCTTCCTGTAACTTGCATATGAGTTTGAAGGTATTCCCACAAGTAAGCCTCAAGGTTTTTTACATTTGAAATAGACCTTAATGGTGCTCATTATTCATTAGCCTCCAGGTGTGGGAGAACCATTGTCACAGATGTAAGGATAGCTAAACTGGAGTTCTAGATATCAGCTGTTATGGATTTGAGATAAAATAGCATTCTGAACATTTGTATCCACAGGAATAGTGAGGAGTCCCATGGCAGCACCTGAAGCAAACAGGGAAAAACTGACGACTCATTAGTTATTGGCATTGGAAATGGCCAAACTTCAGGGGTGCCGGGCGCGTCCTCCACCACCGGCTGCAGCATCCTGCTCCCCGGGCAGCCCCTTCCCCGGGTGGGGAAGGGCCGGTGGCCACCACCGCCACCGGCTGGAAAGTCCCTGCTGCACTGCAACCGGCTTGCGCACGTGGCAACCGCCGTGCAGCGCCACTTTACGCACCCTCCAGTGACAAAAAGTGGTTAGTAGCAGCCTTTTGTTGTAACTCCTTCCCTGATAGTCCTTTCTCTTCTGAACTTTCTTCCTCTTTCTGACTAGAGTTCCTGGGCTTTTATCAACGTATGCCCTAACTGTTCTTGGTTTTACTGGGGTGCCTCCTTCCTTTAGCAATGTACTTAACACCCCTTCGGTTTGATTTTTACTAACTTCTGATCCGTAACAAAGACAACACAACCCACTAAGATAAAACGAAACAAAAACACTGTATCAGTCTTCTCCATTTTCTTGAAATGGCCATTCATCCTCTCGCCCTGTTTCCTCAGGGGTGAGCAACTTTCCTCCTATCCTATCTATTTCTAGGGACAGGCAGCTTTCCTCCCATCCTATCTATTTCTAGGGACGGGCTGCTTACCTTGTCACTTACCCCCGAGTGTCCCAGAGTTCCCCTGTACGGGCCACCATTTGCTGCAGTCCGGCTGGGCAAAATAACCAGGAGGTGACAAGCAACTTGAAGGTTGAAGTGGGAACTGCTTTATTACGGAACAACAGCAGAGGTATATATACCTAACTGATTACACACAGCTTGACCCAATTAGCATCATCCAGATACAGCAGTCAGCCAATAAGGAATCCCCACCATCTTAATGGCTCGGTGGTGTTGCCTCACAAACCACTCCTCCTGGCAAACTGCCAGGCGCCATCTTGACTTGATTTGCGGTCCCCAACACCTGGGATTCTCCACAGGTGAGAAGCTGAGGCAAGGAAATGAAAGGGCCTGCAGCTGAATGCAGTAGTCAAGCAGGACGGTCGCAGCTGGGGAGAAGAGCCCTCGTGCACCGGCCAGAAGGCGCTGAGGGCTGAGAGCTGGCCAGAGCTCACGGAGTGGACTCAGCATAGGGGGCATTATCTTCTCTGACTTCTCTAACTCCATCCATTTATCTGCAAATGCCTCTTACCAAGAGCAAAGTTTCCTGTGGGAGCTCAGTCCCATCCTGGGTCAGAAAAAGAGGCAACTATAAAGGAGGACCTGAGAGCTTCTAGGGAAATTGGAATTTGGACTCTATATTATAAATACCTTGCTAGGATAACACTATTGGGGAAATGTAAGAGAAGGTCTCTGTACTTAGAAGAGCCACATGGATGTGTTTAGGATGGAAGCCTGATGATGTCTGCACCTGTCAAAAGTTCAACAAATAAATTATGTAATGCAAATGTGTGTGAATATGTGCATAGATAGGTAAATAGACAAAATGGCCCTAAGAGAGAAGAAAACAGAGGAAGCCAATGTACCAAAATGTTTAAATAATGAATCCAATGTGTATTCAGGTGTTCGTTGGTTTTTTATTTAGTTTTTTAAAATTAATTTTTAAATTTATATATGACAGTGGAATGCATTATCATTCTTATTACACAAATAGAGCACAATTTTTCATATCTCTGGTTGTACACAAAGTATATTCACACCATTCATGTCTTTATACATGTACTTTGGATAATAATGTGCATCATGTTCCACCATCATTTATAACCCCCTGCCCCCTCCCTTTCCCTCCACCCCTCTGCCCTGTCTATAGTTCCTCTATTCCTCCCATGCTCCCCTTCCCTACCCCACTATGAATCAACCTGCTTATATCAGACAAAACATTAGGCATTTGTTTTTTGGGGATTGGCTAACTTCACTTAGCATTATCTTCTCTAACTCCATCCATTTACCTGAAAATGCCATAATTTTATTCTCTTTTATTGCTGAGTAATATTCCATTGTGTTTATATGCCACATTTTTTTATTCATTCATCTATTGAAGGGCATCTAGGTTGGTTCCACAGCTTAGCTACTGTGAATTGTGCCGCTATAACCATTGATGTAGCTGTGTCCCTGTAGTATGCTATTTTTAAGTCCTTTGGGTATAGACCAAGGAGAGGGATAGCTGGGTCAAATGGTAGTCCATTCCAAATTTTCCATGGAATCTCTATACTGCTTTCCATATTGGCTGCATACATTTGCAGCCCCACTAGCAGTGCATGAGTGTACATTTTTCCCCCACATCCTTGCCCACACTTATTGTTGTTTGTCTTCATAATAGCTGCCATTCTGACTGGGGTGAAATGAAAGATTAGTTTTAATTTGCATTTCTCTAATCGCTAGCGATGATGAACATTTTTTCATATATTTGTTGATTGATTGTATATCCTCTTCTGAGAAGTGTCTGTTCAGGTCCTTGGCCCATATATTGAGTGGGTTATTTGTTTTTTTGGTGCTTAGCTTTTTGAGTTCTTTATTTACCCTAGAGATTAGTGCTCTATCTGATGTGTGAGGGGTAAAGATTTGCTCCCAAGATGTAGGCTCTCTATTCACCTCACAGATTGTTTCTTTTGCTGAGAAGAAACTTTTTAGTTTGAGTCCATCCCATTTATTGATTCTTGATTTTAATTCCTGCACCAAAGGAATCTTATTAAGGAAGTTGGGGCCTAATCCCACATGATGGAGATTAGGGCCTACTTTTTCTTCTATTGACTCAGGGTCTCTGGTTTTATTCCCAGATCCTTGATCCACTTTGAGTTGAGTTTTGTGCATGGTGAGAGATAGAGGTTTAATTTCATTTTGTTGCATATGGATTTCCAGTTTTCCCAGCACCATTTGTTGAAGAGGCTATCTTTTCTCCAATGCATGTTTTTGGTGACTTTGTCTAATATAAAATAGTTATAATCATGTGGGTTTGTCTCTGCATCTTTTGTTCTGTACCATTGGTCTACCAGTCTGTTTTGGTGCCAATGCCATGCTGTTTTTGTTACAATTGCTCTGTAGTATAGTTTAAGTTCTGATATAGTGATGCCATCTGCTTCACTCTTCTTGATAAGGACTGCTTTAGCTATTCTGGGTCTCTTCTTTTTCCAGATGTGCCACAGTCTGGCTGGGCACAATTCACGAGCCACTTGTCAAGCAGAAATGAACTTTATTTTTAGAACACACATGCCGCACCACAGGAGCTCTTCAGGAATTCCCTCAGAGCCCAACTGCCACCACCAGCTTCTGGTGAGCCTCTCAACCCCCTCACTCCTCCCGCTCTTGAGGCCCATTGGCTGGTTCACATGGGTGGAGCCAAAAGAGTCCCCCAATGAGCAGCTCCGTGGTCTGAAAGGGTGGGGAAACAGCCCAGTGAGCATCACCACAGAGGAGCCAATTGCTGGGGCCGCGGTGAGCCAATCAGCTGGAAGTTTGCTGGGGCCGCTTTGGCTGTGGCTCTCAACACAGATGAATTTATGATTGCTTTTTCTATTTCTATGAGGAATGTCATTGGGATTTTTGTCAGAATTGCATTAAATGTATATAGTGCTTTGTCTGTGTGTGTGTGTGTGTGTGTGTAGGTTTGAAATTTTGCAAAATAAAACAGAAAAAAAAATAAAAAGTAACATAAAATTTCTCGACAGCAAAACTGAGAGCTTAAGACCAAGGACAAGGTTGTTTTATAGCATACTAAAGAAAACTGATCTTCAGCCCAGAATTCGAATCCCAGCTATGCCATCTACCAAAATAGTGAAGCAGAACAAATACATGTATATATATTTTGTTTGTTTTTGTGGTGCTAGGGATTGAACCCAGTACTTTGTGCATGCTGAGCAAATGCTCTACCACTGAGCTACATCCCCAGCCCCAGAACAAATATATTTTTAACACATCTGAAATCTCAAAATATTGATCTCCTGTGTACTTTCCTTATGAAGGTATTAAGAGATGTACTTTGAACTACAAAGTTGGGATGCAGGAAACAACATCAAAGAAGAGAAGTCTTGGAACACTGGAAAACGGGAGCCACAAGATGGCAATAACACAACTCATACATGCTGGTGGGACTGCAAATCGGTGCAACCACTCTGGAAAGCAGTGTGGAGGTTCCTCAGAAACTAGGGGTAGAACTACCATTTGACCCAGCTATCCCACTCCCCAGTTTATACCTAAAAGATTTTAAATCAGCATACTACAGTGATGCAGCCATGTCAATGTTTCCAGCAGCTCAATTCACAATAGCTAAGCTATGGAACCAACCCTAGGTGCTCTTCAACAGATGAACAGATAAAGAAAATGTGGTGTATATACACAATGAAATATTTCTCAGCTACAAAGCAGAATGAAATGATGGCATTTGCCAGTAAATGGATGGAGCTGGAGACTATCATGCTAAGTGAAATAAGCCATCCCCCAAAATCAAGGTTGAATGTTTTCTCTGACATGCAGAAGCTAATCCAAAATAAGGTGGGGGAATAACAAAGGAATAGGAGAAAGATCATAGAGAATAGATAAAGGGGAATGAGGGAAGGAGGAAGAGTATGAAGTGAATCTGACCCAACCTTCCTGTGTCCACATGTGAATGCCCCACAGTGAATCTCCACATTGTACACATCCACAAGATACTCATTTAAAAATAACTATAAATCAATAGAAAGATCAGTAGAGTAGAGGGAAGAGAACTGGGAGGGAGAAGGGGAGGGGAAGAGGACATACTGGGGACTGAATTAGAACAAGTTATGTTCCATGCTCCTATAATATGTCAAAATGAATTCTACTGACATATATAACTAAAAAGAACCAATTTTAAAAAGATAGCCAAAGGGAACATCCATACCAGAGCTGAAGAATACTTGGCTTCTGGAAAAAAAAGAAGGAAAAGAGAACAAAAGAAGATAAAATTAAAAAAAAAAAAAAAAGAACTCTGGGTTCTAATCAAAAAGAACTTGTTTTGGTGAACATGCAGCAAGGTATCGAGGAAAGGGTACTGATGAGACACAGAAACTACAGCAAATGTAAACTGACACCATTGTTAACTCCAGAAAAAAAAAGTGACAGTATTCAAAAACAGAGACCTGAGTCTAAAACACATTTGGCTTCACAGCTAACCATAGTTATCTACATCTGTGTAGGTATAATAAAGATAATGCTGATTATTAACAAAAGTGGGGTGTGGTGAGGAATGTGTAGGCAAAGGGGTAGGGAGTTGATTGCAGTTAGAATGTCTTCTGCTCATTTACCATGCCTGGAAGTCAAGAGATAAGGTGAAAAACTGGTGAACCAAGAAAGTGTTGCTGGGCATGGTGGTACATGCCTGTGACCCCAGGGACTCAGGAGGCTGGGGCAGAAGGATCACAAGTTCAAGGCCAGCCTGGACAACTTATCAAGGCCCTAACAAACTTAGTGAGATCTTATCTCAAAAAATAAAAAGGCCTGGGAATGTGCCTCAATAGTAAAGTGCTCCAGGTTCAATCCCTAAAACCAAAAATGATCTGCCCTAAAGAATAGAACAGGTCTTCAGCAGTTACCTGTGTACCCATGCTTACAGCAGCTTTTTCACAGTAGAATAGGCAGAAAAAATCAAACAAACAAATATTCATTCCTGGATGAATGGTTAAACAAAATGTGGTATATCTACACAGTGGAATATTATTCAGCCTTAAAAAAGAATAACCTTCTGATACATGCTATAGCATTAATGACCCTTGAGAACATTTGCTAAGTGTAATTAGTCAGTCACAAAAGGACAAATGGTGTATGATTTCACTTCTATAAGGTCCCTAATTTAGTCAAATTTATAGAGACAGAAGGTGAAATGGTGGCTCCCAGGCACTGGGAGGAGGGGATGGTGAGTGTTTACTGGGGACAGTGTTTCAGTTTGGGAAGGTGAAAAAGGTTTAGAAATGGGTAATAGTGAAGGTTGCACAACACTTTGCACGTATTAAATAAGACACTTAAAACAGTGAAGATGGTTTTTAAAAATAGCTGTATTGGGTTAACTCTTAAAGTTGTGGTAGGAACCATCCAGAAGCAGAGCAGTCGCTAATACACACACAGTGCTGGGAGACTAAGGACGCCGCAAGACACCGAGGGTTTTCATTAGGATCCTTTCAGTGCTACTTTACTTTTTAAAGTGCCGCAGTAACATTTATACAGTGCTTACTGTGTGCCGGGCGTGCTTTAAAGTGGTAGCGCATGTGCCCGCGGATCCCACTGCTGCTGGAAGCAGGTGCCGCTAAGGGCCCACAGGTTGCAGAAAAGGAAATGGAAAGACTCTGAAGTAGAAGGGCTCCACCCAGGCAGGCTGCCCCAGAGTCCTCCCTGCCCGACATTGTCCCTTTTCCCTGCCTCTCTTGTATCTATATGACGGGGATGGAAGGAAAAAACTAATCGCAAAAATATGCTGCAGTGAAAATCCTTATAGGCATATTTTATGTGCTTGTGTGAGGATATCTGACTCCCAGGAGCAAAATAACTCCCACTTTTATAAAAAGACCAAAATGTGACATTGGATTCATCATATAGGCATAAAAACTATTAGAATAATGCCAATACTGACATTATACTCACTGAATTATGGAATTGAAGCACAGAGACAAATGACTTTTCTACGTATTCATAATTTTCATCAGGTCCCCGGTTCCTCTAGTCCCTCTAATTTGTCCCCTCACCTCCCTGTACAGTAATCATCAGGATGGCACCTGTGAATAAAACATAAGAAAAAATGAGCGCTGCAGGCTAAATCCTGCTCCGTTAGAAGGAGAGGGACATAATTTTGCATTTGGAAAACATGTTGAAATATTATTTTTTTACAGTGAAAATAGTTACATCACAATTTTAAATTACATTTCCATTTGAAATGGAGTCGATTTGCACCACCTACTGGAATATACAGCTCTATATAGTCACAGGTTTAGAATTGCGAAACCACTTTTAAGAATTCAGAATTACATTTCCAGTTATCTGTAAGAGATCAGCCCCTTTGACATGTTAGAAAGGCCAGACAGTGATTCACTTCAGGGACCATTTTCTAAAACAAACTCTCTTTAGAAGCCAAATTTAATCGTCTAGCTGAATTAACGAATTGTACAACTGCTTATAAAAATAAAATGATTAAGCCAAATACATCAACCAAAGAGATAAAAATGTAAATTAGAAGCAAAACTGAAATCAATACACATTATCAGTTGCTAAATCACTATTAAAAAACGGGATTCAGGCAGACAACTGGAAAATGACAGGAAACATAGGCAAACGGGATGATAAACAGAACATAACTCAACATTAATTAAAAAAGAACTCGCCCAATGAAAATTTGATAGAGTTTATATCAAAAGCAATAATCATTGTCACAGCTTAATTACAGCCTGAACATCAAGATACAAAGTATTCATATTTAGGCTCTTTGACATTTTAAAGGAAGTCACAACAAAAATCCTCATTTTTCACGACAAACTACTCCAAGCAATAAATTTCTGACTATAGAGTGGCAACATTTATTATTGTATAATTGACAGAGATTTGTAAAAAAATTACATCTACAGCATCTACTATTCTAGATGAAATTGCTTTAGAATAGAAGCCTAAATATATTACATTTTAATTTCTTGAAACCTATTACACCATTTCACTTATTTTATGGGTATTTTGTCTGAAAATTGATTTTATTTTTATATGTCAACTAAATTAGATGTCAACTAAATTAACTGAAGCATAAAATATGCTGGCAAGATATATTTACAAACCCACATGGCAAAATGGTGTGTGAGGAGCAGGAATCTGATTTCGACTCCCAGGCGAGAAAAGATCTTGGCCGCTGGGACCTCGCCAGCCCAGACCCTCTTGGCTCTTGCAGGCGATTCGGGAAGGACAAGGACAGTTCTAGGTGTTCCCTTCTCATCTCAGTTCAGCGCTCACGGGATTTCCTTTTCCAAGTTCTCACTGGCCTTGGAAAGCTTGGGTGGGCCATTTCCACCGTGGACAGGAGGTCAGCAGGCAGCTTTGCCCTGGTCTCCCCCTCCAGCTGCGTGAAGGAGACTCCCGCGCCTGTCCACCCGTGACCCCACCCTTTCTACAGTGCAGCCCCTATATCCTCCCGCCTCCTGCTGCCCTCTTAGATGCCCCACAGGGAACCACCACCTCATCCCCCCTCAGCGTCCCCAGCTCTTCCACCTGTTCAGCCAGCCAGGTATCCCCGCTCCCTACTTGCCCCTTCATTCTTGACCCAGCAAAGTCCTGGCTTTCTAAATCTCCAGGACGCCAGCTGCCTCTCCATCTCCACCATACCCCACTGGGCCAGAGAGCAAGCATGTCCCCCAGACGGCTGGTCATCCGTCTAGGTTGGCCTCATTTGCCCTGCCCAGGGTGGCCCCTTGCTGAGAGGCCTTCACTGCAGATGAGCTTGATTAAGTGCCTTTCTTGGTCTGGTGTCCCTGCCTGCACAGCCCCTCTCCCACCTTGGTTGGGCCTGCTTCTGCCCTCCCTCCCTGGGTCTTTCTGTACCTCACCAGTGTGTTCCCTGCTGCGTGAGGACAGGGCCCTGGGCTCTCCTCTCTGCCATTCTCTTCTTGCCCTTTTTTGCACAGCCATTGACTGGGCCAACTCACACCGTAAGTCTACGTTCTGGGAGGAACTGGAAGTTTCTGTGTGACCCACGAAACTATTTTTACTCAGCTTTGTGTTCCCTACACCAGAGAAATATGGAATGACTCATTCACTCAGAGCACAGCCAAAAGCACAGGTGTCCCCGGGTGAAGACAGGGGCTCACCAGGAGCGACAGGGGGCCTGTCCTATGAGCTACAGTCCTGGTTCCAGGACCCTCTCCAGAGGAGCTGGTGTGCACATCCGGTCCCGGGGGTGGCCCAGGGGCTGCTGTTGTGGAGGTAACATAGCGGGACACTTTGGAATAGTTTCCAAAGGATGGCTGTTAGGAACATGCTTCAGTGAACAATTTGTTAGCCCAATCCATGAAAACTTTAAGTATTTAGACAGAGGCTAGGCAGGCCTCCATTTCCAGTCTTCCCCAGGCCCTGAGAATGTTGGCATGGGTTTATTTCACATATCTGACAATAAACTTTATTCTTCTCCTGACCCAGTCAGAAGTATCTATTAAAAAAAAAAAAAAAGGAAGAGAATTCCAGCCAAGATAGCCATCAAGATGGTCCCCTGGGACTGGGGATATTGCTCAGTTGGTAGAGTGCTTGCCTCGCATGCACAGAGCCCTGGGTTCAATCCCCAGCACCACAAAAAATAAAGAAAGAGAGAGAGAGAGAGAGAGAGAGAGAGAGAGAGAAAGGAAAGTCGGTCCTCTGGAGCCCTTCTGAAATCTGAGGTCAGAGGAGGACTGATTCTTCAAGTCGACAGAACTGTGGGCATGTTGCCCGAGCTCATTGACAGCATGATGGAGGGAGAGGGGCATGAACTACTCGAGCCGCTCAGTACCAAAAAAATGTGGCAAAATCATTATATGACACCAAAATACTGTACAGATTATGTTCTTAGGGTAGTGGGACAAAGAATTTTCCTGCCTTTTCACATTTTGCTACTATTTCAGTTTTCTTTTATAAACATGCTAACACTTGTAATGAAGACCTTTTTAAAAAAAAAAAAAATCGTTACTATTCTGTTTCATTTACAAGATGTGAACATTTTGCCAAAGCTTTCCATCTTCGTTGTCAGCCCTCACATGACAGCATTGAATGAATTGCTAGGAATGTCCTGTCCATGAATTTACTTCCCTGGCAGAGGCAAACGCCTTACATTTTCAGAACTTGGTGGAAAGCACTATGGCTTCACTTACGTTATATATCAGAAATCAGGGACAAGCCTCGTACGCAGATTTAAAAGAATGTGTTGCTTACAACCCCAGCGGCTTGGGAGGCCGAGTCAGGAGGGCTGCAAGTTGGAGGCCAACTTAGTGAGACTCAAAAAAAAAAAAAGTGTTGTTGTGTTCCCTGGCGAATGGGCCAGCATCCACTGAGTGTGGGGAGCTGCCTTGCGTTACCCATGCTTTTCCGTGAGCCCACCTGGGTTTCCTTGTTTCCTGGTTGTGCTCTGGAGTTTGTTTTCCAGGAGCCGGGCTTCTAGATATCCAGCTTTGCTTTTCGTTACTTAGAACTAAGAATCGTCTGGTTACTAAGCTAGGAAGAATGCCAGGGGTCTTTTAGAGCCTGACTGCCTGTCTCCCGACCCTGGGGTCCCCCACAGGGCCCCTGGCACAACGTGTTCTAGCCAACTAGCAAGTCTCCTGCCCCCCCCCCCCCCCCGACACTCCCATCTCCTGGCCTCAGTGTCTTTCCTTCATCACATCCCACCCCCTGCCCAGCCCTCTCCGCTCTCCAGGGCCTCAGGCTCACAGTGCTTCTGAGCCTCCTCCACTGTCAGCCTCTGCGGGCACGTGCTCATCACGCATGCTACCTTTCCTTCTTTTCTCAGTGACCTTCAATACCTGCCACTGCCCCCACCCACTGCCCAGACCTAGAGCACATTCCCCCGAGGTCAGGTATCACTTTTACTGTTGAGGCCCTCAATCCAGCACTGCGTCTAGGACTCCAGAACCTGTTGGATTAAGCATACCTGTGAGTCAACCCCAAACTGCAAAGTCTCCAAACTGCTTAAAGCCCTCTGCAGTCATGTGTCTTTTCCTGGCTAACTCAACAGTCATGTGTCTTTTCCTGGCTAATTCAAACAGCACTGATTGACAGAACAGAAGAAATGCAACAGGGAGGATTAGGTTAAATGAAACCAAGCCTCAGCTAACTTCACTATTAACCTGGAGAAGGGAGGAAGGCAGGGTGGAAGGAAGTAGATGACCCCGGGGAGGAGGGCGGGAGCGGAGGGGTCATGGTGATGGACACCTCGCGGGGCTTGTTTTACTCTTCTGTCTGCTTTGGTTTGAATTTGAAATTTTTTTTTGTGTTGAAGACATTTGAAGAAGACAAAAGAGAAAGAGAAGCAGCAGCTGATTTGCAGAGTCTGAGGAGGTCCCAGGCTCTGGAAGGTCGTCTCCCACCCTTGCCCCCTTTCCTGTGCAGCACTCCAGTCCCCCGAGCACCCCAACCCCATTCATTCATATGGATCTGGTATCAGACTTTTGACCCAAGTAACACCACCAAGGCTCTGCCCTTGGGCTGCTCCACGTCCTGGAACATTCCCAAACGGGAATGGATCCTGTCGGAGCCAGGCTCCACACCAACTGATCCAGCTAGCAACCCTCCTTTGACAAGATACACACTGAGATCTTTTGGGACAGAGAGTCCCTTTGGTTACCTCCTAAATCACACTGGGCAGAGCCCCAGCTCTCCCTGAGAAAGGTCACAAGAGTCGTCTTGGTAGAACTTCTTCTTGGACCTAGGAGGCCCCTGGAGACTGTGCCCTGACCAAGGAACCACCTTCTAGACGATTCCTCAGAGCAGCCTCCCTCTGGTGACTCTCCCAAGAGTCACTGCCATCAGTTAACAAACCTCCTTGCAGGTTTTCCCAAAACAATTCATTAGGCCCAACCGATCAGGTCCAACCAGTGTAGCAGATAAACAAGCCTTAGGCCCTCCAAGGCAAGAGCCCAAGTTTCTGTCCTCTCCTCCGTGTGGCTGGTGTCTTCCCTACCTCCAGAACACTGAGTCATGATATTTGTGATGTAGATGAGGTCGTCCTTTCACCCAGGGTTGACAGACAAGAGGAAGATTCCAGGAGAAATGCCACAGCAGCAAATGAATATAAATGATGTTTTTCCATTTTGTGCTTCTGAAATGCCGTTTGTAGCAGAATCTCAAAGCTCTCCAGGAAGCAGGGCTTTGACTGGCACTTTCGCTTGGGGTAAATGTGAATGGTCAGAGCTCCCTAAGTCATTTGTGATAAGAAAGAACAAACATCCAAGGCTTTTAAAATGCAATATTCTTGCCTTCTGGGTAGTAAACAAAAGTGTGCAGATGGATAATGACATCTGTGGATTCTGGCTCCATTTCCTAGAGAGAGAAAAAATGTAAATAAATATGTAAAAAATTGTCATATGTGGGTAACACCCATGGTTCTTCCAGTGGTCACCGTCCTGCTCAGCCTTCACAAGCAACGGATTCCATGGCTGAGTGCCTTGAGACCACATGACACTGAGCAGGCCAAGCATGTTCCTTCAATGCCCAGGGGAAGACAGATGCTATGGAAATGTTTAGTAAAAGGTCCAAGCAGTGGCTTTGACACTTGATGCCTTGTACCAGGGGCTGATTTCCTTTTGTTCTCTCCATTGGAAGCCTCCTTATAAATGTTTAATAGCTAAATGATTCATTCAGGTCTGCAAAGGCCACACCCTCAACTGGAAAGACAGGGAGACCCCCCCCCCCAGCAGTGTCTGAGTGCCAGACTGACTGGAAGGTTCATTGGAGAATTCTTCCCTGCTCATCCTCAGCTTAAGATGCACGTGTGGCAACACTAATAATCGCTTGGGCTCCAGCCACCGACATGCCTGAAGAGCAGATGTTAGTGACTTTGAAACCATTTCTAGGATTCATTTAGGGTATTCATCAGCCTCAGAGGATAAAACTCAAAGACTCTAAGAATATTTTCTGCTGTTACAAAAGTGATACTGAACAATCTGCCCTTACAATCCCTTGCCTGGTTATTCTGAAAGTCAATTCTAAGACTTCGCAAAAGAATCTGGGTTCCTAGGAGTCAAGAAACTCCTTCAAATGAAGTCCTAAATGCTGTGCTTCAATGTTCTTAATCTTCAGAACAGCAACACTGATCAGTTAATAACTAAATATGATATCAGGTAGCTGTGACCAAGAGTATCTTTCTATTACACTGGTAAACAGCACAGCCAGACTTGCATTGTCTTACACACGAACATTTTTCTACTCTTGTCAAATTAAAGTGTAAAGCAAAGTGTAGCTCATTAACTTGCTAATTGTTCTTGACTTGAACAGTAGCTAGCATTTGGTTGTCGGCACCACAGTGAGTCTAAAATAGTCATTCTAAAAGCAGTAGTCTACAAACTTTTTAAAAATCACTCCTCATTATTAAAAAGATGTTTGAATGTGAAACCCTGACATATGCATATTTATCTGTTTGTAAATATGTATCAGCACTAATCATTGACATAAAACATAAAATTTAAAAAAAATGTAAGTGTAAAACAATACTTGAAACATTTTATTCAGGAACTACAAAACAATTCTGCTCACATTAATGTTTTTGAAAATAAAGCAAGGTGGAAAACTTGGTTGACAAATTTGCTATATAACAGACTGAAGTCTCCTTCCAAATTAGTTTATTTTAAAACTTGACTTAATGGCTGTCATTCCTTAACATATCTCAAAAGACAAGAAGACCTACTAGAAAGAATTGCATGGGCTTAGGGCTCACCAGATGAAACTGCTCAATTCAAAATATGTACATACAAATTATGCAAAGGTTTTAACTGAAATTTGACTGGTTAAATTTCCATTTTCTTTGAAGTCCATCAGTCGTCCTTACAAACCAATTAAATAGCGTCAAGGAATAGCTCAGAAGTCACTTGTCAGTTATTTTATGTGCAATGTACTTGCTCATACATGAAACAGAAAGGTCTACAGACTGTTGTCATGGAATAAAATTAAGGCAGGGTTGTGAATGACAGGAGAAAGGGAAAGACCTGCTATCTGCCTGCAAAGAGGAGGGCTTGCAGGTATGTTCTTGGGTAAATAATCAGTTGGCAGCTGATGGAGAGATCTCTCTGGGTGTGTGAGTTAGCCAACTAGTAATATCAAAATCACAAT
Organism: Marmota flaviventris; assembly: GCF_047511675.1. Lineage (NCBI taxonomy): Eukaryota > Metazoa > Chordata > Mammalia > Rodentia > Sciuridae > Marmota > Marmota flaviventris. The sequence continues at coordinate 6,458,655 of NC_092501.1, read as the reverse complement.
TAAGTGTGGATAGTTTTTTGTTGTTGTTGTTGTTGTTGTTTTTAAATTCCTGACCCTGCTGCCGAGGAGCACAGGAGCTTGCTGCCTCTGTGTGACCTCGTCCAGGTCCCCTCCCTTAGCACCTGCCCTTCCTGGACCAGACCGACAGCCACTGACCTCCCAAGAAAGCCTCCATGTTTGGTTACCCAGCTACCCCTTGGGAAGGTTTCCCCAAGCAGTGAGAAACTTCACTTCTAAGTTGGGTGTGCAGATACGAGCTGTTAACAGCAACACACATCATTTTTGGCAACAAAATCACATAATGTTGGAAAGTTTTCCAAACATCTATTTTCAAAGATGTTGCCTCCATAGGATAAACTTCTTCTGAAAGCCAAATGCTTTCTCCCTCGCAGCTAAAGCAGCACCTTCGTCTTGAAGGAACACATTAAGTCTGTTTGTTTTCGTGAGACTTTCTCCTCAGTAGCATCCTAATGACAGCTACTTGTCATCACAGACAAGAAGAGAAAATGTGGGGCACTCTTTGTGAAAGAAAACAGCAACTTTCTTTTAAGCTCGACAACTCTTCTGAGTGCTTCCTCACAGAAGATCTGTGACCTCTGTGGTATACGAGGAGTTCGAGGTCACTCCTCCTCTCATCACAAAACTCCAAAAAAAGATTCTCCTAGCAGCCATGTCTTCTTAGCAAATTCAACCAGGCGATGGCTTCTGGCAGCAGCCTACTCAAGCCACCCTGTCCTTGGGGCAGGCTGCATGATGGTCACCAATAGCCAACATCCTCCTCAGGGGGGAATTAGTCTTTCCTTCCTCACTGATGCCAGGGTTGGCCCTGTGATATATCCCCACCCCTCAAAAAATGGAATGGCAGTAATGTTTGTCACTTTCTTTTCTTTTTTAATCTTTTCCATTTTTTAGACCCAGGGCCTCACATGTGCTAGGTGAATGCTCTACCACTGAGCCACAACCCCAGCCCATGTTTGTCACTTTTGATGGGAGGACTTATGAGATAAGCAGACAGTTCCCAATCTCTCCTTGTCTCTCTACCACTCCAACTGGCAATGCACTAATCAGCCTCAGTCCAGAACCAAGATGACTCGGACTGGCATAAGTATGTCTCAAACATTGCATGGGACATACTTATGCTACATTCTCAGTATGTTTCTCACCCTAATTTTTTTTTCACTGTTCATCTGAAATTCAGATTTAACTTAGTCGCTTGTATCTTATCTGTAAACTTTAACTGTAAGCTTCTGACATTTTGAGATCATTTGTTCCAGAGGCATACCAAATCTCACTTGACTGATAGACCATGGCCCAAGGAAGGGCTCCTGTGTTAATCTTGTGTTTAGTAAAGCTTAAGTTTGCCATTATTTGCAGATTTTAAAAAGATGTTATAGTTCTTCTTGCATCCAAAGGATCGTTCTAGGAGACCCTATTGCCAAGGTGGTAGTTACAGACCAAGGTCCGCTAGAACTAGCAGTCTCACAAAACAAGGCAGATTCCTTAGTAGCGCCCCAAAGATACTGATTTAGAATCTGCTGGTGGCTGGAAGATCTGCCTTTTAAACAGGTGGTTATGAAACAAATTAACTGTGGACTCTACCTGCAATGAAACTTTTTAGAAGGCTGCCTGAATAGGAAACCTAAGAACTAGTCCTGGCTTCACTACTTACTAGTTTTGTACAATGTTCAGCCAGTCAGTTCTATTTTCCTTTCTTGGGTTCATTGCTCTCTTCTAAAGGAAGAGGTTGGCTCAGATCATCTCAAAGCCCTCTCCCAGCTCAGTCTAGGATCAGGAATCAGAAACAGATCCTTCTAGGATCCAGCAAGCAAATTAATGAGGCTAGTTAGGTGGAAGATAGTAGGTCATAGAGGGGGCTGTGGCAAACTGAAGAGCAAGTACCTCAAACTTGCCTGAGTGTATAAGTTTTGGAATTTGGCATTCTCTGCTGGTGTAGCTGTACAGGCATTGAATATGCTGGGCACTCCTATTTTCTGCAGCACCCCCAAACCACATCTGCCTTTCATGTAGTTGTCTTATTGTAAAAGTTTTTGAAAGGGTTTCTAATTTTGCTTGGAAACACTGTACACTGTGAATAACAAAATGAATTTAGGATTGACTGGGATTTTGCAGAAATCATCCTGCATGCTGGGAGGAATTCTGCAAACTGAGAAAGTCTAACCTACAAATTGTTTTAGAATAGAACAAACTGTATGTCAATACTGACTTTAATAATTAATGTCATTGACAGTGCAATGTTTTAGAGTTACTTCATTAGACAGTCTTAGCTTTGATTTTGCCGATTAAAAAAATATTTTGGAGTCAACAACATTGTTTTTATGTCTCATACATTTTGATAAGCATTTTTAAAGCCTGTCATCCCTAGTCATTTTCCCTAAATTGCCTAAGGGCTAAAACAGTTCTGTCAGCTGCTGCTGTGCTTGGTGTTGGTGAAACGGAGATGATCAGACAGGACACCCGCCTTTGAGCTCACAGGCAGCAAGAGAGGCAGATACAAACAGGTAATTTTTCTATAATATGACAAGTGCAGGATAAAGCCATACAAGTGAAGAGAACAAAAAAAAGGACCCTGAGGGTTAAGTCTGGAGAGGTGTGAGGAGAGACTTATTAGAGATGATACCTGACTCTTGAGGATGGGTAGGAATAAGCCAGGTAAGGCAGGGAAAGGTATTCTAAAGCAGAGGAAAAGCTCCTGTGGAGCTCATGGAACAAGTTGTCGGAGCAGCCATTCTGGACAGCTCATTAATTCAACAAACACCTAGTAGGCAGTGAGGGCAGCAGGCAAGCACTTGAGCACCCTGGCTAGGTCCCAGAACCAGGGCAACTGACAGGGCATAAATGAAGGAGGCCATACCTCCTGAGCTGGGGGTGGGATATCCTGGTATGATATAAAAAGGAAGATGAACGAGGGTCTTTAAATTTGAAATTGTGAAATAAATGTTTTTCCCACGCTATGTTTTAGTAATTTACTTTAGAAACAATAATGACTTTTAAAAACATAGCATGTAAGAGTATTTGAATATAGAAAAAGAAAAACATGCCTTGGAGTTAGAAGACTGTTCAAACTTTATGTAACCCAGATGTGCCCAGTTTCTGCAGGCCTCAGGGATCACCCTCCTTTAGTAAATTAGTCCCAGCCTGTGGGTGGCTGCAGACTCAGCCCCTGGGGGCCAGGCATCCCTCAAGTAGCTCCTGAGGGGTGAGGCCCTCATCTCCCTCAGCCTCTCTCCGGCTGCAAGTCTTCCTTTTTCTGTGCAAGATCTTCATTCTGTCTCACTCCTCTCTGGCTTTTCACCAGTGGTTTCCAGCCCATCTTCCCACCAGCCAATATAAACAAGGATCCGGGAACTCCCTTTTCCAGGCATGCACAAATTTGAGTTCTGAGAAAAGAATTCCTGCTACCTCACTTCTTACATAGAATTACACAACAAAATTGAAATATTATCAAAAGCTAAATTACATATGTGCAAAAGCTTAATAAAATTAAAGTTAGTTACAAAATGAAAGAAAATAGGGGAGACTTGAAAGAACAAAAATTTAATCACTCCATCTTTCCATTCAGATCTGTTTTTGTGGACAAAGACATAGAAATAGATGTTTTTGAGACTGGGATCATAATGCATATCTACTTTTACAAATTTGGCTTATTTAATGTGATATGTACAATTTATAATTTGAATATTCTTGAAAAATTAGGTAATGATTGCATAGGTTTTATTAGGTACCCAAAATAAGTTTAACCATCCCGTTTTAGATATGAGTTCAACATTTTACTGAATAATGCATAACTTGCAAAAAAAAAAAAAAAAATGACAGCAAAATAGAACGAATGATTGTAAAAATTAAAATCAATACATGTTAAATAGCTCCAAAATATTTTGTCAAATCGAATATTAATCCATAATTTTTTGTTACATTTGAAAACAAAGTAAGTTAGGCTTGCTCATTCACAAGGATTCCTGAAGATGCACACTATTAGTCAAATGTAAATTACAAACTAAGACAGACATACTTCAAAAGCAAATTTAATTAAAAAACTTTTTTTTACTGAAAAACCGAACAAGATTTGCCAAATTTTTGAGATGTTTCGCTGTTTCATCTTAGTTGATTCGTCCGAAAGAGTCCAGGCTCTCCAAGATTTAAACAACCCTAGCTATTTCTCCACCCCCTTGCTACTCTAGGAACTGGCAGCACCTCCTGGGAGCTTGGGAGAAATGCAGACGGTCGGGCCCCTCCCGGAGCCACCGAGTCGGAACGTGCACGCCCGCTAGATGCCTAGGTGTTCCCAGGCGCTCTGACGTCGGAGCCTCGGCTCACGCCCGGGTTCTCAGCAGACGCTCCCTGCGCATCTAAGCAGTTTACCACCGGAGAAGGTGCTGCCAGCTCAGAGTCCCCCGGCGCCCCACGGCCCGCGAAGCCCCCGCCCCTGCACTCCTGCATTGTGATGCAGGCAGAACGGGCCGCCGCAGGGACCCAGGTTGCAGCGGACCGGCGCACCTGAATGCGCCTCTCCTTCTGGGCCTCGGCGTGCACCGCAGGCCGGGGAGGGAGCGTGCTGACGCCGCTAACTCTCAAAACCCTTTAGGGTAGTTCACCTCCCACGCAGAGAAGACCTCCGGATTCGGACTCGGTCCAAGCTCCGGCACCAAGAACTATATGCCAACAAAGACTAGCGGCGTGCGAGGGGTGGAGCCTGGGCGGCAAATACCGCGAGAAGTGGTCTCCCCGAGAGGCTTTGACAGGCGCCGGCGCGCCGCCGATCTCGCCCCCGGAGGCGGCCTCCGCAGCAGGAGGCGGAGCCGAGCCTCTGTTACAGAGATCGCGAGATTTGGTCGCGTCACCTCAAGCCTTCCTGTCAGGGGCCGGAAGCGCTCTTCGCGGAGCGTCTCCTGCACCTGGTCGGCTGACCTGCTGCGCCCGTGGGCCCCGGTTCCCGGTGCCGCCGCTCGGCTGCCGCTGGGCCGCCCCTGCCCTGGGCCGCAGTGATGGAGGACCTCAAGGAGGCCGGCGCCGAGGCTCCGCCGGCGGGGACCGGTGCTCGAGGCGGGCTGAGCCTCCTGTCCCAGGGAGATTCCGAGGAACCTTGCGCGCAGGTAAGTCCCCCGCGGGGCCGCACCTGCCTGGGCTCCGCGGGCCGCGCGGCCAGGGACGCTGTCACAGGCCCCGCAGCCTCCGGCGCCGCCTCCACGCCCCCGTCACCTCCGAGGCGCGAAGCGGAGGCCGCTGCCCGTCCCAGGCGTGCAGGTCGAGAGCCTCAGCCGTCTCGCTTCCCCCCGGCGGCCGCCGCCGCAGCGCGCTCCGCCCTCTCCGCCCCGGAGCACCGGGCGTGAGAGTGGGTCCGAGCGGCGGCGGAGCCCGGGGGGCGGCGGGAGGGTGCGCCAGGGCTCGCCGGACCCGCGCCGGGAGGGTGCGCCAGGGCTCGCCGGACCCGCGCCGGGCGGGTCTCCGAGGGCGCGCCGGGCGGCCGGGCCGTCGATGCCTCCAGGGCAAGGCTGGAAGGGCGACCCTGGACTCGCCCGGGGCAGGAGGGCCGCGCGGGCCGGTGCCGCGCTCCTGTGGGGACCGACGGGCAGTTGGCCCTGGCTGGTAGCCAAAGAGGCCCTGAAACACCCGAAACCACTCGGTAGGCGGCGCGCAGTGTGGAGCTGTTTCTCGGACCCGGGGAGCGGCGTCGTGGGATCCTGCGGGGACCCACCGGGCGCTCTTCAGTCTCCTGGTTTCTGCTTCTGGGTTTTACATAAGTACATTGAACAAGGCGGGGTGGTCGGCCTGCTTCCCGGCTGAAGACCGCAGCCATCGTGCTCCTTGATGCATCCGTCTTTTTTTCCTCTAAAACTATTGAAGAAGAGCTAGTAAATATGATAATGTGTGCTAAAATGTATTGTTAGTGACACGCTTGAGGTAGTGAGTTCCTGTTTTCTTTTTATAAAGCTGAGATTTTCATTCCTAAGAGTGTTCATTATAGTGTCATTCAATATGTTAATTAGGGATCAGCTTTATTTCTTGGAGGCAATGAAGTGAAGAGCCGAGCTGTGGTGAAATATTCTTCCGCCCCTCCTCGAACAGCATTTGCACGCCTGGAAGAGAAGACAGACTTGAAACTCCCACCTGCCAACTGGTTACGAGAGAGTGCCAAACTAGGGCCAGCAGGAACTACCATTCTCGGCAATAGTAAGAAAAGCAAGCCGTTTTCAAGGTAAATATTAATAGATGGCATTTTTAACCTACCCCTTTACTCCACTTAAAACTCTTAATACTTTCCAGTTTAATTTGTGATGTACATTAACTTGCCGGGATTTTTTTCTTTTTCCCAAAGATCACATTTGACTTTTAAAGTTTTTTCTCCCCTGCAGAATATGTAATAATATGAAGATACCAATTTCATGTGTTCCTTTCATGTCTGTATCATGTTATTAACATATATTAAATTTTTTACTAAAAATTGACCATTTTATTTTTAGCTAATTTGCTAACTTTTGAATGTGAAAACAAAACAAATCAGGGTGGTACATGAGAAGGAAAACCCTTACCATGGTCTGATCTGTTCTTTGAATTATGGTATATTGTGTAGTTTAGAAAAACCTGATGTAAAATTCCAGCATATTGGGTAACCTACACCTTTGACTCTGAACCCGAGAATTCTGCTAGTGGTATTTAAAAATGAGAGAATGGCCCGGCATCTTACAGAGAAAAATGTACTTGTGTCTTATTCTTGTAGGCCATTTAATATGTGGGGTCCTTACTGCCTCAGAAAGTAAAAGTTATGTATACAAGTTGTTTATTTGTGGCATTTATTCTAGCAAAAAACTGGAAGTAACTCAAATATCTTCTTTTGGAAGAATAGCTTAATAGATTCTATTGTTATGAGATGATTTAAATAATTATATTGACTGTAGAAACACAGTGCTAGGTATTTTATGTTTATCTCATTTAATGCTCATAGTAATCTTTTGAACTAGATACTGTGAAGTATTTTGCATGTGAGAAAATAAGCTAAGAAAGTTTAAGTAATTTACTTAAAGCATATGATAGATTGTAAGAGCATGCTCCAATATTAGACAGTCCTGGGTAAGTATCCTGACTGCTACTTCTCCACCTTATAGACTATAGGTGTATCTCATATGGTACCTGGAATGAGTTGGATGCACACATTTCTTCTTCTTTTTTCTCCTTGTTTCTAAATTGGTGTCAGGTGCATTTATCTCATTTTTTTTTAATGATATCTTTCTAGAAACAGTCCAGTCCTAGAAACTAAAATCATAATAAATGTTTGTTTTATCTAAAAAGAGTAAAATCTTAGAACAATTTTCTCTTGGAAGAGATTTTTTTGAGTTTCAGAGGACAAAAATAAAAATACCCACTAAGTATTTTATTCTAAATCTTTCCTAATGACTTTTTATAATTATTACTGTTTCATTAAATCTAAAGATATTTTTTATTTTGAGACACTATTTTATATATTCTGAAAAGGAAACACTAGTTAACCTACTACATGTTGATTTCAGAGATGTTAGAATGTGGAAAATGTGAATCCTAGAAGCAAGGATATTTGGTGTTCTGTTCACCTTTAACTTGTGGCCTCTTTTCCTTTGGTAGTTTTGGCATGGCATATGACTTTATTGATTCTGTGGGAAATGATGTGGATGTTGTCTCTGATTCTGAAGTAAGTTTTCTTATTGTTTAAGTGGAACTCCATGAGTGTTTTATACTAGGTGTTACATGTTCTGTTTCACAGTCTTGAGAAATTCCCAATGAAATGATACAATTATCTGATTTTCTGATACCTTTTTTGTTTTTAAATTATTACTCCTTACCACATGTTCTTTCTTCAAAGTGGAGGGAACAGTTTCCAAAACAATGGTAGTGATATTAATACTAATATGAACTGCTATATTTTAATAATAGTAATTGAAATGGATTATACTGCATGTTACCAATTTAGAATCATATTTCCAGTAAATTCTATTGATCTTTAGTTGGCAGTTTTTTTCTGATATGCTAAAAGCTTAGGTCAGTGAAGTAGTGTTATCTGTATGCACTTACCGTTGAGAAATTGTATCTTGTAAAAATAAATCTTTGATCATCATTTATATTAACATATTAGCGTGGCTCATAAAGTGTAGTGATTCTGGTTTTAAAGGTCTATTTTCTATGTAGCTTTTTGTGTAAATTACAGTTTGTATAACCTTGAGATGAATGAAATTGAAATTACAGATAACTCTAAAAAGGTCTTTCTAAATTATTTTTCCTTATTTTTTCTAAGAACATAAAAAAACTGCTGAAGATTCCCTACAGCAAGTCCCACGTAAGCATGGCGGTGCACCGCATAGGAAGGACACTCTTATTAGATGAGCTGGATATTCAGGAACTCTTCATGAGATCATCTCAGGTAATACTTTGTGAAAGACATCCAGAAAAACATTAACAACCTAAGAGCGCTAGAAATATGATTGTGTTCCAGAGAAAGGCCAAAGTAGAAATGAAGCTGAGTACTTCAGCAATCAAAAGTTGAAAAAATTTACTGAAGATAAGAAAACTTCAGTTAAAAAAAAAAAAAAAAAACAGAATGGGGAAGAAAATTATTTTGTTCATGCTGACAGCCAGGATTCTTACAAGGAAAAGAGTGAAGTTAGTGAAGAAAAAGTTCAGAAAAATATGTGAAATTATTATTTATACATAATTATTATTATGTTTAAATTATTAAAAAATTCTTTGTCTTCATTATAGAGATTGTCCTGAAAAGTTGTTACTAGGCAATGTGAAAAATGTCTTAAAGCCTGATTTCTAAAACTGTGTTGATAAACTGCTGTTTTTCCTTCTTGTGTTAATGTTGGACACTTTTATAAAATATAATCACAATGTTTCAGTTTCTCCAGGCTTGTTCTCCAGTTCTATACTTAATCTTTAGTTTACTGATAGCAAGTGGTTGATGGTTCTACTGGTTCATAGGGCTACTCTTTAACATCACTTCAGTGTTTTCCAATAAAGGAAAATGAGTGATTTAAACTGACATTTAAAATATTCTTTTAAATAAAATAGTAAAGTTCAATCTGTGTGTGCACCAGATACACAATGCTTTGGGGGAGATGTGAGTGAGTAAATTATAGCCCTAGTTCTTCAGTAGTTCACAGTTTTGATGTAAGAACACAAAGGTAGATATTTCAATAAAGTGCAAAGTAGGTTATACTTCACGCACTCAAGAAAAGATAGAGAAGGGTTACCTCTCTGGCCTGGCCTAGGAAGGGAGGAATATGTGGGCTTCTTAAAAGAGTTAAAAGAGGCAATATGAATTGAGTCTAGAAATATAGGTGTTTTGTGAGTGTGCTTATGCCAACGATATTCAACAGAGAATCGATTGTAAAAGAGTAATAGGTGCGGGTTAGCTTTCAGCCACTGTGACAAAATACCCAAGATATTCAGTTTAAAAAGAGGAAAGGTTTATTTTGCCATGGTTTCAGAGGTTTCAGTTATGACCAGCTGGCTCCTTTGCTTTGGTCCTATGGTGAGGGAGCGTATTATGTTAGGGAGCACATGATGGAGGAAAGTGCTCACCTCATGGTGGCTAGGTAGCAAAGAGGGGAAAGTAGGGGCTGGTATCCCCATGTCCTCTACAAGGGTATGTCCCAGTGACCTAACTTCCTTCCACAAGATTCTACTCTTAAAGGTTCCATCACCTCCTAATAGTGCCACAGGCAGGGGACCAAGCCTTCAACATAGGAGCCTTTGGGGACATTCAGGATCCAAACGATAGCATAGTACCAAGTT